>NC_134893.1:61122971-61257971 GCF_041734735.1 Babylonia areolata | reverse complement strand
TAAAATTGGTTCAATTTGTAAGATCTTATAATCTCCATTACCTCCTTCTTTCCTTTTCTTCAACTTTCCATCTATACACTTCGAAGACTCACGTTAGTTGCAAACAGAAGACCTAAATATCTATAAGATTTGTTACTTTAACCTCAGTTTCCATAGAACCATTTTTCTTGAATTGAAAGATGCCCTCCCTTTCGAAAAGCCAATGCATTCATTTTGTCCAGATTTACCGTCAAATCTAACCTATCAGCCTCGAACTTTAGTGCATCCAATTGGTTTTGTAGCCCTGTAGCAGTGTCTGATATAACAATAACGTCATCACCAAACAATAACAAAAAACACTTCAACAGCACCAGGAACTAACTGTATGCCGTGTCTTCAATTTTTTGTCACCTCTATAGCTGTTCACTGATGAAAAATGAAAATAGTTGGGGACTCAACAAACAGCCTTGTTTAACTCCATGTGGGCATTCAAACAGGTCAGACTACATACATCTGTTACGTACACATGCAAGCACCGAATTGTATACACTTTTAAGCGCCATATACAGTTTGCCATTTATGCCATTTTTGTGTAGTATGTTCCACAACAGATTTCTGTTGACGGAATCAAACGCCCTGCGAAAATCCACAAAAGCGTGTATAAGAGAGAGAGAGAGAGATAACGATAACGATAACGATAACGATTTTTTATTCAGATAAAGGCCAAAGCCCCTTACTGAAGGGGGTGACATTAAAGAAAGATAAATAAGATTTTACATGACACACTATGCATCTTCAACACAAACCAACAAAAAAATATCTAACACAGATGTTCAACAACATTCACGTGGTACCTATTCTCAATCTCTTCAATGCCTCATATATATATAAATGGCCAAGTTACACAGAGTAGACTCATGTCTTGACGACATGAGCAAATTAAATCTAAAGTTAGATGGATATTATAATATTTTGGTTGGATTAGTTTTTGTCTGAGGTCACTCAAGGCAGGGCAACATAACACAAAATGTAGCTCGTCTTCCTTACCCAGATTGCATAAACGACAAGTAAACACCGATTCCCTTAAATTTCCGTATCTAAAACAATGAGTAGCAATATCAGAAACACCAAATCTAAATTTTGTCAATGCACATTTTATAAATCTGTTCAATACCAACTCAATGTATGGTTCTATGCCATGCAATGTCTTGAAAAGTTTAAACTGTGGAAATCTATCACTGTTTTGTATATGATCATGCCAGTCTTGCCACCTGCAATCAATAATACGTTGCCTAAAGCACTTTAAAAAACCGGCAATATCTTCAACCCCCTGATTGTCCCACACAAATGCAAAACCATAAGAATTCAAACACTAACACTCGTTGCCCACGTCTTTTTGCCATTATTATCTAAAGAATATAACATATTATAAGCTTTAAATGGAAATCTGTTTTCATCCATTCTAGTCAATTTCAGCCAATATTTGATACATTTAATATATGAATTCAAATAAATCGGATATCTCCCCAGCTCACCATAAACAAGATCATTTGGAATTCGACTGTCTACATTGAGAAACCGTTTCATTGCAAATAAATGCGTTTTTTCTGTTGCTACATTATTTTCCAGTCCCCAGATTTCTGTTCCATACTGCAATATTGGCTGAACTTGAGAATCAAACAACCTACCAAATACACTAAATGAGCTACAATCTATTTTATACAAAATATGAAGTATTACAATAACTGCTTTCTTTGCTTTGTTAGCTATATCCTGACATGCGAAATTGAAACTGAGTCTAGTTGAAAAATAAATTCCAAGATACTTATATGCATTGACAACATCAATTCTTTCATTACCATACGACCATCTTTCATTTCTTGCCAAATACCCTCCCTTGCGAAAAACAACAATACTCGTTTTGTCCATGTTTACTTTTAAGTGCAAATTACTGGCAGCAGTATATAAATTGTTCAATTGTCGCTGTAAACCAACTGTTGTTATAGATAACAAAATCATATCGTCAGCAAACAGTAAAACAAAAAATTCAATCAAATCAAAAGTAACGCCGTGCTGACCATTCTGCATAATTTCTAAAGTAAGTTCATTGATAAAAAGTGAAAACAAAACAGGGCTACAAACATCCCCTTGTTTAACCCCACGAATACAGTTCGCACACTCTGATAGTTTTGCCCCTGATCTCACTCTTGCTTTCACTTCTTCATACATACTTTTCACACGACGACACAACTTTCCACTAATACCATTTTTTCAACAAAACAGGCCATAAAAGTTTTCTAGAGAGAGAATCAAAAGCTTTTTCAAAATCCACAAAAGCAACATATAATTTTCTGTTATTTGCAAATTGTTTCTGTACTGCTGCCATTAAAGTAAATATATGGTCAATTGTTGAATAGCCTTTTTTAAATCCTGCTTGATATTCTCCAATTATATCATTCTGAGTTATCTCTGAGAGAGAGAGAGAGAGAGAGAGAGAGAGAGAGAGAGCTCGCCGAGTTCTGACGCTGAATATTGGCCCCCATGATGATTCTCGACCTACCCCTTCATGAGGAACGTTCTCAAGCTTATCAATGTTGGAGGAAAAAAAAATACTGAGAAAAGACTTTCTTCAAAGTTGTAACATCTATTCTAAGGGTCTTTGACTCTGGTTTCAGTCAGCCAGCAGTTTCATTAGTTCACATTTACAAAGTATGTTAGATGTTACAAGTTTCTTGTTGTTGCTGTTTGTTTTTTTTGTTTTAGTTTGTGTGTGTGTGTGTGTGTGTGTGTGTGTGTGTGTGTGTGTGTGTGTGTGTGTTTTGCATACAGTGCAACAAATGTAACATATGAACAAAAAAAAGAAAGCACATATGTAGCATATGTAATGAAGCTCATGTCATTATCACAAATATTCAAGTTTGTGTTGTACGTGTATCGATTATTCTTTGATTTTAAACAGACAAAACAAAGGGAAGACAACCACACACACTCAGAGGAATGGAAAGAGAAAGGAAAGGATTCAGAGAGAGGAAGAGAGAACGAGAGGCAGGGAGAGAGAAAAGGAGAGAGAGAGAAAGAGGGGGCATATTAAAAGAATAATCACATAATGTCATGTTACAAATGATAATGATAATAACAATTACTTATATTGAGTGGGCTGGGACAGCCACAGTGCATATACAACTGTAAGCAAAATATGTAAACAATGATGGCCAAAAAGAGATGGGAATCATCATGTAAATAAAAATCAAGTTAACGTGAACAGGCATTCTATTTCCACATCTTTACTTATTCAGTGTGTAAACAATGCTTTATATTTAATACTTTAAATTGAATAGTACTTAATCATCTGTAATTCTAGCAAGATAATTCATTTCTTAGTATCTGTTTCGTAAATTTGCAACACATATGCTTGAATGCTTGGTTTGGTATTTGCCAAATAACATTCATAAAATATGAAATTTCGCAGTAAGTAGCATGAAATCTAATACAGCATCTGAAACGAAGTCTTTTGTTTTTGTACCAAAAATAAGCTCTTCACATAATTTGAACTATGGTGACATTTTTCGTACATTTTTTTTCTTCAAAATTGGTCCTAAAAGACCTCGTTTCAGGACACTGTCATAACAATGTTGGATATCCTGATTACAAAGTGTACACATGTGATCTTCAACAATCTTACAGTCGTGCAAATACTTTCGAGTAGGTAAAAGCCTATGTATGACTCGTGTTTGAAACCATTTCAACTGAACATCCTTGCGCTTAAAACACTGTTGAAAAACAACATTCCAATTTATTTCAGAAAAGGTATTGTTCCAACTGATTACAGCTGTTGGCAAAACGTCTGATTTCAATAATAGAGACTGAATGAATTTACTCCCCTTCCTAATTGTGAACCAAATCTTTGGTTCAAGATGTCACAAATATTGAGATGCTGTTACTTTTGTATGGTCAAGCAAAAATAGATGATGCTTGTGATTTAAAATTCTGCACGACACACTATTAGATTGGACATGTAGGCGAATATGCAAGCGTTTTGCTCCGTAGAGAAAGAAACCAGGGATACCTTGCTGAAGATTGAGGCTGCTAATGTGAATAGACTTTGTGAGCTCGGACTACAGGCGAGCAATTAATGCAGATCATTGGGATCGCTACGGAGCAGCGTCAAGTAATTTGTGAAGGGGTTACCGGATGTAGGATGGGGCCTGTCCGGAATCGAAGAAGGGGGAAACAGAAAAGACGGAAAGCGAATCGTTATGTTGTATTTTGGACACCCACTGACAGCAGTTTCAAATGCAGGGATCCTGTAGTACTGAAAAAAAAGGGTGACATTACATACGGACTATATTTCTATGTGTGGACTTTCTGATCGTTTCATTCCTGTCCATACCCCTACTTATCGATGTTTCACACACCAACGGGTTGAGATATTGCGTTGGCACAAATTTCATTAGGTAAGGGAGGATTGAGAGGGGATCCAAAGATAATTCAGATGGGGAGGTCACTGAGGAGTTCATTCAAATGCCCTGGTACATTTCTACTGGCACGTCAGCACGCACACAGGATGCTGCACTAGAAATTTTCATTACAAATTGCTCCAGTGATTTTTTAGACACAAATAGCAGAGGGCGGGATTCGCGGACAAGTTGTGGGTTACTATCATCACCTCCCTTGACAAGGATGATAAGGATATCCGTAGGGAATTGGAGAATGGAGGATATAATGACATCGTCCCTGAAGATCCCACAAACTCCATGGAGAAACAGGTTTTGGACTGGGTGACGTAATTGAAAAAAAGAAGGGAAGCTTAATGTCTTTTGTGACTAACATCAAGGACACTCACTCTGCATCGTGCAAACCTTTGGTGGAAACCCATAAGCCCTCCCCGTATCTTCATTGTCTCATACTTTCGGGGAGAGGAACTCCTACCCAGCCTCTCTCGATGTTCGTTCAGCTGGCGATAGCTCATTTGACTAATTTCCGTATCTTGTTACAGACGCAAAGAAATTCTTACAGAATATGGAAAGAATTCACAAGCTGATGGCTCCACTTCCTGAGAATGTGTGTTCGGCGATGTGTGATGTTGTATCATTGTGATGTATCATTGTACCATGGTGGGGACAACAAGATGGGTGTTCCAGCAGTTAAGAAAAGAATGAAAGCACACCCCTCCCCTCTAAATGTTCCGACCTTTTGCATCGTAGAGGCTCTCATTGTGGCCTTGAACAATGATGCTCTCACCATGAGAACGGGTGTGGGTGAATTCTAGATGCCCTCCCAAATACTAGGACGGAAATGGGACTATGCCATGCTCACGATTATTTATGGGAGAGTTCGACTTAAACTGATATTGTCTTCACCATTTGCCAACCGACAGATGCACGGAAGAACCAAAAACTTGGACTGGACCACATCTCGAGATGATGCTTTCGATAATATACGAAACGAGGACCATGTCAAGTTTGAATGGCATGTGGAAACGTCGGCCAGAGGGAAGAAGTTCTTAATGCTGAGCAAGAAATGCTTCTCGCTTTACTCAAGGCACGTCACTCGCACAACTCAGCAAGACTTTCTGCCTTTGGGGTACTTTTTTTCCCAACACTTTAACTACTCTTTCACTTCTATTCGTCACGCATAATTCGCCATACCAGCGCACAAAACCAAAGTTAAGAACTGACAATAAAATCTTGGATGACATTTTTGTGTATTGCTAATCATTTAAAATAGTACCAAGATACAAGATCCTTACACTAACACATTTCGCTTTCCTACCATTAATAAACAAAAGAAGATCATCAGTTTGTATCACCCGCATTCACAAGACCCAAATAGCGGTGAATATAAGCAATATCTTACTGCACGTTTGAGTAAAAGATAGAGGATATGCTTACCGACACATTCAATTATACCGATTTTTTTATTTATTTATTTATTTTTTTCGACATAGACATCTTCAGATTAATCCGTGAGAGACACAATGATCGATTGAAATTGTCACTGGTCGGTTTTTTGTTGTTGTTGTTCTGACAAGACAGATATACCGTACCGCCATGTCATCATTTTTGTCGGTGCTCCACCTTTTCTGTTCCAATGAAGAGAATAAAAACAAGGACGGATAAAATAACGTTTGTTTGTTTTGAGGAAAAAAAACAAACAAAAAACCAGCAACAGTTTTTAAAAGTGTTCACCAAATCAAACATGTAGAACTTTACTATTTTTTGTCGTTTTGAGGCAATGAACATGAGTCACAGCACCAGTGTCTAATCTAGAAGACCAAATGTAAGTTTGAAGAAAAAGAGCTCCTGTTTATGAAAAACAATAACTGATGCGCAGTTTCAACTTTTATTTTTATTTTCAGTATAGACTATACATTAAATGTAATCTACTTTAAAGATCAAGAAGCATGGGGGCATACATATGCATCTAATTCATGTAAAATACCGAAAAGGGAGTTTTCCAAATGGGGTCAAAAATAAAGTAAATGCACCGGTCGTGACAAACAATGGCTGCCTGCACGTTGAGAAATAATTTTTTTTCGATGAAAAATCATAGTATCTTCTTTTCAGTTTTTTTTTAGTTTATTTTTCTATTTTATTATTTTTTTTATTTTTTTAAGATTTATTTACTGAGTTTTTCTGATTTAGGTGTTCATTAATTTGATGACTTGTCTGGTTTTTTTATGTATCCTTTTTTCTCAAGGCCTGACAAAGCGCGTTTGGTTACGTTGCTGGTCAGGCATCTGCTTACCAGATGTGGTGTAGCGAATATGGATTTGTCCGAACGCTGTGACGCTTCTTGAGTAACTGAACTGAAACTGAACTTTTCATTAACCTGAAAGCATTTATGTAACTACTTACTTATTGTTGATAACAGACTTGGTTAATGGTAGATTCTTTAAACACGTTTGTGTTACAGCAGTCGTTCCGCTAGATCTAATCGGCGTGACATTGATTAGCATATTTTGAACCACCTGCCCTTTGTGTTTTATTTGTATGATCCAGGAACGACTTTCAAAGCAGACAGACCCTGTAACATCTACTTCATGTTTTTAATCGTTTGTAAGCAATGAAATGATTTATTATTTAACGAAACAAACATCTGCTGCTGCAATGATGACTTGCAGGAGAGAAATAAAGTATGATCGCATGATTCTGTCAATTTGTCATTAAATGGTTTACACTTTAGTTATAGCTGATTCTTCTTAGAATTTCAAAATGTGAATAATTGTGAGCGTTATTTCTGTGATGTTTCATGTGGTTTTCTGAAATAAAAATTACAAACATTGATCGCCACATCTAAGACGTTAAGATCTGGAGCCAGCAAATGTTGAGCCTGAAACTGCAACCGCTGATCTGAGGCAGACACCTGAATTCTCCTTCGTGTTGCTGTGTCAGAGAAGGGCATAACAGAGCGCTGCTCATCAGGGCAGTACATGCAGATATATCGGTCCTTGCTGTTGCCAATATCCAAAGAAACGGCCTCAGGGCATGAAAGCATCCAAACGCCTGAATGTCAACAAGCTGGAGCTAGGCAACATCAAGCAGAGCTTTGCTGACACCCTGGAGGAACGCCTCGAGTCCACCCTGCTGGACAACCAGAATGTGGAGGCAGCATGGGGCGCACTGCATGAGACGGTGTACAACACTGTCATGGAGTGTCTGGGGCCTTCTGCCGGGAAGCACAAAGACTGGTTTGATGAGAACTGCACTGAGATCAAGCAGCTGCTGGAAGACAAACGCCAAGCCTACAGAGCCCACATTGAAGACCCCAAGCCACAGTCAAAGAAAGACATACTGAAGAGCGCACGCAGCACCATCCAGCTGAAGCTGCGGCAGATGCAGGATTCCTGGTTGAGCAACAAAGCTGACGACATAAAGAACTTCTATAACGGCCTGAAAGAAGTCTACGGTCCCACCACCTCCGGATCTGCTCCACTCCTCAATGCTGATGATTCTACCCTAATCACTGACAAGGACGGGATCCTTGAGAGATGGGATGAACACTTTGACGGCGTACTGAACCGCCCTTCCACCATCAATGATGAAGCCATCGACCGACTCCCGCAGGTGCCAGTCAGTGAGTCGTTGGATGCCATTCCAGCTTTGGAGGAAAACCAGAAAGCTATCCGTCTGCTATCCAATGGCAAAGCCCCTGGCTCAGACTCCATCCCAGCTGAGGTCTACAAAGAAAGGGGCATGGCGCTGACTGAGAAGCTTCATCAGCTGTTCCAGCTCATCTGGCAGCATGAGGCAGTTCCACAGGACTTCAAAGACGCTTCCATCATACACCTGTACAAGCGCAAAGGAAATCGTCAGGCCTGTGACAACCATCGTGGAATATCCCTGCTGTCCGTCGCAGGCAAGACTCTGGCCAGAGTGCTACTCAACCGTCTCATAGCGCACCTTGAGCAATGTCTCCTACCAGAGAGCCAGTGTGGCTTCCGGAAAGAACGCGGGACTATCGACATGGTGTTTGCTGCCAGGCAACAGAACGCCGACCTTTACTCCACCTATGTCGATCTGACCAAGGCCTTCGATATTGTTAGCAGAGATGGCCTTTGGAGAATCATGGCGAAGTACGGATGTCCCAGAAAGTTCATCACCATCATACGGCAACTACACGATGGGATGCTGATCCAAGTCCAAGACAACGGAGAGACTTCAGAACCATTCCCTGTCTCCAACGAAGTCAAGCAAGGGTGTGTTCTTGTCCCCACCCTGTTCAGTCTCATGTTTTCAGCCATGCTGACAGATGCCTTCAGAGACGCTGACGTAGGCATTGGCATCAGGTACCGCACAGATGGCTCACTCCTCAACCTCAGGAGGCTTCAAGCAAAAACCAAGGTGAGGATAGACACCGTCAACGACTTCCTGTTTGGTGATGACTGTGCTCTCAACGCTGCCTCCGAAGCTGACATGCAACACAGCGTCGACAAGTTCTCTGCTGCCTGTGACAACTTTGGCCTCACAATCAGCACAAAGAAGACTGAAGTGATGCACCAGCCAGCTCCATGAAAGCCTTACGTTGAACCAAACATCTTCATCAACGGGCAACGACTGAACGCGGTGGACAAGTTCACATGCCTGGGCAGTACCTTCTCTCGCACAGTTGTCATCGACGACGAGGTGAATGCCAGACTCGCCAAAGCCAGCGCTGCCTTCGGCAGACTCCATAAGAACGTTTGGAACAGGAGAGGCATCACCCTGGAGACGAAACTCAAAGTACATAAGGCCATAGTTCTCACCACACTGCTCTATGGATGTGAATCATGGACGGTCTACAAACGCCACGCCAAAAAGCTGAACCACTTCCACGCCTCAGAAAACTTCTCGGCACAAAGTGGCAAGAGAAGATCCCTGACACAGAGGTGCTCATTCGTGCAAACTTGCCCAGCATCTACACCATCTTGATGCAGGCCCAGCTGCGCTGGGCAGGCCATGTAGTTCGCATGCCAGACCACCGGCTCCCCAAGAAACTGCTGTACGACGAACTCTAACATGGCAAGCGCTCCCATGGAGGCCAAAAGAACCGCTTCAAAGACACTCTGAAAGCTTCTCTGAAGACCTTTAACACCAGCCACGACACGTGGGAGCTGAATGTAATGGACAGGCCAATGTAGCGTTCAGCTGTCCACAAAGGAGCCAAATCCTGTGAGACCAACAGAATCGCTGCAGCAGAGCAACGCAGACAGGCCAGGAAAAGCAGTGCCAGCAAGTCCCCGACAGCCGCAACCATCCCCTGTCCACACTGCGTCAGAACCTTCCAGGCGCGGATTGGCCTGACCAGTCATCAAGCGCACCCACAGAGCCCAACCCACCCACCCCCAAGGATGACTAGATGGTCCTCGTCAATCCCGACGGACGAACCACATCCAAACAGTGGTCAAAGAGGCGTGGGTTGCCCTTGAAACTGGAAGTAGGGGAAGGGAAAGTGGTCGTTGGTGGATCTTTGATGCCCAGCTTGGTCACAGAACCGCAAAAAGCCCCTCCCCGTTTTTTATTTTCACGTCGTGAAATGCGCTTTTTTTTTTGTCATTGCTGTTGTTGCTCATGTGTCTGTTTATACAAAGCGTGGATCTGAGTAATAACCCTGTGCTTCATTCATACGTGTCTGTCTGTATACATGAATGAATGTATATATATATATATATATATATATATATATATATATATATGTATGTATGTATCTATATGTTTGTATATAAAATGTATCTATGTATTTATCTATGTAAGTGTGTGCGTCAATGATAAACATTAATAAGTTACAGGTATATCGGCTTAGAAATAGAAGGAAAAGAATCGATTTTCTACATGTTCCAATTATAAACACAGGTGTATGTATGTATCTATGTATATTTGCATGCTGTAATGGTGTATATGTATGTATGTCTCAAGTTTCAATGAACCTTTATGTCAGTTGTGATGGTGTTGCTACTGGACATCAGCTCGCTAGGTTTTCTCAGCGCTTATCTCCATCCCATAGTTTGTTGAGGCATCATCAAGGTTGTTTTTTTTGTTGTTGTTGTTGTTTTTGTTTTTACTTTTCTTTTTACCAAGGTGGCAAGTTCTCCACCTGCCAAGCCGTCAATGTCATCTGTAAACCTGAGGTTAATAATGATCCTTCCGCCAATGCTTATAGTGCCAGTGTGATCTTCAATGGCTTCATTCATTATTTCCTCCAGGAATATGTTAAATAGGGTGGGAGAGAGTAAGCACCCCTGGCAGACTCGGACTGAAGTGTGAAAACATTCCCCTATAGTTCCCTGGACTAGTACGGCGTGGTTGCCCTAGCGTGTGTGCTTGTACAAGTAAGTGTTCATCTCTGTGAGTGTGTGTGTATGTGTGTGTGTGTGTGTGCCGTGGAAGCTGCGATACGTAGACTAGAAATGAGTGTGTGGAGGAGGGGGGTAGAGGAGGTGCAAGGTAATGTGTGTGTGTGTGTGTGTGTGTGTGTTGGAGCTCATGTACGTTTATATGTATTTGACTGTGGTTTCATATCTGTGAAACTGCATGTTTGGTGCATTTCTGTTGTGCATGTGTGGGTGTGTGTGTGAATGTGTGTCTTCATGTTTTACATTTATTCGCTTATTTATCACCATTGTTGCCTTATTTATTTATTTATTTATTATTATTATTTTTAAATAATTTTTTTAAAAATAATTTTATTTTTTAATTTAAAAAAAAAAAAAAATTTTAAATTTTTTTTAAATATTTTTTTTAAATAATTTTTTATTATTATCATTTTATTAGTATTACTATCATTATTACTACTACCTTTTTCTATATTATAATTATTATTCATTTATTTATTTATTTATGTAAGCTTATCTATTATTTATTCCCCAGTTTTTTTTGTTTTTTGTTTGTTTTTCTCAAGGCCTGACTAAGCGCGTTGGGTTACGCTGCTGGTCAGGCATCAGCTTGGCAGATGTGGTGTAGCGTATATGGTTTGTCCGAACGCAGTGACGCCTCCTTGAGCAACTGAAACTGAAACTGAAACTGCCCCAGCATACAGCTATTAGATGGTGTTGATCAACTTCTGGCCTGTATTCATCTTTTTCATTGTGGCACAGAGTGCTGCCTCATGCCAGACTCTGTCGAACGCTTTTTTTCAGTCGACAAACACAAACTCTGGCATTGGAGATGTTTTTTTCACATAGAATCCGTAGTTTGGAATTATGTTCTATGGTGTTTATATGGTATGTCTCTGCAATGATTTTGTCTACATGGGGCTGCAGTCTGTTCAGTGTTACTTTGAGCGTGACTGCTGGAGTGACTGGTAAGACTGACATTGTTGAAGGTTGCCTTTTTGGGTGAGAGTTATAAACGATTGCGTCCATGAAGTTGGCCATTAACCAGTCTTCCAGATTTGGTTGCAGATGACAGTAAGCACATCAGTCACTGACTGGCTCAGCTGGGATGTTGTCTAATCCTGCAGCCTTTCCGCATTCCAATGACCTGATCGCAGACTCTGCTTCTTCGCGAAGAGTAGATGCCCGAAATTCTTCTGCAATGGTGGGATCGTTCAGATTCGTTTCTCCAGGTTGAATTTAAGCCTGCTGTTAATAGGCTTCTTGACTCCTTTCAGACGTACTCTGAAGGTCAACATGACAAGGTCATGGTCACTGTCAATATCCGCTTTGGGGAAAGCCCTGGTCTTTATTGTGCTCAATCCTGACTTGTACTGGCTTTGCCCCAAGATGTAGTCAATTTGGCTGTGAGACTGGCTATTGGGTTTGTGTATTCCAAGTGTGTTTACCAGCACCATGTCACTCAAATCTGCAAATTCAGGAAGACAAAGTTCCCTCTCGTTGCCAACACTGTTGCATGCAGGGCCCACAAAGTTCTAACCATCTGCTGAGAGCATCCTTCCCCACCATCACATTCCAGTCACCTTGGACGATTATGATGTCCTTGTCCAGTTTGTCAATGACGGATTGCAGCGAGGTGTAGAATTCTTCGTTTTACTCATCATCGTAGTCTTATGTGGGAGCGTAGACCTGTGCGATTGTGACATAAACTCCGTGCAGTTTTTTCCCCTTGATTTTCGATCACCGGTGATCGATGGAGAATTTTCGGAAATAATCATACATAAAAACACCTCTTTGTTAATAGAAGCATTCGTTCACTAAAATAAACATAAACACACGCACTTATCTTGAAAAAAGTATCATCTTTAAAGAATATTGTCCTGAATCTACGTGAAAGGAGAAGTTCGCCATATGCTTTCTCTTCCGATCGCCATCTTGAATTTTGACATTTGACCCAGCAAGTGCTCGCTAATTTTTGCTGCAATATGACTTCAAACGACTCTTTCTCGGAAAACCAAGCCTTTGACAACTCTGATGAAAAGACCTGGGAACTACAGGATACCATATCTGACAGTGATACTGACGAAGAGCCTATCCCCTTCGTCGATTCCATACCATAGCAGACGACGCCATGTGTGTTTCGTTTTCATCATTCGATCTCAGTTAACATATAATTCTGCTTCAACACATAACATGCTGGATCTAGACTGACCCTGTTTCTGCTTGCAGACGAGCAAGCGCTTCGCTATGAGAAATCACGGGAAACTAAGCAATTGTATGAACTGTATTGTATGCTGCGCTGGTTATTATCGTGTGTGTCCACGATTTATGCAATTTTCACATGACAGTTTGTGTGTGCGTGTACGTGCATAACGTGCATACAGGCGTGCGTGTGTGTGTGTGTGTATGTGTCTGTGAGTGTGTGCGTGCGACACGGTAATGCCAGTGGCGAATGTGTGTGCGTGTGTGTGTGTGAGTGTGTGTGTGAGTGTGCGCATTGTTTTTTGGTGCACATTTCTATCAGCTGAAAAAAAAAAGGATTTTGGCTTTTTGTTACAGGAATGCAGGTTACAACACGGAAGATCCAGGATCACAGAACCCTCTCCCCCTTTTGAACCTGGAGTCTACCCAGAGGATGTCAAAACAAGGGCTGACATCAACCAACATTTGCAGCCAATGGACATGCTTTCTATGCAATAGGGAGACAACAAAACTGTTTCATTTCTGTCAGCAACTCATAAAGTGAATAGATCCGGCTTTGTTAATCATAGATAAAAAGGTCTGGGGGAGTCTAAAAAAAATCAATGTCAGACAGACACAACTAGTCAGACAATGTAAATATGGGTGGGGTGGGCAAAATTGATCAGTTGATCAACAAATGCAATGCATTACACAAACAAATGGTGGAAAAATGTTTTTCTTCTTCTTCTTTTCTCTTCATCTTATTGACATTGCACGAGTAAATGCTTTCATTTTATTTCAAGATTTTAGAAAAATTAAATCACGCAGACATTCCAGAATTACAGAGACATGATAGATTTGGTCAGTTAGACCTTACTGAAGAAGTGATTAGACAGCTTGCAAGCCTGGGTGAATATGATGAAGTTCCAGAAGCATCTAATAAAATTGTATTCACTAAACATTCCATTCTCCCGTAAAAAAATTAGAGAGAGAGAGAGAGAGAGAGTTGTAAAAAAATGTTATGCGGAGTTAAAGAAAGAACAGTAATAAAATACAATTTAAAAAACAACAATGTGATGTGTGTTACCTGTGGAAACCACATGTGCGTTGTGGACAGCAGGAGCTGCCTTCTAAGTTTTCATGAAGGCAATGTCATGCATGCATATGTGTGGGACTCAAATACAAGGATGATTGGGTAGGGGCAGGGTCTGTTGTTTTTTGTTGTTGTTTTTTTTGCTAGTTTTTTGTGTATCTTCTACCAGTAAGTGATGACTTCTGAAACAATTTGTTAATTCCAATAGTGTTATGACGGGGAAAAGCCAGAATGGGAGGGTGATGACTTTTAGAAATAAGTATGGGTTTGTGGTCCCATACATTTCTTGCATAGTTTCTTCCTCGGATGTTTTCTGTACATTCATTATATACCTATATATATATATTTTTAAATACATTTGTAAAAAAAAAAAGGTTTCTTTTTGGCATTCTCTTCATAACATATGTGTATCCAAAGAACCAAAGCAATTGTTTCCAGTGTTAAAACTGGTCAGCTGTTCAGTGTTCATTTTTTAGCAACAATATCAACAAATATATTGTTTGAAAAAAGAAACTGGCTGTAGTTTGTGAATAATTTGTATTTTTTTATCCTTGGGATGCTACATTAGTGTTTACTGTGTAAACTCTTTTGTTTGTTTTTTTCTGCAAAACAAGAAGTCTGTTGTCTGTTGTACATGACTATGTAATTTGTAGTAACCAATCAGGAAATATAGTTATGTTTTTATTCATAGCATTGAACATGTACTTTTTGTCACAATACTGTGAGTTTTGTTTGAAATGAAAGAAAAATGATTGTTTTTTCAATAGATGTTAGAATTGTGAACTTGAACCCAATATCTTGGATTTGGTGTTCAGTGAGAATGTGAAAAATACTGAAAAAGCTCGAATTTTATATTTTTAGCAACAGAGGTCAAAGGTCACCAAAATGACTATGTTCCAGAAGCATTTAAAAATATCATATTTTGAAAGTTTGTTTTATTCTGTTGACAATGATGTATTATACATCAAGTTTGGTCCATAAATGCATATTTTAAAAGCATTTTAATGTAGCCGTGTTACTCGAACCGAGTGGTTCTAATAGGGTACGGTACAAAAGAACTAAACTAAATGATGATTTACTGTATTAAAGGATAGACAAGAAAAGACTACCACTTGGTAATGCATATGTGTGAAGACCAAACACTGACAACAAATGACATTTCTAATACATTTTAATAGTGCAGTTAAAGTGATTGAAGCTATGCTGATTTAGTGAAAATACACTGACAGTATAGATTAGGTAAAGCTTATACAGTGTCAAAGTGACTCAAATGAATCAGTTTATCATGTAACACTATACTGGAGTAAGCCGTATAGGAGAGGGCATGATAACTAAATTTCAATTAACAGACTGATACACATCAGGTGGTTTTAACCAATAACTGATATTAATCCAACACTCTCTTGTAATCATGACAGAATACTCCACACATTTTAGAGTACTGAGAATCAGTGAAACACTTTAACCTTCATCAGTGACAGCAAATGAGAAAGAACGCGTCATATGCATTCACTAGAATAATCTGGAACAAACTATCAGTGTCCAGAGACGTCACTGACTGTGACGTTAGGAAGAATCAAATGGAACACGGCTCCAAGCATATGACGACATGGTGATTATTTGGATCAATCATAGCCAAGCTGTGACTAACATGTCAAAGCAATAACTGAACAAAGCAATAACTGAACATACTCATATGAACACAAGTACTGTGTCGAACAGTACAATTTACAAATCAACACATTCTACACACTAGTACTTACAGTGATACCTAGCGAGACTCACACACAGACTCACACACTGCTTGCGACGCAGCAAGAGTGAGAGAGAGAGAGCTCTGGTCAGATGACTGACTAGGTATGAAGTGACCACTCATAACTCACTGTGCCAATTTATGCAAGTTAAGCGGACTGCAAAGACAGTCACGTGTGCTGCAAAGCAGATCGGCCCAAATCAGGCCAAATCCGACAACAACTGTGTTTCTCACAAGGTGTTCAGTGGCAGATTTCTAAATGATTCCTGAACCGATTTATGTCGGATAAGTTGCAAAAAGAGCTCAACGCCTACTTTCTAATGAGTATAAAATGAAGTGTTGATTATTTACGCTAAATTTATAATCTTAATTTAAGTCACCTGAACAGGGTCAGATTTAACGAGCTCGTCGCTGAAAATTACAAACTGCGTTAAATCAGTTTAAAACCCTTTCCTTCTGATAACGGTAGCAGCCGGCACTGCTCGCGCGTGCAGCGCCTCGATGCGCCCGGCGCCGGCAGCATGTGTGTGGTACTTTTCCATCATGTGCTGACGCCGTGACTATGCTCAACAGGCACTAAAAGTTGGTGGAAAGTACCCTACTATAGTCCAATAATCTGGCATCGCTATTTTTGGATGCAAGCACCACTTCCATTTACAAAGAAAGGAGGGAAACTGCGTGTGGAGAGTTGTGAATGAAACTGACCGATTTTCACAATGGCGTCGTCTGCATGCACCAGTGAGTTCGAGGACTATTCAGCAGAGGAATTGGGTCTTATTTTAGAAGTGTCGAAATATGACGCGAATGAAGAGTGTGAAGAATTAGAAGAAGATTCTAATGTGCATTTAGGTTCCGATCAAGGAGAAGAAAGTGGTGAAAGTGATCCCGAGGACAATGTGCCACTCGCCGCTCTGCAAACCACGTGGCGACCGGCTACTCAGCCTACCAACGTGGTCACGTTCCAGCAGCCGACAGGCACTGCGCATTCACTGCCAAGCACTGCCACCTCTCTGGATTTTTTTTGTTTTGTTTTTGTTTATACCCATCACATTTTTTTTCAAGTTGCAGCAGAAGAGACCAACAGATATACCCGACAAAAACAAGCAGCCCGGGGCACACCTGACCCCCTATGGTTCGAAACAACACCTGGCGAAATGCGGGCCTATCTCTCTGTGCTGATCATGATGGGGATCAATCGTCTGCCACATTTGTGGTGCTACTGGTCAACCGACCCTCGCTTCCGGAATAACTGGATCAGCAGTGTGAATGACTGTTTCTTGTCCTAATGTTGAGGCACGTTCTGGATTACCATGGACAGAACGTGCCTCAACATTAGGACAAGCTAGCTTGTTTTTGTTTATGTGTGTGTGTGTGTGTGCTTACCTGTAGTTTTGGTGACTCTGTGACAATTAGCAGTGACACTCTACTCACTATCCTTACTGTACAGTAACACATTGTGTGCATATATAAACAGATCTGTACAAAGTGCTTAGAACAGTGACAAAAGAGCAACATGGAACTGTACTTGAAATTATCTCCAGTAACTGTTCAGTCGTGACAACTGACACTAGTTGTGTGACATTCTTTGGATTACCTGTGGGGACTGTACTGGCAGACGGGAGACAGATCATCTCTGGTAGGCCGCAGCTTCATTTCACAACACTAACGTGCATGTGTATGGAATAACTGCTTGTTGGTGTGCAGTATTAGAATTGTCATCATCGCATGTGACATATTTGGTGACATTTTGGTGACAGAGACACGACCTTTCACATCTAGACACACAGAATCTCGCTCACATGACAGAACAAAGCCTCATGACCATACCTGCCGAATTTCATGACTCTAGAGGTTTATTCTTGGTTGTGGTGAAGCGTGAACAATACATACCCATTTTGAGGCTAAACTCACCAAATGAAACCGAAATCTAGGGGAGTTTGGCCTCAGAGAATCTGAATACGAGAGGGTTTAACGTAGGCAAACATAAATGGAATAGACTTAAAGATGGAATCGCGACGATTCTGCCAGTATATAATACTTGTAGTTTACTGAACTGACAAAAGAGATATTAATTAAATACGGTGGAGCAGAAACACAGATTCCAGCTCAGCCAATAGTGTACCGCGACACTGGTCGAGGAGTGAGGGGGTTGTCTGGCGAGGAGAACAAAATGACGTAAGCGGCTCTGCGTTCACCGGGAAGGCGTCACATTCTGCGCCGGCCGTTGAAGTCCGGCGGGTAAGTTGCGAAAACTGACCTCGTCTGATAATACAGCTTGTGCGTGAAACAAGTTTTGAAGCAAGCATACCTCTGCTTGGTTACATTAAAATTGCTGCATAGTTACCGCTAAAAAAGTGCGAAATCTGTTGAGAATGAAATGGCTTTGCACGCATGCGGGTGGTAAGCAGTCTGCTTGAAATAGAGTGGCACCCTACACCATTTGCATAACGGTCTTCTTCTTCACTGAAATAGAGTATATAACCTTAATGAGTTTGAATTTCTCCACAGTTCTTCCGTCTGGTTTCACAGAGCCCAAGAATGTGCCAGTTATATGTATCCATTTAATGGGCGAGTTCTTGAAACTTCCCGATTTGACAGCGTTCTCACATTCCATGTGCCAATTGTGATGTCTCTGCCACAGAAGTTCCAATTACTTTTACCCATTGAATAATGTCGGTACCAAAGCTAAATTTCTTAAATGCACTAATCATAAAATCCTTTGAAATGCCTGTGAATAATCTATACTCACTAACAAGCCAGGCTTGTTTTCTACACTTAACCGTTCAATGAGTCTTAATAATGTGGACATTTGATATATCCCACTTGATCAGCGCAAACTAAATCTTGATGCTTGACTCACACGAATGGCCAAATAGTAAAGAGTGGTAACTCTCTCCACATACAAGGTACATAACTTCAAGCCGATGCTGCTTACGCTTCCAGTTCAGCTAGCACACATGTAAATAAAAGGTACATTGGAAGAAATCCAGACACTTCCCCAAAAAAGGAAGCGCCGGGCTTGCTCTTATACCGATCATTTGACATGTGAACACAGCAGCAAGAACAGAAGAAATGTGCAAACACAAATTAGCTTTTATTCAAGGCTGGCATAGCCTCTTTAATCCTGAACATGCCACACAAAACACACGGACAATGCAGAACAAACACATGGTTGCCTCAGTTTATAATCACATTTTGTCAGTGAGATGGGTTGCCAGTTGTTTTTTTGTGTGGTTTGTGTGCGGTTTCTTGGAAGTTCTTTGCCTTTGTCCATCAATGTATAATAACCGCCTATTTGTTTTTATGAAAGTGCTCCTTTTGTAAATGAATCGTTCAGTGACAGTGTTAGCAAGCCCCCGCTGATGATGATTAGCAACAAAACAAATCAAACTTAAACATACTGACAAGTATGTTTTAGAAGTAAGAAAAGTTATACACCCTTTCCAAGTTTTATGAATATACTTAATTAAGTTGTATTTTCTTCTCAGCACTGAATAAATTGCATAAACCGAACATTGACATATATTACATTCAAATGTAACCAAAAAACCTCCGGAAACTCAACTGTGATTCCATCGCATTTAGCAGCTCATCTTGCGTTACTGTGCCCTCATAATCATCTTTTGCGCCTCAGAGATCCGTGAAGCATCAGTGCTGGCCAAAAATATGTCTATAATTTCAGACAAGTCTTCAGAAGGTATTTCCTTTTGATATGATTGGACGAAAAAAAGTGTTCTTGTACAAGCCTTCGAGAAGAGATGCAATGGGGAAGAACTATTTACGTCAAAACAATCATTACATAGCAATGTCGTAATTTCATTCTGCTACGTAAAACCGTTTGTATTCAGGAAGGCAAAATGTCAGGTAAGGGTGACGGTCCCCATGGGGCTGAAAATAGGGAGTCGGTGGAATTTTCGAGCTATAATGCTGTACGACTCAGGCAAAGAAATAGTTTTCAGCAATGCTTCCAATATTTGTTATACTGTTTTTGGAACAGAGGACAGTCTTTAGTTGGTACATGCAGTTCCGACGTGGAAGACTTACCCTGAAAGATTATGACCCTTGTGACTGACCGGTGATAGTGGTAACCGACCACAGAGTGATATATATAGTGCAGAACAAGGGGTTACTGCGAAACATACTGCGATGTCGCATGAGAGCTTTGCTGATGACACACAACTTTATCAGTCGGCTTCCATAGCTGAATTTGATGCACTGGTGACTCAAACACAGGAGTGCATTGCTGGCCTAAACGACTGGATGACTCTCAACAAGCTGCAATTAAATGATGATAAGACTGAATTGGTGATAACCTGTCCAAAGAAGTTTCGTCAACATCCTTCCTTTCCTGACTCTGTTCTGATCAATAGCACACCTGTTTCACTTTCTCCCTCTGTTCGCAGTCTTGGTGTAATCCTAGACCAGTCTCTTTCCTTCCAACAGCACATTTCGAATATCTGTAAAGTTGCCTATTTGGAACTGCGTAGAATCAGCTCTACCCGCCACTATCTCTCAACCGATGCAACCAAGACACTTGTATGCTCTCTGGTTCTCTCAAGATTATATTACTGCAACTCTCTTTTGGCCGGCCTTCCCAAATATCTGTTAGACAGACTCCAACGAATTCAGAATAACGCTGCCAGACTCATTTGCAGAGCTTCTAAATTTGACCATGTTTCTCCTCTCCTTCAGTCTCTCCACTGGTTGCCTGTTTCTGATCGAATAGACTATAAGCTATCCACTCTGACCTTTTCTGCAGTCAACGGTACATGCAGTGTGTGCGCGCGCGCGTGTATGTGTGTGCCGGGTCTTTCTGTCTGTCTGACTCTCTGTATATATATATATATATATATATATATATATATATATATATATATATATATATATGTGGGTGTGTGTGTCTGTGTGTGTCTGTGTCTCTGTGTGTGTGTTATTTAGGACAAAATGAAGGTCAGTTGTAAAGTCATAAACTAAGCATGTACATCTTGAATTATAGGCCCTCATATCAATAAATGAATAAATCAGTAGATAGATAACAGACAGACAACAGACAGATAGATAGATAAACCAAGAGGTGTAATTCATACACGTACACATAAAAAGGAGTAGCTTGAGAGAGACTACTGACAAGGGAGAGTTGAATTACAGAAAATTAGGAAGAAAGCTTGTGTTTGAAGTAAAAGAATGAATGACGAACAATAAAATATACTCTTTTATGAAAAGTTACTCCATTTGTCATTTGCAATTTAGTAGAACTCTTGTTCGTACAGCCGAATACATAACAGCACACCATGTTAATGCGTACATAACACGTGTTATGTGCAGTGGACAGCAGTCCAAGATGGCCGAACACCTTTCTTTCCGCCAGATTTTTCTTATCAGCGGTGCTGCCGCATTCCCTCCACATGTAAACATATATGTCAGTGTAATCGACCAAAAAAGACCCAGGTGAGGTCTGTAATCAAAGATGACCGTCGTGTCACCGTTGGCGAAATGAAGGAGAACATGATTTCATCAGGGAGCATTTGCACCATCCTTCATAAACACCTCCATGTAAGGAAGCGTTTTGCTGGTCACTCATCCCCCGTATTCTCCTGACGTAGCTCCTTGTGACTGGCTTTTATTCCTGACGTGAAGCAGTGGCTTCGGATCCACTGTTTACGCATACCCAGATTCAAACACTCGACTGTTGGCCGCCGTTCTTTCTCTATCTCTGGACCTTGCAATTGGAATGAACTTCCTCTTTCTCTTCGTCAGGTCTCCGCACTCAGTTCTTTAGAGTCTGGCCTTAAAACCCACCTCTTCCCAAAATAGCCTCACTTCCCTGCCTTTTCCTTGTGTTCAGTTGTTGTTTTTTTTCCAGTTTTAGAGTTATGCATTCGAAAGCGCTTTGATTTGTCTCTGCACAAGATTCAGCGCTATATGAATATAATTACTATTATTGTTATTATTATTTCCATTATTTCTAGCTTCAAAGCTAACTGACTACGCTCATTTTGGACTGGAACAGTGTTGACTGACTGCTAACCAAGCATCAATTTCATTCGGCCTGCCATACAGCTCTCTTAATGCATTTTGTTGTTTATAATTTTGAATTTAGTATAGTTTATAGATAAATCTGATTCCTCTTTAATGTCACAAACCTGCTCGTCAATTAATTAATTCATTTTATTAACATAATCTATGTCTTTCAACAATGATTCCTCAGTACTGGCCCTCTTTCATTGCTAGTTAACCTTATAATTTTTGTAAAAGTGCACCCTATGTGATCACTAGAGGGCAAAGAGTGAATTTCCGATTCCACTGAGACCAAAAGTAGAGACTTCGCTCCTCCTGGCTACCGTAGCCTTTCGTTTCATCGCTCCACCCTTGGTGGCGGCACTGTTGTCTCCGTCGCTGACTCCCTCACCCCCTTTATCTCCACCATTCCAACTTGTCTACCCCCGAAAAGCGTGCGAACTTGACCCTCTTCCCGCTTCCTTCCTTAGCCACTGTCTTGACACATTTCTTCCACACATCACTGCTGTTATTAACAACTCTCTTCTGTCAGGCTCCTTTCTCACTGTGTTTGAGTCTGCAATCTTACGACCATTGCTCAAAAAAGCCCAGTCTCGATCTGGACTCGCTAAAGAATTAAAGACCGTTTCTAATCTTCCCTTTCTCTCAAAAGTCACCGAGAAAGTTGTCCTTGCTCAACTCCTTGACCACCTCAGCACCAATAACTTGAATTAACCATTTCAGTTTTATTACCGCTCCGGTCATAGCACTTAGCTCTCCTCAGAATTGCAAACAAGTTATTAACTTTTCTTGGCAACAACGAAATATCAGTTCTCTCCCTTCCCGATCTTTCTGCACCTTTTGATACTATTAATCATCAGATTCTCCTCAGCTGTCTGAATCGCACTTTTGGAATCTGCGGTCTCTCTCTCTCTCTCTCTCTCTCTCTCTCTCTCTCGTGATTCCGCTTTTATCCGTCTGGTCCATTATTTCTGTTCGCGGTCTTTCGTCTCCCCCTTCCGACGTAGTTCGGTGTGCTACATGGCACCGTTCTTGGGCCGATTCTGTTTGTTCTCTACACATAACCAATTTCCACCATTATCAATTATCATTTGTTGTCTCACCACAGCTTTTCCGACAATCAGCAGTATATATCGGGACCTCCGTCTCTCCTTCCCTCTCTCAATGACTCAACTTAGGCCTGCATCTCCGATCTGAAGACATGGATGACTAAAATGATGATGGCAGTATTCATGTAGGATGGATATGCTGCATCTTGATATCTTTTTATAAAGTGAGTTCTATACCTTTCATTGAAGAACCAGAAGCTGTAATTTCGTCAGTTCTGAGTTAGCTAGAAAGTGGAACGGCAACAGCATCGTGTGCGGGCCTCTGTCAGCTTGATAGTGTGAGTGAAATATGTTATACTTGAAAGTAAACATTTCTAGCATTGAGAAATGGAATCCAAAATGTTATTGCTATTTGAATTTCCTTATTTACATGATTATGTGAGAGTTTGGATGTAATGCATTTGAACGGATTTGTAATTATTTCGAATAATCGAGTTTCATCTTGAATGAAATCAACTCATGTATAGAAGTTTCTGGAATCTATATTCATCTTTAAGAAACTGGGCTGTTTCGAAATGATAATCCAAATACGAGTTGTTGACAGTGTGTGCTCAATTTAGTCAATGGGATATTCTAATCTTTTCCCTTATTCATTTTGAACAAGGTTTAGATTGTTGTGTAGTATTTGGCAAAGTGATGTTTAGAGTGAGTTAGTGAATGAACGTTGATAGACATTACTGTACGTTTGCTTACGATGACTTTGTTGTTTTGTCCACAGGTTTATTTATTATTTTTGTTGTTGTTGTTGTTTTGTTTTGTTTTCTTGCAAGGTTTGTGCCAGTCCTGTGTCCTTTAACCCTTCACTTTCCCGTTCCCTTCTCCATATTCCATCACGTTCCCCATTCATAATATAGGATATTACAACCATACTGACACCCGGACTGATGTGGTGAGAATACCCTATCCAACTGGTCACTTTCTTTTCTTTTTCCTTTTTTTTTTTTTTTTTTACTGGTGTATTTTAGTTTTGTATCTTGTGTTCAATTTTTTTTTCTTTTTTGGTATTTAGTTTTTTACTATTTGTAAATGCCTGGGGCTTATTTTTAAGATTAGGTATAAATACTCATGATGATGATAATAATAATAATAATACTTGTATTTTTTCACCATTCATGAACAAACTTTGCCACATTTCCCTAATGTATAGATTGACATTCGAAAGATATTATATTACCTTCATTCATTAATTGGGTATCGTATGCAAATTGTCACATTTTTGTGTTGAATTTGTTTTGATATCTGTTATCTGTTTGTCTTCTCTTTTCATTGTCGCTAGAACTTCTGCACTCAAAATAAACATGCGAAAGTGGATCTCCCTGTCTGTATCGTCGTTCAATATTAAACCATTTAGAGGTCTAAAAATTTACAATTACAGTGCATTTCAATATTCATATTAAAAGTTTCAACCCACTGATATATTACTGTTACCAAACCCATACACTTTCAAAACATTAATTTAAAAAAATGCCCAATCTAAAGAATCAAAAGCCTTTTCATAGTCAGTACAAAGTTACAGAACTGGTCGATTTTTCAAATTTGAATAATTTATCAAATGATATATCAATCTTATATTATTTCCCATACATTTATTTTCCTTAACGGCTGTGAAGGCGGAAGAGGATGACCAAAGGGCAGGGGGAGCTCTTATCCTTGGCTGGAAGTCCTCCTAGGAGACGGAACTCGAAGAAAAAACCTGCACCTGCCGAGGCCGTTCTACGCGTAGCAGTATCTGCACCTGTGGGACTCTGAGCGTCGGTGGGCGAGAGAGTGGGGAACGGACTGCACAACTCCTCTTCACTAATAAAGTCACCTGTGCTGGTCAGGCAACGAGGCTAATGTCGCAACGACGAGCTAGCCCTTCAACACCCAGCTTTCCCAAGCCCTGCGGCGATGGAGAAGTGGTAACGGGGACAGGCAGAGGATGCTGCTGGCAGTTCCTAGTCACGACTCTGCACGCAGGCGGCTGTGGGGTGATGGTCGTCCGCCGTAGACTGGGGAACATGCGGTGCCCGTATCCTCGCACAGCGTCAGAGCAGCCCTTTTCTGGGACAGAACTGCTGTCCCCACGTGGGGAAGGGGAGATAAAAGGATCCCTTAACAAAGCCTGCCTCACCTAGTACCTAGTAGGAAACCGCACCTACATGGACATCCAACACTAGCGGTCGAAAACAACAGAAGAAAAAAACCAGGAGTCATGCCCTGACTCTGGGTGCCTGGAATGTTCGCACCCTTTTGGACAGAGACGACAGACCAGAAAGGCGCACAGCGCTCATTGCTAGAATGCTTGATCGCTACCAGGTGGACATAGCAGCCCTGAGCGAAACCAGGTTTGTCGGTGAAACCCAGTTGGAGGAAGTTGGAGGGGGCTACACCTTCTAATGCACTGGGAAGCCAGATGGCATCCCAAGAACCTCAGGCGTGCTTTGCCATACAAACCAAACTTGCACGACAGCTTGACAGCCTTCCAAGTGGGATAAACGAGAGGCTGATGACCCTGCGTCTGAAGCTGTCCGAGGACCGCTTCGCCACAGTTATCAGCTGCTATGCCCCGACAATGACCAACCATGATGACATCAAAGAAGCTTTCTACGAGGAGCTCAGCCACACCATTTCAGCAGTAGACAGAAAGGACAGGCTAATCATCCTTGGGGATTTCAATGCCCGCGTCGGCGTGGACTTCTCCTGGTGGCCAAAAGTCCTAGGACAGCACGGCACTGGCAAGTGCAACTCCAACGGACTGCTTTTGCTCTCGCTCTGCACGCAGCATGGACTGACCATCACCAACACCCTCTTCCAACAAGCGGACAAGTATAAGAACACATGGATGCACCCCCACTCCAAGCAGTGGCACATGCTGGACTATGCGATTGTCCGGCAGAGGGACAGAGGTGATGTTTCCATTACACACTGCATGAGAGGAGCAGTCTGTTGGTCGGACCATGGCCTGGTACGCAGCAAGATGAACATCAGACTTGCACGCAAGCTCCAACCAGCCAGGCAGAAACCCCCTAGGAAACTGAACATCCACCGCCTCCCTATCACCAAAGACGTGCTGCAGCAGCAAATCCAAGCAGCTCTCCAAGGAATTCCTGCATCGACTGATGTAGAAGAGGTTTGGAGCACTTTAGAGATGCTGTGTACACAGCAGCAGCTGACACACTCGGCTTTGTACAGAGGAGCCACAAAGACTGGTTTGACGAGAACGACTCAGGAATCTCCAAGCTCCTGAACACACTGCATATACGGCATCAGGATCACATTTCCGATAAAGACTGCCCGAGGAAAAAGAACGAGTATTTGCAAACCAAGCAACTCGTACAGAAGAGGCTGCGTGAGGAGGGAGAGAAAGTCCGAAGAGCTTCAGTCCGCTGTTGATGCTCACGACACGAAGACCTTCCATGATTGTCTCCGAGCTGTGTATGGGCTGAGAGTCACAGGATCGACCCCTGTCCGAGCCTTGGACCAGACCACCCTCCTGACAGACAACAAAGACATCTTTGCCCGCTGGGCAGAGCACTTCAACACCCTCCTCAACAGGGACTCGTCCGCATCTGACGAGGTAATTGCAGCCCTCCCACAGCTACCAGTCAATGACTGGCTAGTCGCCCCTCCCACCAAGGCAAGCTGACCGCCCTGTTCCAGTCTATCTGGGAGAGAGTGGAGGTCCCCCAGGATTTCAAGGATGCTTCAATTGTCCACATTTACAAACGGAAGGGAGACAAAACATCCTGCGATAACCACCGTGGAATTTCTCTGCTCTGCATCGCCAGCAAGATCTTCGCCCGCATCATACTGAACAGACTGGTTGACCATGTCTCCAACACAGTCATCCCTGAAGCACAGTGCGGCTTCCGCTCAGGCAGGGGAACATGTGACATGGTGTATGCCGTACGCCAGATGCAAGAGAAGTGCCGTGAGCAGAACAAGGAGCCCCAGATGGTCTTTGTAGACCTGACTAAGGCCTTCGACACGGTGAACCGCCGTGTTCTGTGGAAGATCCTCCTAAGTCTGGCTTCCCAAAGAGCATAATCCAGCTGATTGCGTCATTACACGATGGCATGCAGGCAAGAGTACAGGAAAATACTGACATGTCGGATCCGTTCCCTGTGGTAAATGGAGTGAAGCAAGGCTGCGTCCTGGCACCCACACTGTTCTCCATTCTCTTCTCTGCCATGCTGATTGACGCCTTCCAAGACTGTGACCTGGGCATCTACATTCAGTTTCGCACGATGGCAAACTTTTCAACTTACAGTGACTCCACGCTAGGTCCAGGGTGTTTGAGGCACTGTTGAGAGAGTTCCTCTTCGCTGATGACTGCGTGCTTGCTGCACACACCCATGAGGACATTATGGACAGGTTCTCAGCCTCCTGCAGGCGCTTTAGACTCACCATCAGCCACAGCAAGACTGAGTCCATGTACCAACCAGCTAGCTCACAGAACACCAGTGCCTCCCCCCCCCCCACCCCACCCCCCCCCAACCTGCAATCAAGATCGATGACACAGAGATTAAGTCAGTCGACAAATTTTGCTACCTGGGCAGCACCCTATGTAGCAACGGAGCCCTTGATGCAGAAGTGACGCTGCGCATCGACAAGGCCAGCTCCACCTTTGGCAGACTCAACAACAGGCTGTGGAACAACAAAGGCATCAGGCTCAGCATCAAAATTAAAACCTACAGAGCTGTTGTGCTGACCACCTTGTACTGCTGTGAAACATGGACGACGTATCGCCGTCACATTCAACAACTTTAGCAGTTTCACCAGAGATGCTCGGCATAAAATGCCAAGACAGGGTCTCCAACCTCCAGGTCCTAGAGAGGAGCCGCCTGCCCAGCATCGAAAGCCTGCTGATCCAGTGCCAGCTACGCTCGACAGGACACGTTGTCCGCGTGACAAACAGCAGGATCCCGAAGATGCTTTTGTATGGCCAGCTGAAGGAAGGCCACCGCGAAATTGGAAGACCCTGCAAGCGCTTCAAGGACACCTTGAAGACAAACCTCAGAGCCTGTGACATAGACATCGCCTCCTGGGAAACTGATGCCCTTGACCGTTCTCACTGGAAGATGCTGTGCTCTAGTGGCATAAAGACGTTTGAAAACAAGAGAACGCTGGCCATTAAGAAGCGGGAGCGAAGGAAGCAGGACTCGACTTCTGTAGACGTTTTCCCTTGCAACACCTGTGGGAAGTGCTGCGCATCTAGAATCGGCCTCTTCTCACATATGAGGACACACACCGACAGATAAGCCTGCCTGTCTACTCGTCCGTCGGTCCGACGGGAGACTCCATCAATTTTCCACGAAACCTGCCCCTAACAATCAATGCCAGGGGATTTCCCGGTTTTTTTCTTCTTTTTTGTTCTTTTTTTATATATATATAGTTTTTTATGCCTGGCTCACCCCATCTAAAGTCATTTCTCCTTCTAATGATTACTGCTTAGCTTTTGTTAATTTAGGTAGTGTATTTGAATTTAAGAATATCTTCTGTCACACAATTCATTTTCTCTTTTGCAGATTTTTGTTAAAAAGTTACGTCTTCTTTTATTTCTTTATGGTTTTCTATTACCTTCCTTGTTTATTAATCTTAACGTTTTGTTTACTTATAAAGTTTTTGAGATTTTCCTCCTGTGCAATCCATCTAGGTCCAAGCAAATTTTGTTGATCCCGAGACTAAACGGCATAAAGTAGAGACTATCAGTAAAACGTTCACGATCAGGACATATGGTTTTAATCCGGAAAACTTACAACCTATAATTAGTTCGAGTGGAAATGATTTTTCACTTCATCTTTAAACCTGATTTGGTATTGACAAAGTTTTTCTAGAGAAAATGATTTTATTAAAGTTTACCAAGGACACACACAGTTTCAGTTTCAGTAGCTCAAGGAGGCGTCACTGCGTTCGGACAGATCCATATACGCTACACCACATCTGCCAAGCAGATGCGTGACAAGCAGCGTAACCCAACGCGCTTAGTCAGGCCTTGAGAAAAAAAGAAAAGAAAAGATAAATACATAAAAAAAGAACTACTAATAATAATAATAACATGTATAAGGCGCAAAAACCTGATGAAGTCAACTATAAGTCACACATACACACACATATGCATAACAGATATGCACCAAACATGCAGTTTCCCAGATATGAAAGCACATTCAAATACACATAAACATACATGAGCCCCAACACACACACACACACACACACACATAACCCTGCACCCCATCTACCCCCCTCCTCCACACACTCATTTCTAGGCTACGTGTCGCAGCTTCCACGGCACACACACACACACACACACACACACACACAGAGGCACACTTACTTGTACAAGCACACACACATACGCCCATATCCCCCACCCCCACACACATATATACAAAGATATATATATGCACACCCGCACGTTCCAATATTCCGTTGCTCCCACAGTGTAGGCATGCATACACACACATACCTCATTCTCTAACTCCCCCCCCCCCCCCCCCCACACACACACACGCACGTGCACAGAACTCTCCTGACACTTGTGTACACTTACACCCTCGCACATGCACAAACGCGCACAAACATACGGACCCACAAATACACACAAACACACACGCACAGAGGCTGCCACTGATTGGCCGCAAGAGGGATGGGAGAAGAACACACACAGACAACCGAATCAGTGTTATTACATAGACTCACTTACATAGAGCCAATAACCGTCTTTCTTTTTTTTTTCAATTTTTGTCTAAAACTGTCATAAAACATTTTTGTTCGCAACTAACTGCGATTCACAGACACTACACAACCATCAACCAAAATGCTTGTGCTATATTTAGCCATGGTGAATTAATGTGTCATGCTCATGTATTACATAAAAAAATATATACATTTCACTGGAATATATTGCTCATGTGTATTATACACTGTCCGTCCAGAAATCTCATTTCTTATCTAACCGGTTCTAATATTGTTTCTTTGTGAGTCACACAGACACAGGCATGTCAAACATCTTCTGTCTACAATTCTATTCCTCTGGATCTCCATCTCATACCAACGCACATTTGAAAACACATGCTTTTAGGTTTGATGAAGCAAAGCTGTTTGTCTCTAGTCTTCCTCCACTGAAATCATCATGTAGTGTGTGTGCCTGTGGGTGGGTGTTTATTGTGTGTGTTCGCGAGCATGTGTGTGCGCGCTCTGTGCGTGCATGAGTGTGCGTGTGTAGGGCATATTTTGTATCGTGTGTATGTGTGTGATTGTTCATATATATATATATATGCAATGTGTAGTACTGTCTTGGTGTATATAGATTAAAAAAAAGTGTGCTATTTTTTGATGTGCACAGGTATGTTGTCATGCACTATTGAATATGTACTGTTTCATGTGAGGCGCTTAGAGCCCATTATATGGGGAGTTTTTGCCATTTAAGTACAATCTATTATTAGTATCATTATCATTATTGGTGTTGTCATCAATATCATATCACAGTCAACGGTCAGAGACTCAGTGTGGTGGAGCGGTTCACATACCTTGGCAGCACACTGTCACGAAATGCGACCATCAACGATGAAGTGAACGTCAGGATTGCAAGAGCAAGCGCAACTTTTGGTAGACTCTATGCAAATGTCTGGAACAGAAGAGGCATTGGTCTTGAGACCAAGCTAAAGGTCTACAGAGCAGTAGTTCTCCCCACACTACTGTACGCCTGCGAAACTTGGACAGTGTACCAACGACATGCCAAGAAGCTGAACCACTTCCATACAACATGCCTAAGGAAGCTACTGAACATCAAGTGGCAAGACAGGACCCCAGACACGAAGGTGCTTGCAAAAGCCACCCTTCCCAGCATCTTCACCATCCTGATGCAGTCCCAGCTTCGCTGGGCTGGACACGTGGCGCGCATGCCAGACCATCGGCTGCCCAAAAGGCTCTTCTACGGCGAGCTGCAGCAAGGGAAGAGATCACACGGAGGTCAGAAGAAGCGCTTCAGAGATACTCTGAAAGTCTCTCTGAAAGCGTTTGATATCAACCCTGACTCCTGGGAGGAATCTGCAGCGGACCGTGACAAATGGCGCGCTGCTGTGCACAAAGGTGCCAAGTTGTGCGAGGCCAACAGGACTGCTGCAGCTGTTCAGAAGAGGCAGGCCAGAAAGTCACGGGCAAACAAGCTCCCTGACAATGATATGCCTGTCTTTGTCTGCCCCAAATGTAAGCGAACATTTCGTGCGCAGATTGGACTATTCAGCCATCTGCGCACTCACAGATAGATTCATGAGCATCCCCCCCCCCCACCACCACCACCCTCCCCCCATCCCCCAGCTGGATGACAACGATGGTCATCATCGATCTCGATGGACACACACCATTACTGCACACACACACACACACACACACACACACACACACACACACACAAAAGCTTAAAATTTTACACTCTTACTGCAGTCAATGGGGCTTACGTTTGAATAGAGAAAAGACAAAAGTAATCGTTTTTTCAAAAACTGTCCCTAAAATACCCCTACATTTTAAATGTGGAGAGGACATAATTGAAACAGCAGAAGAATATAAATATTTAGGGGTTATATTTCATAGAAATGGCAACTTAAGTCGAGCACAAGGTCATCTTAACAATCAAGCAAATAAGGCTCTACATGTGCTACTCAGAACATTTCGTAATACAAATATGAATATAGATATCATATGTCAGTTATATGATACTTTGATAACGCCTATTTCAAAATATGGAGCAGAAGTTTGGTTCCCATTTGATGTTACAGGAAATGTATCGTTTAACTTATTCGAATTATTCAGTAAATGTCTTTTCAACAAATTTCCACATGAAAGACTTCATGTCAAGTTTTGTAAGCAGTTACTTAGTGTACATAAAAGAGCAATGGTTCTCCCCGTTTTAGGAGAATTAGGAAGATTTACTATTAGCCTAAAAATAATATGTCAAGTTATTGGCTATTGGATACACATATTAGAGCTTCCTCAAAATTTACTTGTATACACAACATATAACTGCATGCATCGTCAAACAAATGAAAATGTTCAGTGGCTACTTTTCATAAGAAATGTATTAACTAGCACTGGATTAGATCATGTTTGGAAAAATCAGTTCACTTTTAGTGTTAAAAGGTTAAAGCCTGCTGTATCCAATAAGCTTGAAAATGAATATATAAAATTTTGGAAACAGAAACATGACAGTTCATCTAAATTATCATTTTACAAGAACGCTGTGACAAATTATAAAATTGAACCGTATTTAAAGAGTACAGCAAATACACAACACAGGAAAGCACTGACCATGTTACGAATCAGCGCCCATGACTTACAAATCGAACAGGGAAGATATAAAAATACACCGAAAGAACAAAGACTGCGTGATACTTGTAACAGTTTAGAAGATGAGATTCACCTTTTAGACAATTGTGTAAAGTACAATACTTACAGACACAGATTCCTAATCGATATATGTCGTCCAAATGCAAAGCCTAGTGAATTGATCCTTCTAACAGAAATACAGCCAAGGCTGGCGAAATTTGTTCATGAATGTTTCTCTTCTTAATATGCTCATGTTTATGTTTCATTGTGTCTTATAAACTTTAAGGTTTTATGACAATAAAAAGTATTCTATTCTATTCTATTCACACACACACACACACACACACACACATACACACACACAAACAAACACACACACAGACCTGCGATGGTTGGTTTGACCTCCTGAATGGCTGAGTGCGTGTCGAAGACATACACGTTGCCCTCGGCTGTGGCAGCAAACAGCCAGCCAGGGTCTATGGTCTTGGGGTGGTAGCGCATGGCCATCACTGCTAAGTCCCCGTGACGGTTAGGTTTCAGGTCTCGGATGAAAGCACCAGTCCTGGGATTATACAGCTGCAACAGATACTAGGCCATTATCATCATCAACAGTAGCAGGCAGAAAAACAAACAAAAAATGCCTGTGGATGTGTTTTTGTGCGCGTGCGATGTGTGCGTATTTATGTGTGTGTGTATGTGTGTGTGTGGTGCGTGCACGCGCGCAGGTGTAACGGTGTCCGTGTCCTTTTTTTCTGTGCGCGTGTTCGTGGGATGTATTCATGAGTGCGTTTGTGCGCTTATGTGTGTGCTAGTGTGTGTGTGTGTGTGTGTGTGTGTGTGTGTGTGGTGCATGCTTGCGTTTCCTCTCTCTGTGTCTCTCTCGCTCTGTGAGTGTGGGTTTGTGTATGTGTGTCCGTGTGTGTATTTATTTGTCCCGCGTGTGTGTTTGTATTGTGTGTGTGTGTGTGTGTGTGTGTGTGTGTGTGTGTGTGCATGCGAATATGTTTCTGTGAGCGAGAGGTGGAGGAAGAGGGGAGAGAAAGACAGACAGAGAAAAAGATATCGACTGACAACAATATCACTGACACATCACTGACGATAACTTGATGTTAGACTCTGGTGCATTATAAAGGGAAAAGAACAGCATCCAAAAAACAGTAACCATACATACAATCTAAACTTTGTTGCACACTATACAAACTTAATAGTATCAATTGAAACAAAAAATACGACCCCCTCTCATCAATTTTTCTGGATAGACCTACATTTATGCAGAAATGTTGCAATTTTCTCTGGAAGTATTCTGTCGACACCAACTTTGGTTTAAGATATTTCATTCCACACTTTCGAATTTCAATGACAATGCCGAGAAGGGCCCACATTTTCCAAAGGAAACCAAAATGTTTCCATAGTCAGCTTCTTATTCACAAAACTTAGCATTTTTATGTTTAAACTAAATTTGGTATTCCAGAGAAAATTAATTTGTTAAAGTTTACCACACACACACACATACATATATAACGGAATTAGTGTCATTACATATACTTACTTTGCTTTCACACGTGAGCCAAAAATGGAATAAACTGTAACTAAGATGCCTATTTACGATCTCAGTTGTTTTTGTCTTTATACCCCGTCAGCACTGTTAACATACTGGCCGCCGTGGCGAAGTGGTTAGCGTCGCGGACTTACACCCCTTCCCGTTCTCTCAGGTCTTCTGCTGAAAAGCTCCAAAGGTCACAAGGCCTTTCGGTAGCAAGCACCTTCAGACTGGACTTCTTCTGTTCCTCTGGATCTCCGTCTCATACCAACGTTGTCCTCTTTCAAAACAAACTTGAAAACCCACCCGTTCGAACAGGCCTTTTTGATGAGGCATACCGAATTGTCTGCATTCTTCTTCCTCCTACCCACACCACTTTACCCTCTTCTGAAATCATCATGTAGAGTGTGTTTATGTGTGTGTGTGTGTGTGTGTGAAGTCAAGTCAAAATGATCTTTATTGAGGGTAAAATAATAAGCTTATACAGCTTTTTTACATCCTGCCCTCAGAAAAAAGGGGAAGAAATGGGGGAAGTAGGGGTAGGGAAAGGATAATATAGAAATAAACAATTACAAGAAACACACAAAAATTCTATCGAAAACAACAACAACAGAAGTAATACGAGCGTAAATTGCAATAAATGTACATATGATACTGACACGATTACGACATGCAGTGCGACATTCTTACATCATTAACTTAATTCAGGAAGAAAAGAGTGAGAGAAAGAACGATTTTTATATATGTTGTAGTTGTTCGGGGTGGGTTCTATCTTCGATACAGCGTTTTCCTCAAGAGGGTAAGGAAGAACAAGAGGGGGAGGAAAATGGAATAAACACCTCACACAAGGTCGTTTTGCAAAGATTCTCTATTCTGATCTCGTAATTGCGTCAATGCGCGACAACGCGCGACAATGCGCGCGACAATGCGCGCGGCAATGCGCGAGCCTCTGCACAAAAAGTACATAAACTCCATTTAATAAAACATACAAAAAGTATTTATAAAACAATATAATAAATACTGTATAAACTATATTTGTAATGTACAGCATGAAAGTATTTTGACAACACAAATATAACACTATCATTTGGATGAATCGCTCCATAGAAATTACAAAGACAATTGAGTAGAAATGAACAATAACCAAACAATCCCAGAAACGGATCACCTTTCATTCGTTTACTAAAATAGTGAAATTAAGTAATCCAATTCATAACCAGAATAAATACAAAATGTTTTGACAAATAATGAAGAACCAAATACCTATAAATAATAATAAGAATAATAGGACCTAACGTTAATACCATAGATATCCTCACCTCATCAGTGTGACAACAGGCCAAACATTGAAACACTAGGACCGTCCGGTCCAGCCGATTCTCGCGCTCTGGCTTACAGTTGCTGTGACGGGATCAGCTAAGCTATCCAGAACTGTACTCACTGACACTGAGGAGCGATGATCACAATAAAATCATATTCATAAGAAACACGCAATTGCTTCCCCTAGCATCACAAGCACCAACACGCAATTGCTTCCCCTAGCATCACAAGCAACAACACGCACGCGCAATCTCAACCACACATTCAAAGTGCCACAAAAATAAATGCTATTACATACATATATATATATATATATATATATATATATATAGAGAGAGAGAGAGAGAGAGAGAGAGAGAGAGAGAAGAAGAAGAAGAAGAAGAAGAAGAGAGCTGGATAAAGGTAACAGTGGAGAGATGGAAAAGAGAGACAGAGAGTCAGAAGGACAGAGAGAGTTTAAGGTTAGAAAGACAGACAGACAGACATATAGACAGCAGATACAAGGATAGTCATATCAAAGCATGAAGGGATCATATTTTTTCCATCAAATATTTCTTAACCAGTAAGACGTCAGCTGACGTCCTACACAAAGTATTGCCATAGTGCCTATAAGACGTCCACTGATGTCCTGCATATGTTCCGATTTTTTCTTCATTGGAGTTTGGTTCAGTTCATATAAACAGACTCTGAACAGTTAGTTTGAGGTGTCTGGATTTAAAAAAAAAACTATTTAAATGAACATTCATCAGGTAGTAGACCCCTTTCCACTGGATAATAGTTTGCTAACTGACCACGTGATACGCGTGGAAAAGGGGGTTGCATCATGTGCCAAAAAAATGCGTTGAAAACTGTGTCCAGTAAAGCAAATAGTCACAGTCAGCAGATTTACGCAATTCTGAAAGCTCTACTCCTGGTTATGGACAGGTTTTGCGATGGAGAAGGATCTCTCTTGTCTGATTATTGGTTTGAAAACGAAAGTGACTGACAATGACAGTGACGAAACTGACAGCCCCTTTCGATGGAAATTCAGTCCATCTATCCAGTCAGACAGCTTTTTTGAACAAGTGGCTATGACTGACAGAATACATGCAGCGAGCGTTGGAAGAAGGGGGAGGAGAGGGAGAGGAGTAATGTAAGTGGATAGGTCGAATGTCAGCCATGAGTTCATGAAGGGGGCGTGGCTTTTAGGAATGAGTGTGCTCACATTTCAATGCAGACAATTGGATGACAACAGCCAATGCGCCACGATTTTCACTAAACGCAGGGTGGAACCTGCACTGGACGTGAAACACGTGCTTTTTGTTTTTCACGCTTTTTTTTCGCTGACTCAGCTGGTTGACTTGTTTTGAAGAGGTGACAAGCCCGAAGCACAGTAGACCTTCAATCGGCCCACGTCCTGTTTGAAAGGAGTGAATGTCATCAAAGAACTTCACCTTCTCACTCCTGAACGCACTTAGCTGTCAAAAAGCTTGCCAGCTCAGTTTCTGAGACCATGATTGACCTTTTGCGTTGACCTTTTTTTTTTTTTTTTTTTTTTTGCTGCTGCTGCCCCAGCATCTGCACCATTTCAGTGGAATTACTCCGACGCCGCTCATTTAGATTCCCCCATACACGGCCACACAGTTCCAGCGTCGGCAGTCTGCAGGGAACCATCGATGTTAGGTCGCCAGCTAGGCCACACACCAGAGGAGACCCTGCACTGCTGCTGAGTCACTTCGGTGGTGTTCAGTGCCTGTTCTGATTCAACGTACTTAGGACACCACCTACTAAGCCCCCTCCTCACTACAATAATGGCTTAGTCGCGGAGCCAGACTGAGTGAGCGTCCCTCCCAGTGTGGAGACTGCCACCACGTCCGACGGTCCCTCAAACAACAGACCCCATGAATCTGCCGACACTGACAGGACTTACCCCAAGCACAGAAGTGGAGGGGTATCGAAACTGAGGTCACCATGAGAGCAGGGCATGAAAGGCCACAGACTTTGAGACTGCAGTTTTGTTTATATTGATGATGATGAAGGAGGAATTTTATGTGGACTTTACCCACCTTTGTCATTGTTGGGACAGTGATTTACTTACATGTCTGCACGAGCTGTGATTTGTTTGTTGTTGTTGTTTTTTTTTTTAATAAACTTATAGCCTGTTTTAATTTCTTTTACAGATATAATCTGACAATAGGCATGCTATTTCTAACTGTATTTTGTTTCTTTTTCTTTGTGGATGTTATTATGTAGAGACTTTTTTGTTGCACAAAAATTATTATATTGACTTTACATGACTGAATAGTTACCTACAATGAACATAATTGGGTAAAAGAGTCCAGAAGCAGAATCTACACTCATTTTTCTTCACAAAAACGTTTACTTTCTTTCTGTATCACCCATAGCATTTGTGCTAGAAGTTTTTTGTGAGTTATTACCCCCGAATCCTCAAAATTCCCTGACAAGGCGACAGCACTTTATTTATTTATTTATTTTTTTAACAAAATTATTTGGCACTGTACTGGTTTCAAGTGCTTTTTGAATGGTTGCTTTAGACGACATGACTTTAAAGAGGGAGGTAAACCATTCCATATCTTTCCCCAAGAATATGTTAAACTATATTTATATAATTTGTTTCGGGGTCGTGGTTTTTTGTTTGTTTTGGTTTGGTTTTTTGTGGGGCCTCCATCCTCCTTTTTCCCCCCACTTTTTTGTTTCTTTTTCTTTCTTTCTTTTTATTTATTTATTTATCATTTTGTGGGGCCTCCATCCTCCTCTTTTTTCCCACATCTTTCTTTTTCTTCTTTCACAGACTCATATTTACCTTTCATGCACTACTTTCGCCTACACACCTTAACTAATCACTTTCATATTTTCCCCTATCGTCTGGCGCAGCAATTGCCCCAGTGTGTCTTGGGGCATGCATTTTAAGAATATTCGATGTCTGTGTACATTTGCCAGGATTTTTTCGATGTTCTAGTGTTCTGATGTATGCATTCTAAACATGATTACATCTGTCTGGGTTTATTGTTGCCCTAGTGTGAATTGTTTGTTAGATACTGAAGCTTTTCTGTCATCCATCCTCTATCTCTTCCTCCTCTATCTTAACCTAATATATATATTTTTTTAATTTTTAAAAATGATCTGTCATCTGTATCATAACAATAGACCGACCCTATCTTCCCTTTTAATGTTGACATTTGTTTACATGCCAGTGGTTTTGTTGACCTAGTGCATGTATGTAACAGTGTATGCGGAGTTAGAAGTGGTAGGGCCCATCCTTTCGATTGAACATCTCTCCCAGAAGGCGCCGTCCCTTGATCAGTCGAAAGCGAAAGCGAAAGCGAGCAAGGGATAGCAAGGAAGAGTGGTCATAGGAAAGGTTTAAAGTGGCAAGAAATTCACTCCCTTCCCAGCAAGGGAAGAAAAGCCAATACTTGCCAGGATATGCGTGTATGTGTGCGTGCATGTATATGCATATGCGTGTATGTTTTTGTGTGTTTGCGTGCATGCGCGCGTGCAAGCAATTTATATTATGAAACCTTACAAATCTTACGATAAAATTATCTAAGTTGATTTTCAAATATCATTAACAATGGTGATTTTGATTCAGTTTTCTAATATATGCTGATGCACATTTTGGCAATCAGAAGAATATGGTTCATTTGCATCAGTGTATGGTCCTGGGTCTTGTGTAGGACTGGTATCCCAAACAAAACATCAGCATCAGACAAAATTACTTTTACATTATATCCAGTTAATATGTATTGACTAATATATTCCCAAAATGCTTTGACAGGCGGACAATGAAAAACGAAATGCTCAATATAATCAGTTTCTTTTGGGCAGTAGGAACACCTTTGGTTGTCTTTCTTTCTCATTTTACACAACAGGATATTTTTAGGATAAATATTATGCAAGATTTTCCATTGCAATACTCTTAAACGTGTTTCTTTTGAACATAGACGGGGAATCTCCCATATTTTCTTATTCAGATCTACACCAAAACCTGATGGGACATGGTACTGAGTTGTTATTGCACAGTACTAAAGTCTTTGCAAGTGAGTGATTTCTTACCACAGAAAGGGGGAATATTTGATAGGTCGATGTCAGACGTCTCTTCTTCGTTGATTTCAGAGCTGAACTGTCGAACAGCAGCAACAACAACATTGTACTCTAATATTCTTGCTGGGGACTCTTCAATTTTCAAACATGTCATTACAGGTAAAAATGCCATGAGTATTATACATGTCTTTTACATGTATTATCCCACCCCTGACCCAATCAGGAAAGAAAAGAACGTTTCCCTCATACTTTAAGTGTCTGTTATTCCATGGGGGTTAGGGGGTGCACGGGAGGGGTAGTACCTCTAGAGGGGGGGCTTGTCACGCTCTTCCGGGAGTGGTTCGTCCTCTGTTGGTCCCCACCGGCACCCAGCTCTCACTTATGGGTCCTAGAAGCTGCTAGCATGCGGCAGCGCCCAAACCCCGGGCAACGCCTTTGACAGGCTAGCTAAACTAGGTGAGGGTAGCCGACGGGTCTCAAACCCTCGGTGAGTTAGGGCTTGTCTACCCAAGCATGTGAAGACTGGATCCGGCGGACTCTGCGGAAGAAACCTTCATGGTTCAACGGAGAGGAAGGCGGTTGCAGCAGAGCACTGTGGAGTGCTGAGGGCAGGATGAGGCACATAGGACATCCTGGTCATCCACTGCATCCGTTTCCATCTCCAGTCGTCTTGACCTCGTCTTGCCACTGGATACAGAGGGTCTCGGACAAGAGAGTGAGGTCGACGGTGCGCAACTCCTCCTCACTATAAACAAAGTCATCGCGCAAGTCATCCCATACCATCATTTTCCCCAGGCCCTGTGGCGACAGGCGAGCGACGAAGCGACAGGTATGGGTACACTGGCAGTCGTAGCCGCGGACCTGCACACAGGCGGCTCAGGCCATAGGGTCGTTTTTCACCGACTGGAGCAGCGGTGGAGATCGGCAGCCCCCTGAGCGACTGAGCAGCCCTCTTCAGGACGGCACTGCTCACCTCCATGGCATGAGGAAGGGGCTAGAAAAGGTGCCCTAAACATTGCCTGCTCCACACCACCCTAGTCAGCATACCGCGGCTGACCCTACTCAAGCGGTCGACACACAAAGGAAAGAAAGAAGAAAACAAGGAGCACCCCATTGACCATTGCCACATGGAACGTGCGCACGCTTCTGGACAGAGGCGACTCAGACAGACCACAGAGACGCACAGCACTCATTGCAAGTGAACTAGCCAGGTACAACATCGACATCGCTGCTTTAAGTGAGACCAGACTGGCAGAAGAAGGCGAACTCTTTTTGGAGCGTTTTCTTTTGGAGTGGTCGCGGACCTGAAGAGAGACGTGAGGCTGGAGTTGGTTTTGCAGTGAAGACAACCCTCGTTGGCAAGCTGGCTGGCCCCCCGAAAGGAGTGAACGATCGCCTGATGACGATGAAACTCCCTTTATGCAACGGGAAGAGGTTTACCACCGTTGTCAGCGCCTACGCGCCCACCATGACCAACCCGGATGAGATCAAGGACAAGTTCTACGAGGACCTGAACGCTGTCATCACCACTGTTCCCAACGCAGACAAGCTCATCATTCTTGGTGACTTTAACGCGAGAGTTGGCTGTGACAGCACCTCCTGGGAAGGCGTGATTGGGAAGCATGGGGTTGGCAACTGTAACAGCAATGGTCAACTACTTCTCCAGACATTTGCCGAGCATGACCTTCTTATCACAAACACCGTCTTCTGTCTCCCTACCCGTAACAGGACGTCATGGATGCATCCTCGCTCTAGGCATTGGCATCTCATCGACTCTGTCATCGTCAGGAAGAGGGACAGGCAGGACGTACGAGTCACGAGGACCATGTGCGGCGCCGAGTGCTGGACAGACCACCGCCTTATCGTCTCCAAACTTAACCTCCGTATCCAGCCCAAGAGACGGCCTCAGGGCATGAAAGCACCCAAACGCCTGAATGTCAACAAGCTGGAGCTAGGCAACATCAAGCAGAGCTTTGCTGACACCCTGGAGGAACGCCTTGAGTCCACCGTGCTGGACAACCAGAATGTGGAGGCAGCATGGGGCGCACTGCATGAGACGGTGTACAACATTGCCATGGAGTGCCTGGGGCCTTCTGCCAGGAAATACAAAGACTGGTTTGATGAGAACTGCACTGAGATCAAGCAGCTGCTGGAAGACAAACGCCAAGCCTACAGAGCCCACATTGAAGATCCCAAGTCACAGTCAAAGAAAGACATACTGAAGAGCGCATGCAGCACCATCCAGCTGAATTTGCGGCAGATGCAGGATTCCTGGTTCAGCAACAAAGCTGATGTGACCCAGGGCTTTGCAGACAGGAACGACATGAAGAACTTCTATAACGGTCACTGGGGAGTCTACAGTCCCACCACCTCCAGATCTGCTCCACTCCTCAGTGCTGATGGTTCTACCCTAATCACTGACAAGGACGGGATCCTTGAGAGATGGGATGAACACTTTGACAGCGTACTGAACCGCCCTTCCACCATCAATGATGAAGCCATCGACCGACTCCCCCAGGTGCCAGTCAGTGAGTCGTTGGATGCCATTCCAGCTTTGGAGGAGACCCAGAAAGCTATGCGTCTGCTATCCAATGGCAAAGCCCCTGGCTCAGACTCAATTCCAGCTGAGGTCTACAAAGAAGGTGGTATGGCGCTGACTGAGAAGCTTCATCAGCTATTCCAGCTCATCTGGCAGCATGAGGCAGTTCCACAGGACTTCAAAGACGCTTCCATCATACACCTGTACAAGCACAAAGGAAATCGTCAGGCCTGTGACAACCATCGTGGAATATCCCTGCTGTCCGTCGCAGGCAAGACTCTGGCCAGAGTGCTACTCAACCGTCTCATAGTGCACCTTGAGCAAGGTCTCCTACCGACATGGTGTTTGCTGCCAGGCAGCTCCAGGAGAAGTGTCAGGAACAGAACGCCGACCTTTACTCCACCTATGTCGATCTGACCAAGGCCTTCGATACTGTTAGCAGAGATGGCTTTTGGAGAATCATGGCGAAGTACGGATGTCCCAGAAAGTTCATCACCATCATACGGCAACTACACGATGGGATGCTGGTCCGAATCCAAGACAACAGAGAGACTTCAGAACCGTTCCTTGTCTACAACGGAGTCAAGCAAGGGTGTGTTCTTGCCCCCACTCTGTTCAGTCTCATGTTTTCAGCCATGCTGACAGATGCCTTCACAGACGCTGACGTAGGCATTGGCATCAGGTACCGCACAGATGGCTCACTCTTCAACCTCAGGAGGCTTCAAGCAAAAACCAAGGTTAGGACAGACACCGTCAACGACTTCCTGTTTGCTGATGACTGCGCTCTTAATGCTGCCTCTGAAGCTGACACGCAACACAGCGTCGACAAGTTCTCTGCTGCCTGTGACAACTTTGGCCTCACAATCAGCACAAAGAAGACTGAGGTGATGCACCAGCCAGCTCCAGGAAAGCCTTACGTTGAACCAAACATCTTCATCAATGGGCAACGGCTGAATGCGGTGGACAAGTTCACATACCTGGGCAGTACACTCTCTCACACAGTTGTTATTGACGACGAGGTGAATGCCAGACTCGCCAAAGCCAGCGCTGTCTTTGGCAGACTCCATAAGAACATTTGGAACAGGAGAGGCATCACCCTGGAGACGAAACTCAAAGTATACAAGGCCATAGTTCTCACCACACTGCTCTATCCATGTGAATCATGGACGGTCTACAAACGCCATGCCAAAAAGCTGAACCACTTCCACACCACCAGCCTCAGAAAACTTCTCGGCATAAAGTGGCAAGAGAAGATCCCTGACACAGAGGTGCTCACTCGTGCAAACTTGCCCAGCATCTACACCATCTTGATGCAGGCCCGGCTGCGCTGGGCAGGCCATGTAGTTCGCATGCCAGACCACCGGCTCCCCAAGAAACTGCTGTATGGCGAACTCCAACATGGCAAGCGCTCCCATGGAGGCCAAAAGAAGCGCTTCAAAGACACTCTGAAAGCTTCTCTGAAGGCCTTCAACATCAGCCACGACACATGGGAGCTCAATGCGATGGACAGACCAAAGTGGCGTTCAGCTGTCCACAAAGGCGCCAAATCCTGTGAGGCCAATAGAATCGCTGCAGCAGAGCAACGCAGACAGGCCAGGAAAAGCAGTGCCAGCAAGTCCCCAACAGCCACCACTATCCCCTGTCCACACTGCGTCAGAACCTTCCGGGTGCGGATTGGCCTTACCAGTCATCTGCGCACCCACAGAGCCCAACCCACCCACCCCCAGGATGACTAGATGGTCCTCGTCGACCCCGACGGACGAACCACAAATTCCATAATAGGTTTAAATATGGCGTTTCGCCTGCTTGCATATTAAGATCTAACCATGTTTGCAAAGCCATCCTCCAAAACTGAGAATTAACCAGATGCAAATACTTAAATGCAGTACTCTTTACATTTGTGAAAAAACATACATTAAATACATCAAAATTAGCAAACATTTTCCTAGGTACATGAACCTATTTTTCGTGTTCTCCTGCACTACAAAGACGCACCATCCATTGCAAAAGAAACGCTGACTGCATTTGCCTAACATCATTCATCTTTAGCCCCCCCCCCCCCCCCAACCCCCCCACCCCCCTTTTTTTTTCTAAATCACTGCATACTACACTTCTCTTAACTTTCTCAAAAGCTTTTCTGTTGCAATTCTGTTTACGCCAAAGAAATCTAAAGAGTATTTGATTAATCGTTATAAGTACCTTTTCTGGAATAATGAAAGCCTGCATAATGTAAATAATCTGGGAAACAAGAAAAGTTTTTATTAAGTTTATCTTTCCAATTAAACTTAAGTCTCTCTTTTCCCATGAATGAATAATTCTTTTGATATTCTCAATTCTGTATACCCAGTTCTCTTCTGAAGAGGACGCAGAAGTATTGTTGGTGTAAAAAAATGCCAAGGATTTTAATCTTTTCCCTCCAAAGAAATACATAAAAAGTATCAGTACAATCCTTTTTTTTTTTTTACTTCCTAGCCACATTGCAACTGATTTATAGCGATTTATTTCAATCCCTGAAAACCTAGAGAAATCTTGAAATATGTTACACGTGTAACATATCTTGTTCATCCTGCAAAAATAAAGTATATTGTCTGCATACATAGCTATTTTCAGTAATCTAAGGAACAAATTATCATCGGGTTGTCCTAACTCTATTCTTTTTATATGTCTATAACCACGTAACTTTAGGGCTAGAATTTCAATGGCGAGAACAAAAGCTAATGGTGAAAAGGGACATCCTTGACGAATTCCTGATTCTACGGGAAAATACTCTGATATCCAACCACAGTATATGACACAACTTTGAGTATTAGCCATAATTACTTTTACCCATTCAATAAAGTCGCTACCAAAGCCAAATTTCTTAAATGCACTAATCATAAGATCCTTTGAAATTCTACCAAATGCCTTTGAATAATCTATACTCACCAATAAGCCAGGTTTGTTTTCTACATTTAACTGTTCAACAACATCATCAATTAGTCTTAGTAATGTGGAAACTCGCCGACCTTTAATATAACCCACTTGATCAGTACTAACTAAATCATGAATTACTTGACTCAAGTGAATGGCCAAAGTCTTAGCTAAAAGTTTATAATCACTGTTTGTCAGTGAAATGGGTCGCCAGTTTTTTTAAATTGTTTCTTGGCAGTTCTTTACCTTTGTGTATCAATGTAATTACCGCCTTTCTTTGTGTTGATGAAAGTGTTCCTTTTGTAAAATAATCATTGAGTGACAGTGTTAGTAAGCCTTTTAAATGCAGCCAAAAAAACTTTAGAAACTCAACTGTGATTCCATCGCAGCCAGGAGAAGAGCCATTGCTCAAGCATTTGAGGGCATTTAGCAGCTCATGTTCCGTTACTGCACCCTCACAATCCTTTTTTTGCGTCTCAGAGATTCGTGGAACATCAGTGTTGGCCAAAAATATGTCTATATTTTCAGACATATCGTTAAAAAGTATTTTCTTTTTATATAATTGAGAAAAAAAGTGTTTTTGTACTTTCAGTATTTCCGATTGCTGGGTTATCAACACGTTATTTTCGTTTAGAACCCCTGCCATCACTTTGGAATTTGCCCTTGATTTTTCCAACCCCAAAAAGTATTTAGAATTCTTCACGCCATCTCCCACCCATTTCACTCTAGCTCTTACCTGTGCTGCCTGTACTTTATGTCTTTCCATTATTTCTATCTTCAAGGCTAACTGACTTCGCTCATTCTGGAGTGGAACAGAGTGTGGACTGGCTGCTAACTGAACATCAATTTCATTCAGCCTGCCATACAGCTCTCTTAATGCATTTTTGTTGTTTATACTTTTGAGTTTACTATAATTTATAGAGAAATCTTTTATTTTTAACTTTAACAGCTCCCATTCAGCTTGATAATCTGATTCATCCTTAATGCCAGAAACCTGTTCTATAATCAATTCATTCATTTTGTTGACGTATTCTATGTCTTTCAACAACGAGTTATTAAACTTCCACAATCCTGGCCCTCTTTCAGTATTAGCTAACGCCATAGTAACAGTGCACCCTCGGTGATCAGTAGAGGGCAAAGAGTGAATTTCAGATTCCAGTGTTTTATCAAATAAATCCGAATTTGTTAGTACATAATCCAACATTCTGGCGATGAAAGGATTCTTCTTGCACCATGTAAACTGTTTTTCATGTGGATGAAATAATCTCCAAACATCATATAAATCATTCTCTTTCATTAGATCATTGAATTTCTGAACGGTTGTTCCTGCATGTGGCTCCCCTAAAACAATGTCAAGGTCGTTATTTAAAACACAATTGCAATCTCCACATATCAATTCCTTCGGAAGTAATGTTAGAAATAACATTTCTGAAGTCTTCAAAAAAACACACAAAAAATCTTTTCTGCATTGTTATTTGGAGAGTAAACATTTATAACTGCTATCTTCTTACCTAATATTTCTATTCCACGGCCAGAATTCTTCTTGAATTATGCAAAATAGTATAGTTTTCAACATAGTTTTTCCTGAACAAAATGATTTGTCCTGAGCTATGTGCAGTAAAATCACTACAAGCAAACTTCCCTGCCCCCCAATTTTTTCCCCATTGTTTACTCACTTCTTGCGTGATGTGTGTTTCTTGCAGACATATAACATCGTTGTAAGTCAGATCAGGGGCATAGCCCTTGCTACTGGTACCATGTAACCCAGTACTACCTGCCGCATGTGAAGTCTCCAAACGACGGACCAGGCGGAGGAGGAAACCTTTCCCAACAGCTGTGAAGGCGGAAGAGGATGACCAAAGGGCAGAGGGAGCTCTTATCCTTGGCTGGAAGTCCTCCTAGGAGACGGGGCTCCAAAGAAAAAACCTGCATCTGCCGAGGCCGTCCTACACGTGGCAGTATCTGCACCTGTGGGACTGTGAGCGTCGGTAGTCGAGAGAGTGGGGAAGGGACTGCACACCTCCTCCTCACTAAAAAAAAATGATCACCTGTGCTGGTCAGACAACCAGGCTTATGTCCGAACGACGACCTAGCCTTCAACACCCAGCTTTCCCAAGCCCTGTGGCGATGGAGAAGTGGTAACGGGGACAGGCAGAGGATGCTGCTGCCAGTTCCTAGTCACGACTCTGCACGCAGGCGGCTGTGGGGTGATGGTCGTCCGCTGTAGACTGGGGCAGATGCGGTGCCCGTATCCTCCCACAGTGTCAGAGCAGCCCTTTTTAGGTACAGCACTGATCTCCCCACATGGGGAAGGGGAGATAAAAGGATCCCTAAACAAAGCTTGCCTCACCTAGTACCTAGTAGGAAACCGAACCTACTTGGACATCCAACACTAGCGGTTGAAAACAAAAGAAAAGAACCAGGAGTCATTCCCTGACTCTGGGTGCCTAGAATGTTCGCATCCTTTTAGACAGAGACGACAGACCAGAAACGCACACAGCGTTCATTGCTAGAATGCTTGATCGCTACCAGGTGGACATAGCAGCCCTGAGCGAAACCAGGTTTGCCGGTGAAACCCAGGCTGGAGGAAGCTGGAGAGGGCTACACCTTCTACTGCATTGGGAAGCCAACACCCTCCAAGAACCTCAAGCGTGGGCTTTGCCATATGAACCAAACTTGCACGACAGCTTGACAGCCTTCCACGTGGGATAAACGAGAGGCTGATGACCCTGCGTCTGAAGCTGTCCAAGGACCGCTTTTCCACAGTCATCAGCTGCTATGCCCCGACGATGACCAACCCTGATGACATCAAAGAAGCTTTCTACGAGGAGTTCAGTCGCACCATTTCAGCGGTAGACAGAAAGATCAGGCTGATCATCCTTGGGGATTTCACTGCCCGCGTCGGCGTGGACTTCTCCTCGTGGCCAAAAGTCCGGCAGAGGGACAGAGGTGATGTTTCCATTACACGCTGCATGAGAGGAGCAGTCTGTTGGTCGGATCATCGCCTGGTATGCAGCAAGATGAACAGACTTGCACATAAGCTCCAACCAGCCAGGCAGAAAACCCTGGGAAGCTGAACATCCACTGCCTCCCAATCATCAAGGATGTGCTGCAGCAGCAAATCCAAGCTGCTCTCCAAGACATTCCTGCATCTACTGATGTAGAAGAGGTATGGAGCACCTTTAGAGATGTTGTGTACACAGCAGCAGCTGACACACTTGGCTTTGTACAGAGGAGCCACAAAGACTGGTTTGACGAGAACGACTCTGGAATCTCCAAGCTCCTGAACACACTGCATATACGGCATCAGGATCACATTTCCGATAAAGAATGCCAGAGGAAGGAGAACCAGTTCTTGTATCGCCGACCATGTCTCCAACACAGTGATCTCTGAAGCACAGTGTGGCTTCTGCTCAGGCAGGGGAACATGTGACATGGTGTTTGCCATACGCCAGACGCAAGAGAAGTGCCGTGCGCAGAACTAAGAGCTCCACATGGTCTTTGTAGACCTGACTAAGGCTTCGACATAGTGAACCGCCGTGGACTGTGGGAGATCCTCCAAAAGTTCGGCTGCCGAGAGAGCCTAATCCAGCTGACTGCGTCATTCCACGATGGCATGCAGGCGAGAGTACAGGAAAATGCTGACATGTCGGATCCATTCCCTGTGGTGAATGGAGTGAAGCAGGGTTGCGTCCTGGCACCCACACTGTTCTCCATTCTCTTCTCTGCCTTGCTGATAGACGCCTTACAGGACTGTGACTGGGGCATCTACATTCAGTTCGCACAGATGGCAAACTTTTCAACTTGCGGTGACTCCATGCCAGGCCCAAGGTGTTTGAGGCACTGTTGAGAGAGTTCCTCTTCGCTGATGACTGTGCTTGCTGCACACACTTATGAGGACATGCAGTTCATTATGGACAGGTTCTCAACCTCCTGCAGGCGCTTTGGACTCCGCCTTTGGCAGACTCAACAAAAAGCTGCGGAATAACAAAGGCATCAGGCTCAGCACCAAAATCAAAACCTACAGAGCCGTTGTGCTGACCACCTTGTTGTACTGCTGTGAAATATGGACTACGTATCGCCGTCACATTCAACAACTTGAGCAGTTTCACCACAGATGCCTACGAAAGATCCTCGGCATCGAATGGCAAGACAGGGTCTCCAACCTCTCGGTCCTAGAGAGGAGCGGCCTGCCCAGCATCGAAAGCCTGCTGATCCAGTGCCAGCTACGCTGGACAGGACACGTTGTCCACATGACAGACAGCACGATTCCGAAGATCCTTTTGTATGGCCAGCTGAAGGAAGGCCACCATGAACTTGGAAGACCCTGCAAGCATTTCAAGGACACCTTGAAGACAAACCTCAAAGCCTGTGACATAGAAATCGCTTCTTGGGAAACTGATGCCCTTGACCGCTCTCGCTGGAGGATGCTGTGCTCTAGTGGCATACAGACGTTTGAAAACAAGAGAACGCTGGCCATTAAGAAGCGTGAGCGAAGGAAGCAGGGCACAACTTCTGGAGACGTTTTCCCTTGCAACACCTGTGGGAAGAGCTGCGCATCCAGAATCGGCCTTGTCTCCCATATCAGGTCACACACCGACAGATAAGCCTGCCTGCCTACAGACAGACGGGAGACTCCATCATCATCATAACATCGTTTTTTGGTTTTTTTTTGTTTGTTTTTTAATCCTTTTGACACCTAAACAATGATTTCCTCTTCCAAGGGGTATTCAGTGACAAAACATGTATACTTGAGTCGCAAGCCATTAGGGAAGTCCGACAATCGAAGCCATCTTTCAATGTGCGCGCAAACCAGAAGCCATTAGTCCTATATTCAAAGCCGAGTTCGATCCCGTAACGGTCAAGCCTGCACTGGGGGTGAATCTTCACCCATCACTGCATTCACCCTCTGCTGCTGTCTCAGCTCGCGCTCGTGAGACGCGTACATCAGAGAGCTTGGACACTTTCCCCCTGGAGTTCACGGCAGTGGGCGAATCCCCGTCTCTCGACCTGTGACGTTTGGTGACGGTGCTGCAGGAAACGGTTGCCCCCTGAAGTGAGGGACCGGTTGATTTCCCTTTTTTCTTTTTTACTGGACGTGGCTGAATCTGTATCCTTGACAGAGTCAACCACGTCACGTTCATCACAGAAAGAAAGCTGTGTATCTGGCACCACTTCAGACTGGGAATCCTGAAACACACCCTCAGTATCTTCTGAGGATTGATACAGGTGTTCGTCACGCTGGGCCTCATTTGGCAAGTCATCAGAAGGTTGAAAATCATGTTTGCCCCCACCAGTCGACTCTGCGTCCAGATCCTCCTCACGTGGAGAGAGTTCAGGGAATGAGCCACAAGCAGGGTTCCCTGCAAGTGACCGGTTTTTGACACTGGAAGTAACGATGGCCAGGCTGCAGGCAGTTAGAACACCCTGGGTTCTGTGTTGTTCTTGGCTGTTCCTTATGATACAAACGTCCAGTAAAGCTACCCACTTTGAAAAAATAGTCCAGTGGTTTTGTTGGACAGTTGATGGAAACGAAACGTCGTCCTGTTATAAAAAAGGATAACTTACCGTCTTTGTTTCTGAATGGTTGTTCCTGCATGTGGTTCCCCTAAAACAATTTCAAGGTCGTACAACTTAGTCTCACCAGAGCAGTCTCGATATCCTCATTTGCCACCGAAATGGGAATGTCTGAAATAAGCAGTTTTGTGACAGGAATTTCTTGGTCACCACTCCCCCCTCTCAAAATGAAGGGATTTTTGTCATGCAATGACACAGAGTAGCCGTTTAATGCAATCCCTTCAATGAGTAGCTGATTCCGGGCAGATCGGGTCAAAGGATAAATACGCCATAAGCGCCTGATGTATTGTGCCCCTGACACAGTCTCACTTCCAGTCACCCTCTCAGCTGCCAGACAAATGTCCAAGGCAGAAAAACTGTCCTCGGTGGTGGGAAAGTGAGTTGGATCTGCAAGGGGTAAGTCCCTGCGTCTTAAAAACAACAACTGAAAGATGAAGATGGGAATAGAGGTGGGGGGTGGAACACACAGTAAAGGCAAACTGGTTAACAACTACATCACATTTCTCCAGCAGCTGCACGTGCAAAGTAAGAGTTGAAATAGACAAACTCGATCCCTGGCGTCCCAAAACAAATTACAAAATAGAAAAACACAAACACAAATCGGTACTAATCTGCTCACCACGAACACTCTCAAAACTTCACATAATGATTGAAGGAAACACCACAAATACACTTATCACAACACTTTCTCTCCAACATTTCCCAAACTCTGGCAAACGATGCAAATGAGCACCGCCGTCACAAACACGTCCACCCGACATCGGATGAACACTCTCTCTCCCGGAAAAAAAAATAGTTCGTGAGTGTGTCTATTTTCATTCGTAATAAAATTATGGATTATTTTCTTTGGTGCCGTTCCATTCGCCATCCTGTGCATGCACATGCATTTAAGTAATAGTCGACTTTTGAGCTGAAGAATGTCTAGATTTTTATAGTCAGTATCTGTCACAGTATTAGATTTTAGCTTAATCAGTTTTAGAGCTCTTTTGTGCAAGCGACTGATGTGTTTGAGGTTGTTTCGCTGGCATTATCCCACAACGTGAATGCATAGTTTATGAGAGATAGAATGTGTGCGTGAAAAAATAGCTTCCTAGAATGAAGATTGAGAAAATGTTTAACCTTGCTAAGTTGGTATATTCTTTTGGAAATTCTTTTTCTTAGATCAGCAATATGATCAGACCATGACAGGTCATTGTCTATTATGACCCCTAATATTTTATTTGATGTAACTTCTTCAATTGTTTTCCCGTGGATGTATAAAGGTGTAAAGGAGGTATGCTTTTTTTTTGCTTTTTTTTTGTCGCTTCTGTCGTGTCGTCACATACATACATTTAGTTTTGCCTGTATTTAGAGACATGTGGTTCAACTCAGTCTATTTGACCAGACTATCTATATTGTTCTGAAGATCATTTAAAAGTTCAGTTGCGTTATCATTATTTGACTGAAGTGAGGTGTCGTCCACGAACATTTCACATGTGCATTGTATATGTAATGACAAGTCATTTATATATATATATGGAAAATAAAAGTGGTCCAAGTACTGATCCTTGTGGTACACCAAATTTTACAAGCAGTAAATCAGACCTGCTAGAACTGATTTCAACCAACTGATGACGGTCACCGAGAAAGGAGATAAAAAAAATTAAAGCATCATTTGACAAATTGTAATGTGTGAGTTTTCTGACAAGAAGAGAGTGGTCAATTATGTCAAAAGCCTTGGCGAAGTCAACAAAGAGAATACCTGTGAACACATTATTGTTTATTATTTGACAGGCATCTTTCAATAATTTGTATGAGAGCTGTGTGACAGGAGTGATTTTCCCGAAATCCTGACTGATTTTCGTGTATCAAATCATATTTTTAACTCACTCAGTACGGCCAGTCCTCTCTTCTCCTCTACACAGACTCCTCGGATGTCCAGTGAGTGTCTGAATGACCCAACCTTTAGTCTCCGTCGTCAGAATTGTGGTATTCTTTGTCAGCATTCACGTCTTCAGCATAAGAGCCTTCCGCTTGCAATATTTTGATGATGGTAATTGGGGTGAAACGCTGTTAACGTCGTCTCTTTCGCCGTTCGTGAAAGGTGAGATTGTACATGTCTTTCAAGTGGTTTGGACAAAACAGACAGTATAGAAATAGGTCTATAATTAGAGGGATTATCTTGGTCGCCTGCTTTGTACAGACCTTAGCTTGCTTAAATTTTAACAGGAAAAGCTGTTTATCAATACATAAATTATATACATAGGTGCTGCACTGGCCTTCAGTATTTTACCATCGATTTCATCTAAGTCTCTTGTTCCAGATTGTTTCAGGCGTAGTAAGCTATGAAATACTTCGTTTATTGTCACAGGTGGTACATCAAAGTTGGCTGAGATGTTTTTTGAGTCACAGTATTGTTTCAGTAGTTTTAGTTCGTTTTCATTTGTTTTATCATTTACAATTATATTGTTGGCAATGTTAGCAAAATGATAGTTTAACGTTTCTGGTAATATCTCTTTTATTGGTTTATGGAAGTTAGACATTGAGTTCTTGCTAGTCAAGATATTAATGGCTTTCCAAACTGCTTTCGAATTCTGGGAAGAAGACACTAGATTTTGAAAATATTTAATCCTACTTTTTCGCTTCATAGAATTCACTTTATTTCTTTGTTTTCTATATAATCCTATTTTCTTTTATCTGTGGTAGTGATTTCTTAATTCAATTTCATTATCTATTTCCTTTGTCAACCACGGAGGTTTAATTTTATGCTTCACCCTTTTTCTTATAAAGGGAGCATGTCGGTCATACAGATACACTAAATTAAATGTGTTTACCCAATAGTTAATGGCATCGTCGGGATTTCTTATTTGATAAACATATTCTAAACCAGAATGAAGCAAATCACTGATGAATGTATTCTTATCGAAATGGGTGAAACTTCTGTAAAAAAAATTCTTTGTGACCTGATTTAGGAATTTTGACACCTTTCTTTTTCCAAGTTAGACAAACAGACGAATGGTCACTACAGCCAGTTTGAACAGAACATGTTTCCACTATATTAGATTTTGTGTTGACGTAAATGTGGTCAATGAGAGTTTCAGTGAGTTCAGTGAGACGTGTAGGACGATCGATTATTTGTTCTAGTCCGTACAGAGCATAACTGATACTCCATTTTGTTCCAGGCACTGTCAAATCAATGTTAATGTCTCCAAGCAGAATAATTTCTTTAGACTCAAGTATAGCTGCATCCATCATCGAATTAAATTTGTCGTACCAGTCAACGGTTTCGGCTGGGTTTCTATATAGGAATCCTATCATAATAGGTTTACAACGTTTAAGATTAATTTCTATCGAAATAGATTCTGTTCCATGATTTTCAAGGTGTGTTAGTCTCTTGAACGTTAGTGAGTTGATACAATATAAAAGAAGTCCAGTAGATCTTGGACCAGCAGGGTCAAGTCGGATGGTATCATAGTTAGGCATGCATATATGAGAATCGGGAATACGATCAGTTGATCTAGACTCTGCTACACAGAAAACATGAAAATAAACCCCATTGTTATGCAAAATGGTTGCGATATCATCAGTCTTATTTCTGACACTGTTGATATTTAGATATCATATGCAAAGCCTCTCTTGTGATGGCCATGCATCTTGAGTGAGAGGCATTATATGGCAATAGGAATTAATCACATATACAAAATGTAGGTGCTTCACACACAAGAATTACTTTCAGTACAGCCGTATGTGCCCAAGTACAATGCAAGAAAAAATTCGGTTCGATTAAAGACTAAAGCACAAACACAGTGACACTATTGCACAAGTACAACGTGAGCGAATGCCTACAATCAATTAGCAAACACTCAACAAAGCATGTAATATCTAAAAAAAAACGAAAAAAACAACAACAACAACAACAACAAAAACAACAACATACGATTATGGATTATCAAAACGTGGAGAAAAGGAAGGCGAAAAAGCATATATTAGAGAACAACAACCACCCGCGACACGCTTAGCAGCGAGTCTGTCACTGACCACGATAAAGTCTATAAGTATCTAATACGGCGAGCCAATCCAAACGTAATTCATCCAAGGAATACAAAAATATTCAGCGACATTTATCCAAGTCCAGCAAGCTGCAACACACTCACTGCCCCCATCCCCCATCGCTTCATCTTCGTCAACTCCCATCATCTGCCACCCAGTCACCCCTTTGCAACATTATGCACATATGCAGTCACACACTCCATTCATACTTGCACTCGCACACATGCATCCTTATCATGGAAATCGAAGCTGATATGATTGGTGAGCACCCATGTAAGTAGTAATCATGCTACGCAAGAACTGTTCAAAAGGTTTAGTAGCAGGCATGTGTGAAAAATTGGCAGGAATGTCAGGTCTTGGGGCATTCTTGTTTGAACACGGGGGACAAAGCTCATTCCATGATACGGTACGTGTGGTGGTGGTGGATTTGATTGAGCTGTCTGAATGTTGTCACCATTCATCGGGGGTGGGGGAGGGGCAGGTGAGAAAGTGGGGGTGGTTGACTGAGTAGGGGAGGGTGACCACTGAAGGTGCGATCAGAGGAGTTTGATGTTTGCTGTGGCCAGTGGTTCTCTGTGTGGGAAGGGAGAATAATGAGACATGGATTTGGGCGAATGGTAATCATTGGGTGGGGCCCTGCTTTGCTGTCTGTTATCTGGGTTGTTATCTGAGTGGTTTGTATGTGTGTGACTGCTGTACGCTGAGGCCATTGTGTGTGTGTGTGTGTTGAATTTTCATATCAGCAATTTGTAGTATCGTCTTGGTGTATAGATACACACACGTGTTGTTTTTTTCATGTGCAGAGGTATGTCACTATGCACTAATGTATATGTATTGTTTCATGTGAGGCACTTAGATCCCATGATATGAGGAGTTTGCGCGATATAAGTACTATCTGTTATCACAGTCTCTTTCAAACATACTTAAAATCGGAAGTAGATCTACTGTTGTGCATGTCAGACTTAAGTATTTCTGACTGCACACAAAAATACTTCCCTGATGTAGGGACTTATTACCAGGAGTAACCCCCGGATGCATATGTGTTGCGCACATTGTGTGTGTGTGTGTGTGTGTGTGTGTGTGTGTGTGTGTGTGCTGTTGAAAGATATGTGTGCGCGTGCATGTAGACATGCGTGTGTGCTCATGGCATGTATTTCTAGGGAAGTGGTTGGGTGTCATTTTGTTTTCTCCCAGGTGAGTGAATACGTACTCAAGCGACTTCTCCTTTGGAGGGAGTCGTATCGTGCTTCAGTGGACTTAGATTGATTTATTAATTAAAACGAAAACTTCTGTTTAATGATTGTTTGCATGAGTTGGTCAGTCTATTTACGCGCCAGTCTTGAATTGTCCTCTGGAAGATTTGATTGGTAGTCAGTTTATTTTTTTGGTTTCCATTGGCTGGTTAGTCTGTAATTTGGTTGGCTCGGGAGAGAGCAAGAGAGAGACATACAGACAGAGAGTAAACGTTGCGTCATCACTTCACAGGCCAGACAGAGCACGCCACCCTGAACTTGATGCCATAAAGATAAAGGGCGTCAAGTACCCGCCGGCATGCCTTTGTTCGAGAGAGAGATAGAGATAGAGAGGAGACAAGACAAGACATAAGAAGACAAGACAAGACTTTTTTTTTCCGAGGATGATAGTTAAGGACTGGTGTGCTCTTTTTCATCCAGTCCCCGCCCTCATTAGGGTCTAGACTACAAACTAAATAATAACGTCATATACACGATGATTATGAAATGTATGGAGATAACAAACACATATCAAAATATATTGATCCACAAGTATGCTGAGACACAATGGAATAATGGGAGAACTGTAGGAATGGAAGCCTATGGGTTAGAGAGAGAGAGAGAGAAACGAAACGAAACGAAGCGAAATTTTATTTCACCAGGGTAACGAGATAAGCAAGTACACATGTTTTTTTTTCCACCCAGCCCTAGACATAAAAAACCCAAACAAAAAACAAAAAACCCCGCAAATATCAAGGATAAGAAAAAAAATCCAAACAAAAACAAAGAAAAAAAGAAGGAAGGTGGGGGGAAACTTAAGACAGAGGGGGGAAATGAAATGAAGGAAATAGTTTTTCCTGGGAGTCGGGGAGGAAAGACACTACGTACGTAATGTATACACATGACATACCCACACAAAAATATGGCCTTTCCTTCCACCGAAAATTAAAAGCAGTGGGTTCATGGATAACAGACCCATGATCTGGTCACATTTCAATGGCAATGGTGCTCTACCTCGCTGGTGCTGAAATGCGACATTGGCAGTGAAATGGTTTTAATTAGTAAAAATATGTTTGTCATTTGCTTAATTGCTTAAATTATCAGTTTATTGGTACGTCAACAACTTGAACTTCCCTTTACCTTTATACCGCCGCCGCTGAAACCCGCGCACAGCTCGGAAGCGTCATGGTTGTACTGGAGGGAAAAGGTGCCACCCAACTGTTTCTCAAGTTTCACCTCCCGTTCAATGGTGACCTTGTTATATGACTGTAAAGGCGGTCCTTCTGTAATGATGAAGAAAAAATGCCATGGCCACTGACTGTTCCGCTTATGGCCAATCAGATGTTGGAGAATTCGTGTTATAAGTAATGACAGCAGTAGCGGTAACAATAGCAGCAGTAATGTTTGTAGTAGAAGTAGTAGTAGCTGTAGTAGTAGTAGCAGCAGCAGCAGCAGCAGCAAAGTAGTACGGTATGATGTAAGGGCCGAATTCGGTTATGTTTGAATTTTTGGTTTTTTGTCTGTGTTATAATGTTATTTTTGTTGCTGCTACTGTTGCTGTTGTTGTCTTGCGATTGTGGAGTGTACAGTATGAATTGTTTAAGGAAGTGGTTAAGTTTGGGGGCATAGTACAGTTATTTAAGACATGCTTATATCTCAAGTGAAAAGCTTTACACAAATATAATGCCAAATTACGTATATAACTTCGTCGTCTGTTGATGCCATCAGCAAATTAAACTAAAATAAACATGGATAGATGTGATTTCTTTTGGATATATTTTTTTCAGGAAGATTACAAAAACACAAAACCGGACATTTCAAAACAAAATGTACTTCATCTTCAATCGAATTTTTACACAATGAACATAGGACGTCAGAACTGGGTACATTTCATAAGGGTACCTGTGGTGATTATTTCCGATATACCAAGTCTAAATCTTGACAAAATAAATCTGAGATGCCTATCAATATGAAACAAAAAGGTAATTTGTCATTAAATCAGTGGGGACATAACCTTTGTAGATACTAAACCTTTCACTAGACTGAATATGATGTTCCTAGTTATGTCATCTACAATCGATCTTGCGTTGCCGAAGAGTTTGCAAAAATACATTATCTAAACACATATTTTGGAAAATCCCAAACTTACCCAATCCCAAGTTTACATATACATTTTCGTACATTTGACACCGGTTTCTTTTGCCTCTTAAGTTTAAGTCATATAGTATGTTATACGGTTTTCGTGGCAGTCGATCAGTACTCATTTTCGGTAACTTAAACCAACGGCAAACAGACCTGATTGCTTGATTACAGAGTTTATCTGTTTGCTTCCCCATATACTACATCGTTCAGTGTTTTCATTTCGATACCCAAAAACTGTAAAAGTCCTAATAAATGAACAGATTCACAATGAACAACAGCATTCTTATCCAAACCCTACAACTCTGAGCCACTCTGTTCCATAAGCTGAATCTGGTTTCAAACACTTTTGATTTTTTCATAAATCCACATAATTGTATTAAGCAAAGTTTTTTAATAAAAAGAAATACATTAAACAACTTATACTTTACTGGAAAGATCTCTGCAGGCAGTTGCAAAACTGAGTAGAAAATATAATCCCAAGATACTTATAAGCATTAGCAACAGGCATAACAATACCATCGTATACCCATTTATCCCCCTATACTAAATAAAACCCCTTCCTGAAGAAAGTTATTCTACTTTTAGCCATATCAATTTGTAACTTCAATTTATTTGCTGGATTTTTCAAATTAAATAGTTGCGTCTGCAAACCTACAACTGTCTCTGAGAGCAAAACTACATTATCAGCCAGCAGTAAAATTAATGATTCCATGAAATCTGTAGTAATCTAGAACTATGTACCTCTCAGTCAATTACATCTAACGCTAATTCGTTTATGAACAATGAAAACAATATTTGGCCAAATACATCTCCCTGTTTCATTCTTCTTGTACAGTTGATATAATCAGTAAGTTTACCGTCACACCTTATTCTCGTTTTAACTGCATTGTACATGCTCTTCACACCTTTATACAGCTTTCCAGTTGTACCCCCACCCCTATTTTAATTTATCATTATTTTTATTTTTATTAAGAGAGGTCATAGTAAATTTATGTTGATGGAATCGAATGCCTTTTTCAGAATCAATGAACGCTACATAAAACTTAAAAGAAATTTGTTTCTGAACGAGTGCCAAAACAGTAATCATGTGATCGATTGTTGGACACCTCTGTTTAAATCCTGCTTGATGTTCACCTGTACTTTTGTTATATTGTACACATTCCAGAAGTCTACGATTTATGATTTAAGTAAACACTTTTTGATACTAACATTAGATAATGAAATACCTCTATAATTAATCGTACTGGCTGCCTAGATGGCGGGGTAAAAACGGCCATACACGTGAAAGCCCACTCGTGTACATACGAGTGAACGTGAGAGTTTCAGTCCAGGAACGAAGAAGAATTTGTATTATTGATATCACTTTCTTATACAGCGGAAGAGTTATTCATTTGCACCAATTTTCATGAAAAATATCTCTATGAAATAAAACTTTAAAGAATTTTACACAGACACAAAAATCTGCATTTCGTTCACATTCTGTTTTCAACATTCTACAATAATACCATCAGGCCCTGTAACTTTACGTTTCTTTATTTTGCAATCAGACCTTTTTTTCGAGAAACAGGGCGGTTCATAACTTTATTATCTATTTCACCCAAATCACAATCGTTATCAAATGTCAAATCTTTCTCTAGTAAAGCTTTAAATTTCTTAAACCAGACATTTACTGAGATGTCATTTATGGTATGTTCCTTTTTAAAAGATGATTTATCAATACAAAATTGATTTTGATCATTAACCGATGTCATTAATTTTTCTATCAAACTTTTGCTAAACTATTTTTTCATTTCTTTGATAACATATGCTTGTATTTTTTTATGTCCTCTTACATATAATCTTTAGTTCTTCGATATTCCGTCAGTAATCCACGTAGTTTACTCCTGTTACATATGCATTCTTTATCAAACCACCCCCTTTGATATTCTGATCACGACAATGGGTTTCTTCCTACAAGATGTACACTCTCTCTTACAGTCTTTAGACATTGTCAGAGTTTCATTAGCATCTACATCAATGATTGATTCAAGAGCCATTCTGAATTTATCACTGATTTCAATTCCACCCAATTTACTATAAAAAAAAGCTGACCATATCCATCATTCCACACATATTTCTGTATCACATGTTTATCATTGCTATCACTACTTCTGAGTAAAGTTTCATCTGAAAATGTAATACAGTATTCCAAAGGGAAACGGCCAGATTCGAAACGGTCTGCAAAACCACAAAAAATAGTCATTTTTCACTGCTACCGCTCTCACACGAGTAGGTATAGCAACCTTGCTGTTCACATTACACATTCCATTTACTACAGTGCACATATTCAACAAAAATTTACTATAATAATCCATCAGTGTATCCTGAGACTTGTGATTGTAATTCACTGAACTGCTTTTACAGATCCAAAATCATCTTGTATTGGCTGGGAAGGACATCCGACAATTAAAATCGCCACAGAGAAATGAAATGACACAATGAAAATCATCAAAGTCTAGCAAATTTGATAAACAATATTCGAGTATGGCTCTACAATGATCATAGTCAAAATTGATATAGAAAGGGAAACCTTCTGTAGTTCTGAAGGTAGATAAATACAAACATAAAGGACATCTTTCGGGCTCTCAAATAAACATTTATCGATGATAATTTTGCATATGTTTTCATATCTAATTTTCGAACGAACGGACAACACTGATTCCTTATTAAACACCAAATTCCTGATTTCCTCCCTTATCCAGTACATTTAACGGTAGATTTGCAATACATTGTAAAACCAGGAAACTAATCGGATTCACACTCTTCTCCAAATGTTTCAACAAGGTAAACAAAATCAAGGGACAAAGCGTGTCAATAAATCACTGAATGTGAACTTTGAACGTAAACCATTAATATCCCAGGAAAGAAAAAAATCTGTTTCAAAGTGTTCACAGAAAAATACATTTTTATGTCCAGAGGATAGAATATACGTAGTTACATCAGATTGAACATTATCATCATCTTTTTTACTTTATAGGAAACTGTCATTTTCCCTTTCTATGTTGTCAAGCACGGCATGGGGAATCTCACACGGACTGACACGTTTGGAGCGTACACCGAACTGAACCAAGCCCTTCTCTGAACTTTCACGTGCAGTAGGCCTACATGGCGCGACCTCGAGTTGGCATGTGCTGACAGGGGAAATGACTGATGCATGCCTATCTTTTGGATTCGTCTTCAAACTATCCCATCCAAAATAAGTTTGTGTTCGGGGCTGGCCAGATCCCTATTTGATTTTCAGTGAGTCGCTGTGTCCATGTAGATGGAGCGATGGTTGAAAATCATGTGCACTTGCTTGCCTTCACATCTGGCCTATTTCAAATGAGGACTTTCTTCTTGGTTCCCAAACCATTCGTGAAAAATCCTCCCCATAGCACATTAGTTCCCCTTAGATTTTGTTTGGCCGTCTGAGGGAGAGAGGGAGGATGGGGAGAGGGGGGTCGGGAGAGAGAGAGAGAGAGAGAGAAAGAATCAGACAGAGAGCGAGAGAGATGGAGGGGGTTTGGGGGGAGGGGGGGTGGGAGTGCGGGAGAGAGAGGGGGTCAGCTCTATGTTTCCCCAGGTCTATAATCCCCCATTTTTTTTCAGGCAGGTCTAAGTTCCCCAAGTCTAAGTTCCTTCAGGTCTATGTTTCCCCAAATCTATATACCCCATGTCTATGTTCCCCCAGGTTTATATTCCCCCAGGTCTAGAACCACTGCTGACCACTATTGACCACGACCCAAAAGTGCGCACACTGCGTTATTTTGTTACATCTGTCCATTATTATGTCGTAGCAGGTGTTTGACTGCTTCACAACCACTGACCACTTGTACACTAAAAGAATTTAGCTTGCATCACTTTCTGGCGGTTATGCAATGGCATTGACGTCTTGGCAGGGTTTGACCATTAGCTAGCTGACCACTATTGACTACAGTTAGCCATTACTGTCCATTTTTTGCCACTTCTGACCATTACTGACTACAACTGACCACAATGTAAAAATCGTTGTTTAATCATGTTTGTGCGTTATCATGATGTCCTAACCACCACAGACCACCACTGATCACTGCTGACAACTGACCACCGCTGACCATCACCAACCAATGACCACCGCTGACTACTGACCACCACTTATTATCACTGACCACTGACCGATGCTGACCATTGCTGACCAGTACCCAAAAGGGGGAACTTAGACATGGGGCAACACAGACCTAGCGGAACTTTGACGCGGGGGAACATGGACATGCTCCAGAGCAGAGATTATGAGTGAGAGGCAGAGAGAAAGAGGCAGAGAAGGAGAGAAATGGAGAAAGAGTGACAAAGACAGAGAAAGACAGGCATAGCTCCAAATATATGTGCTACATATACAGTTTCATTATCACATCTCCAATTTATTTTATCACATTTTTGGTTACGTAACATGTTACGGGGACATGTAATTTGATTCCTGGAGAGAGACGGGGGGAGGGAGGGAGAGGGAGAGAGAGATTGTTTGTGTGAGAAAGAGAAAGTCTGTGTATGTGAGAGAGAGAGAGAGAGAGAGAGAGAGAGAGAGAGAGAATACCCGGTTGAAATCCAGCTTTTTGTCTTTTGTTTTCTTCCAGACCTCGGCGGGCCATACCGAAAACAAGCAGCGAGTACGCAGCACTGGCTTCCCTCCGTACGTCTGCTGAGTAAGAGGGATGAATGAAACACCCTGCCAATGTGAAGAGAGACCACCAGAGTAACATGAAACGTGTATACAGACACTTTCATTTGACACCACTGTAAACAGAACAATAGAGGTAACCCCCCCCCCCTCCCACCCCACCCCACCCCCGAAGTCACTCGTGATTCCTCTAAAACAAATAAAGAACACACACACACACACAGATAGATAGATAGATAGATAAGATGTTTCCCCCGAGCACACGTACACTAATGGCTGATAAACTGACACTACCACAGCGGCTGCAGGGGCCAAACTTGAGATTTTTAAATAGCTGTTGCAATCAAGGAGTACAATGACATTTGTGGTTTTATGTCAAACGTCTCATATGATTTGTTCTGATTAAAATATTGTGGAAGAAAGATGGGAAAGAATATGCATAATAATCAACTGCTCTTCCAGATTAAAAAAAAATCAGAAACAGGGAGTTCGTATCATACTCCATGTCTGGTTTGCAAATTTGGCTTTTATGAAATTTCGCAACTTACCCAGTACTGTCTCCGACAGGCCCGTCGTCTGTTCAGTATCAGTGCAAGTATTTGCCTTCAACACTGAATTTCCGTGGTCAACAAATGATAACTCATGTGAACCACAGGAAGAACAGTAGGGAAGGACGGGCAGGCATTTGAGACATGGTAAATGTATTTTAACCAAACAGGGTATGTAATACAAACTCTCCAATTTGGTGTCATATACTGTACCATGTTTACTGGTGCAGAATTCAAAGCGAAAGATGGCATAAACAAACTGGTTCGCGTGGAAAGCCCTGATTACGGTAACAGTTGACTGTCTTAGCCAGACAAAGGAAATATCTGCGGAACCATCAGCCCTGTTCATACTGAAATCCCCTGAGATATAAGTTCTCCAAGCACAAGAAGGCTGACCCCAGAGGCACAGAGAGCTGAAACGTCGCTGAAGTGGCAATAACCTGCACTTCGTGTGCTATCAGATTCAGGCAGCGTATGGCTCTAATGGCCTGAGTGTAGGCTTTCAGAATGAACTGAGAGGCTCAACGAGAAATGGTGCCAGTTTTGATGTCTTTCTTGGAGTTCTCATTGACTGAGACGAGAAGGCGACATCTCTCAGAGGAACGTCCTGTGCATGATTTCTCCCAGTAGAACATGAGACACCTGACTGGACAAGGATTCCGATATTTATATCTCTTGGATAAGATGTCAAACGGATTTGATCCTTGAAGAGACTTTACAGGTCTTGGTTCTCAACCAGAAACTCCTAGAGAAAATGGAGTATGATGTAACCGTCCCTATGAAATGATATGTATTTTACTCCTAAGCCTGCATGTGGCCAGCAAACGGAGGAAAGTATTTTGAGGGTGAGCGCATAAAAGGGAACAGAAGTAAAGGACTTGACTGGTCCCTTCTGGATGAAATCCAAAATTAGTGACAAGTCCCACATGGAAGAAATCTAGGATTATGTGACTCCCTAAGAAAAGCCCCTCTGGAGACCTCTCTGAGAGGGAAGTCCGATTCAAAAGAAGGACCTCCAGCTGCCTGATGAAGATAGCCAAACTGTATCCTCAAACCATACTAGCTAAGAGTTTAAGACCAATGGAACAATCCGTCACGTAGTTGGCTAGATGCCTGCAAGAAGAATTGGTAGGCAGGACCCTTTGTTCCCAACACCAATCTGAGGGTGTGAGTTCGAATCCCGCTCTCGCCCTTTCTCCCAAGCTTGACTGGAAAATCAAACTGAGCGTCTCGTTTTTCGGGTGAGACGATAAACCGAGGTCCCGTGTGCAGCACGCACTTCGCACAATGAAAAAGAACCCATGGCAACAAAAGTGTTGTATGCCTGACAAGAGCACTGGGTTATGCTGCTGTCTGGCAGATGTGGTGTAGCGTATATGGATTTGTCCGAACGCAGTGACGCCTCGAGAAACTGGAAATGAGAAATTGAAACTATACAATGCTCCTATTTCTGATGTCATTTCTGGTGATTCTGTTCTTCACTACTTTTTTTTTTTTTTTTTTTTTTTTTTTTTTTTGCTGTCCCATCATCTGCACCGTTTCAGTGGCATTACTCCCACGCCGCTCATTTAAATTCCCCCATACACGGCCACACCCGGGTTCGTCCGTCGCAGTTCCAGCGTCGGCAGTCCACAGGGAACCATCGATGTTAGGTCGACAGGAGGCCACACACCAAGGGAGACCCTGCACTGCTGCTGAGTCACTTCGGTGGTGTTCAGAGGTGCCTGTTCTGTTTTAACGTACTTAGGACACGGCCTACTAAGCCCCCTACTAACGACAATAATGGCTTAGTCGCGGAGCCAGACTGAGTGAGCGTCCCTCCCAGAGTGGAGACCGCCACCACGTCCCTCAAACAACAGCCCCCCATGAATCTGCCGACACTGACGACATTGACAGGACTCACCCCAAGCACGGAAGTGATAGGGTATCGAAACTGAGGTCACCATGAGAGCAGGGCATGAAAGGCCACAGACTTTGAGACTATTTTGTTTATATTGATGACGATGAAGGAGGAGGAAGATGACGATGATGATGACGATGTTGCTATGGAGGTCCCTTTTGGTTTGGGACTGCGTGACAAGGTTGTACTCTACGCTTCCTGTAATAATGATATCCCGGCGTTAACCAGGCCCGAGAGATACAGACACTTGCAGTGTTGGTCAGGTAATTAGAGCAACACACCCAAAGACGCATCCTTGAAGTGGATGACACTCGACTGTGTGGTCCCAGTCTCCCCATTTAAGCCCACAGCACACTCAACTCTGGGTAGGAGCCGGCCACGGGCCGAAAAACCCACCTCCGCTGGGATTCGAACCCGCGTCCTCCCAGCCGTCAGTCCGCGACGCTAACCACTTCGCCACGGTGGCTGGTTTCACTACTCTTTTGCTTATGATACTCAGCTAGAAAAGTTTGCAGAACTTAACCAAATAGACAGTCAGTGCAAGATTACATTCTTGGTGTTGAATCCTGGGTGACATTCCCCAAAGTAAAGTTACATGATGACAAAACTGAAGCTATATTTATTTCCTTTTTAAGAATGTCAACATCTGTTTCTTGCTCTGCCTCTACTGTGGTTGGTAATGCCACGGTTCAGTTTTCTAGATCAACAAGGAACCTTGGAGTCATTCTTGACTAAAAGCCCACTGTGCACGCTCAGGTAGTCAGTGTAATACGCACGGTCGATTGTGAACTTTGTCGGATTAACTCTATCCGTCAGCACCTTTCTGGTGAAACTACAAAAACTCTTATTTCGGCTTTTGTGCTCTCACGAATCGGCAACAGTAATTCTGTTCGTACAGGCTGTCCACATAATCTTCTTCAGCGAATTCAAAAACTTCAAAACAATGCTGCCTGTCTGACTCTCAGAGTCCCACGTTCTGATCACATTTCTCCCCACCTTCGTACTATACACCGGCTTCCCATTGAAGCGAGAATTAAATACAAAGTTGCGTGTCTCTGCTATTCTGCTTTCCACTCCACAGGACCAATCTATCTTTCTGGCCTTATCAGTGCTTATACTCCCTCAAGAACTCTCCGCTCTTCCTCTGACTGTTGCCTTCTGAAACTTCGTCGTGTCAGTACAAGAACCTATGGTGAACGTTCTTTTCTCTTTGCTCCTCATATCTTGACCAATCTTCCTCGTCATATCCGTGCACCTGATGCTGTCTCTGCCTTTCGTTCTCCACTAAAAACTCATCCATGAGCACTCTCAGTTTCCTTCTTCTCCAATATCATCCTTGTCAGTTCACTCTGGATGCACGACGAATGAGAGAGGGAAGGAGAGAGAGTGTGTGTATGTGTGTGTGTGGGGGTGGGTGGGTGGGTGGGGGGGCTGGGGGGGGGGTGAGGAGTGAGGGAGGGGAGGGGGGGGTTATAGAGAAAGATTTTTTTTATGAATGATTCATGTTATTATTACATTATCATTTTGAATTTTACGCAAGGAAGAAATTTGTTGAGGGAAGACAGATGCAGGATTGGTCGCCATACTCCTGAGGTATTCGGACTGAGTCCGAGATCGTACCCTTGAGTGGCAATAAGTAGATCTCTATTTATTCCAAGACGCATTCCTGCTCAAGTGTGTTGGGCAAATAAGGAGAACGACTTAGAGGATGGGGGTGAGGGGAAGAAGGGAGGTGGTATCCATCTGGCTTTCCTCAGAGTTATGATCCAAGGAAGCCTTATCAAAATATTCCTTGGGCTCAGATTGGGGCTGGGTAGAAACCTCCTGAGAAATCATGGGCCTGGGGGCCGTCACGTTGAGTGCAAAGCTGGACCTTTCAGGCTCATTGGAAGTAGACTGTAAGGGCCGTGACTCCTTGCCAACCAGGCTATTGAAGGAGGCTAAAGAAGAGTGGCAGTACCGAAAATCCAGCCACACCTGTGAACGTGGGCGTCAGACGATCTTCTGTTGAATATTGTCAGAAGATTTTTCGACCTGTGTTCTCCATTCCCCAGAGACACCATTGTGGCAAACAATCGTGCAGTTGCAAGCTGTGCCAGCATGAACGCTGCTCACAGGAAAGGGGAGTGAAGTGTTGGGACGAGGAAACGCTTGGTTCTGTGAAGATGCTGGTGATAATTCACCCTTACCAAAAAATGCTCAATTCTTCCACTAGACGCAATACGCGCCACTGAGCGAACAGAGAATGCAGTGCAGAAAGCACAGATGGGCTGAAACTTGGGGGCCGGCGGGATGGGGATGGGGGGCTGCTGGGGTCCAGCACTAGTCTTCAGTACACAGGGACAAAACTAAATTCGTCATTTTCATTAATAATAAAAAATGAAAAATAAAAAAAGACCCCAAAATACGAAAACGTTTTTCATGTGGCGATGACTGCATCGAAACGGTGGCTATATACAAATACTTGGGAGCTATTTTTCTTAAAGGTGGAAATGTTCACCATGCATGCTGAAGACAACTTGGCCGAACAAGGGAACAAAGCAGCGCGTGCCCTTAAATGCACTGTTCGAGGAGGAAAGTTGGATGTGATGATGCAACTGTTTGACACTTTAGTCACCCCAGTTATCAGTTCTGACAAAATCCTCCACGCCCCCAAGCTGGTTAATGCCTTTCTGTTCACAAAATGCCAATCAGATAATGAACATGTCCAGTTCTGTAGGAGCTTACAATATGTACATAAAAGAACAATTTAAGTTATGCAGAGTTAGGCAGATATCCAATTTCTCTGACCGCAGTATGCCAGGTGCACAACACAGAATCAAAGGAAGATAGCTATTTGAGGCAAGCATATGATGCTATTTTTCGGTGAAATGAAGCTAGATGGATTAGCAACTATTGTCGACGAGGTTAAGAAAATGAATATGACTAAACAGGATTTTAATGTTTTCTTAAAACTATTTGTTCTGCCTTACGCAGATGACACTTTTTTTCCAGACAGCCACAGGTTTGCAGAATGGTTTTACTGCAATGAGACAGTAATGTGGGAAGTGGAAGCTAACTCTGAATGCAAAAAAAATGTAAAGTGATGATTTTCTCAAAGTGGCTAAGTAAGAACATTTCCTGATTTCCATATCAGTGAGGACAATATTGAGGTTTTAAGTGAGTTTCAATACTTGGGACTGAAGCTTAGTTACGATAAGAGAATGCGTTTTGCCCAGTGAGACTTACGCGACCGTGCCTCGAGAGCAGCGTTTGCACGTTCAGGAAAACTAATCAATTAAAGCTCCCTGTTGATTGATTATCGACTTATTTGATAAAACAGTTCTTCCTTCACTTACTTAAGGTTGTGAAATTTGGGGTTTTGATATGTCTGGTATTGTGGAAAAATTGCTATTGAAATTCTACAAACTAGTTCTGAAACTTACGACAGTCCACCCCATCTTACATGGTCTTCCCTTTGTTTGTCTCTGTAAAAACCAAAATACATGCATTTTGGTTTAATCTTGCTACAAACCTTGGTACTTCAAAACAATCTTCGATTGTTTGCAAATGTCTCTTCAATTTATACATCACAAACATACACCAGAACCAATACCTCAAATGTATTCACAATATCTTGAATAATTCTGGTTAAACCAGCACCATCTGGAAGTACATCCCACTTGGTTCAAGACAGAGAAGGTTAAATGTTGTTTAAAAGACCAGTTATTGCAAGATTGGTATAGACATATAGATAATGATACTATGTATGTTAATTACATGATGTTTAAGCCAAACTTTGGCAAGATGCTTACTTTATTGTGTTATCAGATAACTGTGTAATCCAGTTAATTATGTTTAGAACAACCAATAATGTTGTGCCTGTTAATAATAGTCAATTTACCTAGAAACGAGAATCTGTGATAAATGTTCCTCAAATGACATTGCTGGTGATTTTTACTATTTGCTTGTGTGTCATTTTTTTGAAAGTGTCCGACAAAAGTGTTTACCTAGATGTTTTTGAAACCGCCCAGACTCCATAAAATTCCACTCATTGTTTTCTGAAAGCAAAAACAAAAGAACATTGTTTAACTCACTCAGTACGGCCAGTCCTCTCTTCTCCTCTACACAGACCCTTCGAATGTCCAGTGGGTGTCTGAATGACCCAACCTTTAGTTTCCGTCGTCAGAATTGTGGTATTCTTTGTCAACATTCACCTCTTCAGTATAAGAGCCTTCCGCTTGCAATATTTTGATGATGGTAATTGGGGTGAAACGCTGTTAACGTCGTCTCTTTCGCCGTTCGTATGGAGAGAGTTAAACTTAAAGCACTTGTTTCTTCCATTTGTAATTCCTCTCGGTAATGTTTTGTGTGTTCTTTATGACTGAGGATAAAGTAATTATCAATGTGTATTGTTTGCACGAATGGACTTTTTTCTGTTTGTTCTTTTGATATCACTCTGTTTACATGGTATGTGTAAAAATGTATGTATGTAACGTTTCAATGTTCCCTATGGGCACAAGAAATAAATTATTTTGCCTTGCAATCCATAGCTATGTCTTGTGGAAGATCGTGCATGTGCTCCCAAATTATTGGTTTTATTTGTTTGCTATGTTTAGTTTTACTGTCCGTAATTCCTTTGTGTTTTACAACAAATAAATTGAGTTGTGAGTTCACACACTCACACGCACGCACACACCAAAACACAGGGCTGTTATATAGACTCACGTTATTTGTAAACACACAACTAAAATAGGTAAAATATATACTGTGAAGTGGAACCTGTAAAAAGTGTTGAGAAGTGAAAAGTCATGCACGCTTGAAAAATATCCCTGCACTGCGCATACTATGCCAGTTAATGATGACACACAAGACAGAAAGGTCAGCATACATGAGCAGAAAACCTACTGGATTTTAAACAATGCAAAGGTCAATCAAACTATTGAAATGATTTTACAGGTAACATTATTAAGTATTAGTGCTGCTATGTCTTACCGTGAAAGACTAAATGTGTATGCCTAAGGGAAGAAGATTGCGAGGGGACTTGACTGAGACAAACTTTTCAGCAAACAAAATGATTTTGCATATAATCCTAACCTTTTCTCATCATCGCATTGTTTTCTAATAGCATTGCAATACAAATGTTCGACGAAAATGATATTCAGTTATTGAGTGGTAATGGCTGGAATGAAAGTCCTCTTTTGCTAAAATAGATTGGACTGGATGGGCACCTCGGCACATACTGCTATACTCACATTTGAGCTAGAAACCGCTACTTCGTTGATAATCGTGCCTGCGTTTTGAGTGAAGCATGCACACATTTGATTCAATAACTGCTTGTTGTAACAAAGTTTCCAAACGTAGAATTGATGACATCTTTTCAACATCGTTACGTCATGCATAGTATTGTCGGTGATCACGTCTTCACACACACACACACACACACACACAATGCACACACATGTACACTGTATACGCACACACACACACACACACACACATATATATATACACACGGGAACACTAGCCAACACACACACACACACACACAGGATAAATTGAGAACTTTAGTCCAGGAAAAGAAGGAAATCCCAAGGAAAAAATTGCAAAAGAAATCAATTGTAATGTACCCGATAAAATTGCACGTCGCATTTAACATGCCAAAGGGGGGCCGGAAAGTACGAAGCGCGAGATACATATTTATTTGGTTGAAATGCGGACTCTCGCACACGCTTCTTTTCAGTTGCATATACCGGTCTGCATGGCTCTGGAGAAAACGGCAACATGTTGCGAAGTGCCTGACGCAATGGCAACGACATTTTTCTTTTCAGCAAACTTAATTATATATGTCTTAAATAATTGAGATACATGAAAATAACATGATTTAAACCGCGTTATCACCTCGGATAGAGTAGTCAATTTACCGCGCTAAAAACGTTAGTTTAATTATTAATTTCGGATGACAAATTTTGCACGCGGTTTGGCCTTGTGCTATGTCTTTTCCTTCCGACTTAACCAATATGGGGTTCAAACCCACTTTTGGGGGGGTTAGTTTGTTTGGTTGGTTGGTTCAGGTTTACAATGTTTACAACACAACACATTAGAATCCTCCCATTTCGTTGCTCTTTTTTTTTTTTTTTCTTTTTCTGTGATTATTTTGGTTTCACACTTTTTTCCCTGTCCTTTACTGCAAATTTCAATATCCACTCTTATTTCTTCTACTCTTTCTCTTTCTACTTCGATCATTTCACATCTTTTTTCAACCCATAAATTGAGAAATCGAACATATTTTTGAATATATTTTTCATGAAATGTAGCCAAATGCTCTCTCTCTCTCTCTCTCTCTCTCTCTCTCTCACGGGGGGCACGGCGGGTGCCCAACAGCTCGTGTCAAGATGCAGAGCATTTTGCGCTGTGGAGAGTTGTGACAGTCTGTTCTTGAACATAATTGTGCGTATCTATTTCATTATAGGTCAGTGAAAAAGAATTCACTTAAGATGGTGGACCTAGTGACGTGGAGGGCCGCTATTGGCATTTTTTGTGGAAAGACACAAGGTGGGTCAAATGTGTACCGGCATAAACAGGTGCAACAGGTGAGCGATGGCAGAGGCACAAGACCTCATATCTCGTCCACCGATGTTGTTGTCGCTTTCGTGTGGTGTTGCATCGTCATGGCATTGATTAACTCTGCGTGTTGCAATGTGTGCGAAATGTTGTTTCTGGACTGTAATGGCCAGTCGATGAAGTCAATTTAAAATACCAGGGTCATACACAGAAGATGTGTTGTGTGTCAGTGGCAATGGCAATTGTCAGTTAGCAATGCACGTGCCAGCGATTGTCTCCGACTTTTGCGTGGAGAATGCAGTGTTGTCGCTGCGCAGGCTGCTTCTTAGCGGCGATGTTGAAACAAACCCTGGCCCCAATACGAACGGACAATCCAACTCCGCTAAATGTGACTCCGTGACAGACACACTGACAGGACAAGATGACGTGGTTAACAAACTGATGCAAGCCATGCAACAGCAGTTTGCAGAACAAACGAGACTGATACAACACGACCAAGGTGAAATAAAAGACGAACTGGGTCAAGTAAAGCAACAGTGTGAAGAAATAAACAGAAGATGTGACCGACTTGAAACCGACCACAGGCACCTGCCAGAGACAGTGACCAACATGACAGCAGACATTCAACAGCTGTTTGAGGATTCGAATTATGGAAAAGAGGAATTTCAACAACTTTCTGTTACAGTTGACGAAATGAGAAAAGAAACTGACCAATTGAAATTTGACACAGACAGTTTGGAGGACTTTTCACGTAGATAACCTGAGGTTTTTTTGTTTTTTTGTGTTTTTTTTATTCCTCAACAGGAACCCAGGGAATGTTTTTACACATGTGCAAAGAGGGTAGTAGACATTCTCAACAACATTGACGAAGACAAAAACTGGACTGGGTTTGTTTGTGCAGGAAAGAGGGGTGAAGATTGCCAATGACTTGACAAGGGCACAAGCCCAGATTGTTGTCAGTGCTAGAAGAGAGGGAAAACGGGCTTATTTTCAGAAGGGGCAGTTGGTAATCGGCCCCAGGCTTCCAGATCCCCGAACCTTTGCACAGGTTGTAGGGGGAGAAAGTGATCGCAGTGCAGGTGTCACTGACACAGCACACATTGATCGCTCATCAGTTTTGAGAGAAGATGGTGTGTCTGGCTCAATCACCCAACAGAACATGTCCCCTTGTCTTGACAATACATAGAGAATGACTGTGACAGACAACAATCAGAACAAAATAAATGACGTGGGAGGGGACCCCCCTTCCACACCCCCTGACACGCCTGGCACTCAGTGTCACAGTCAGGGCAGCAGTGCAGGTGGACGCGGGGGCTTCCCCCATTACGGCGGTGTGCACGAACGACGCGGGGCAACGAGAGACAGCGGGGATTCCCCGGGTCATGACGCGGCGGGTCATCCTGCCAGTGACACGTGCAGCACGTGGCAAGCAGACGGGATGCACGCCTACCTTGGTAACCAGTCAAGGAGTTCTTCGACAGGTCCATTTCGTGGCAGAGGGAGAGGGGGTGACAGTGTCAGCGACAGGCACCTTCGTTCAAGCGGCTCCAAAAAGCCATAGGACAGTCCCGGCCATTTAATTCAGTGGACATTAAAAATTATAATGTCGAAAATTAGTACGGCAAATTTAAGGATCTTTCTTTCGTGAATTATGTAAATAAATTTGACTTTGTTTAACTGAAACTTTTCTTGATTCATCGTTTGAGTATAGTAGAGTTTTCACAAATTATATAAAGTTTCATGCACCGGCTAAGAAAATATCTTTGCATGGTAGAAATTCAGGAGGTGTGCTGTTGTTAGTAAGAAAGAGTATCGAAAACAGTGTTAAAGAAATAAGGTTGTGTTGTAACAATACTGTTGCTAAAAGGATAGACAAAAAGGTGTTTGGCTTGGATAAAGATGTTGTGTTAGTGGCCTGTCATGTTGTCCCAGAGATCAGGTTATCAAAAATGGTATTTTGATTTTGGAAGAAGCCTTATTGCAAAAATTTGAAAAGATGAAGTGTACATTATGATAACAGGAGATTTCAATGCCAGAACAGGACACCAGCAAGCTGAAACTGAAGTGATGACTAATTGCTTTGGTGATATAGAATATGATAACAATTATGGAGAAAGTTGTTCACGTTGTTCTAAAGATAATACTACTAACAATTTTGGTAAATCATTACCGGAGTTATGTTTTTTGTTGGATATGATTATTTTAAATGGCTTTTGTTGTGGCGATAAAGAAGGTGAATATACTTTTTTATCATCAAACGGATGTAGTGTAATTGACTATTTTTTGGTTTCTTATGATTTACGATAGAACTTTGATTTGTGTGTCGGTGATTGTGTTGATTCGTGACATTTACCAGTTGAAATTACATGGAGCAAAAACTATAATTATACAGGGAATAGAAACCTTAGACAGCAAGGTGAAGAAAAAAATTATGTGGTCAGACGAAAATGCTTCTGTATACAAAAATGAGCTGGAGAGTCTGGAATATCAAGGTAGTTTACAGAAAGCCTTGGAGTTGTTAGATGTGAACGTGAATGAAAGTTTAGACTTGTTTGTTAGCGCTTTATATGGAGCTGCTGCGTGTATGAAGAGAAGAGTAGGAAAAGGAAGAAAGAAGTGTAACGATTGGTTTGATGATGAGTGTGAATTAAAGAAACAAGAAGTTAAAAGGTTACTTAAGAGGTTCCAGAACAGAAAACAGAAAAAAGCTAAACAAGAAAAAAAAGAAGCGTATGCTTTGTCTCGAAAAGAATATGTCAAATTAAGAAAAAGAAAGGAACAAGAGTTTGTAGAAGCCAGATTAAGAAAACTTAGATAATAGGTTTGTTACTCTAAGACATTCTGGACAATATTAAGATCAGTGAATAGAAAAGATTTTGTATATAATGAAATATCCATAGAACAACGGCACGATCTTTTTTCTTTTCTTTTCTTTTTTTTTGGGCGTGTTTTCAATGAATCAGTACATAATGCAGAACAAGAAGAACACATGCAGTTAGAGGACGAAGATAATTTTGAGCCATTGTTTAATGATCCAATATCTAATGAAAAGGTTATTGCCGGCATTAGACATTTGAAAACGGGAAGGAGTGCAGGGCCAGATACAATTGTTGCAGAGATGTTAAAGCATGCAAATACAGTCATTATAAGCTTTCTTGTTCAAGTATTCAACCAACTATTTGAAAGTGGTATTTTTCCTTCAGTATGGTCAAAATCCATACTTATCCCAATTCACAAAAAGGGAGATGTCAACAATCCCGACAATTATCAAAATCCATACTTATCCCAATTCACAGAAAGGGAGATGTCAACAATCCCGACAATTATCGTTTACCAGTATTTTAAGTAAAGTGTATACTTACACATTGAACAAGAGATTAAACAAATGGTCTGAAAAAAGAAGAAAAAATCATGGAACAGCAAGCAGGATTTAGAAGTAACTACAGTACAACAGATCACATATTTACATTGTACACACTTGTCCAAAAATACTTAATAACACAAAACTTTATGTTGGTTTCATTGATTTCAGGAAGGCCTTCGATTCTGTGAATCGTTATGTATTGTGGCATGTTTTGCGTGAAAGTGGTGTGAATGGCAAATTATCTAAGGCTCTTAGAGGTGTTTATAAGTCAGTGCTTGCATGCGTACGTGAGAAAGGTATGAATTCAGAATATTTTGATTGCCCAAATGGGGTAAAGCAAGGTTGTCTTTTGAGCCCACAAATGTTCTCCTTTTTTAATTTTTTTAATTTATTAACGAATTAGCAACTGAATTGTCGAGAAAAGGAAGACATGGGATTGAATTAATTCCGGGAGCAATCGAGATATTTTTTACTGTTAATTGCAGATAACGTTGTTCTTCTGGAACTGTTAGGGGTTTGCAAAACCAATTAAATGCATTGAAAGAAGAAGCAGACTATTTGGGTTTAACAGTGAACATGGATAAAACTAACATTATTGTATTTAGAATGGGTGGACATCTGTCAGTGCACGAAAAATGGCTTTATGGAAATAAGGATGTGAAAGTTATAAATTCATATAAATATTTGGGAATGACATTCTCAACAAAATTAAGCTTAAATTATGCTTGGGAAGATTCTTGCAGGAAAGCAAAGAAAGGCATTATTGAAATACTGAAGTCATAAAACTTTTATTTTAAAGCTTAAATCTATTGTTTACTGTCTGTTTTGGAAAATGTTTGACACACAAATTGAACCTATACTTACATATGCAGCCGAAGTTTGGGGACTAAAGGTAAATTCACAGATGGAAAAAGTACATACTTATGCAATTAAACTTTTTTTTTTAAATGTGCCAATTCATTCATCCAACATAATGTTATATGGGGAAACGGATAGATATCCTTTGTATATAAGAACGTTTGTAAAATGCATTAAATATTGGTTGAAATTATTTAAATGGAATTAGGAAAAGAAAATTGGGCTTATAGTGTAAAAAAAGGTTTTGTCTGAACACGGTTTGTGTGGATGTATCAGGAAGTGAGAAATGAACATTAAATTATATCAGAATTTAAAAGCAGATTGATTTGTTCTTTTAAACAAAATTGGCATCGAGATGTGGAAAACAAAGAGAAATATAATTGTTTTTTCTCATTCAGAAGTATATTTCATACTGAAAAATATATAACAGTCATCACAGATAAGTGGCACAGGTTAAATTTTGCAAGATTTCGGCTACGGACATTTGGTTTCAATGCAAATAAATTCTGGTTTCAACCTTCAGCATCCACAGAATCACCATGTCCTTTGTGTGCATCTAGCGTAGATGACGAAAAACATTTTATGTTTTATTGTAAATTATACGATAAAGTAAGAGAAAAATGTACATTAATTTTTTAATCTCATCCAGCTAAAAGACATGATGGGTTTTTTTCGTTTTATCGTCTGCTGATGAATATATCATATAGTCAGTAGCTAAATTTATCTCAGAAGTACAAAGAATAAGGCATAATCACAATGATCAGAACATACCAGAGTAAATGAGGTGGATATCCATGTGTAAATTTTATTTTCATATTTTCATTTGATAAGGTAGATAATTCATATACTGAACTATATCACTGCCAGAATGGATGGTCGAGTTTGTTTGTATGATTAGTTGTGTGTGTGTGTGTGTGTGTGTGTGTGTGTGTGTGTGTGTGTGTGTGTGTGTGTGTGTGTGTTCCGCTTGTTTAATGTATTGTGAGAGAGTGATATTTAGAGATTTTTTGTTTGTTTGTTGATGAAACGCTGTCAAGCAGAATGTTGCTTGGCACTTAAGAGGATTTAAGAATTAACCCTCGTCGCCCTCTTGTCAACAGACCCTTACAGGTAATAACAATAAATTGTCAAGTCGTTAAAGCGTCTGTGTGTGTGTGTGTGTGTGTGTGTGTGTGTGTGTGTGTGTGTGTGTGTGTGTGTGTAAACGGGTTCTCTTTAGACTTAGTAAATTCATTAAGACTTGCAAGGATCCATAGGATATGTTCAGACAGAAGAAGGAACGTTAACCCTCATTTTACCTTAACTGATGCAAACGTTATGATAATCCGAGTTGTGTTCCAGACTGTGCAGTTTTCTTTAATTTTCCATGCCCCAATAGGAGTCAAATGTTAATCAAACCTTGAATCTGCGTTTATATGTGTCTCTTTAGAGGCCAGATCGATAAATACGTCAGTGACAATGTATGATATATTTTTCTTTTGTGTGTGGTGTAAGGGGGGTAGTGTGTATATGTGTATTAGGGGCTGTGTGGGGGTGAATATCAAAATCAAATTATTTCAAGATGATAAAATGAAAAAGTAACAACTTTTTTTTTCTTTTTTTTTAACATCAAGCTATCTAAAAAAAAAAAAAGAAGAAAAAAGAAGGAAAGTAGATGGGGAAAAGGGGGAAATTCATATACGTATACATGCAAGAATAAAGATGATAATGAAATGCACAGCTACATTTCTGTTACACACACACACACACACACACACACACACACACACACACACACACACACACACACACATTTACGAGCATGAACCCACCAGACCCCATCCAATTTCAGAAACACATATCCACTCAGAAAAGACAAATACACTGCCAAAGCATGCATTAACAAATCATTAAATAAGTAATAAAACAAGCAGTACACCAACAGACATTGACTACAATCATTGTTCATAGATTACCATTAGTGTGTGTGTGTGTGTTTAGTGCTGGGCTCGAAAATATCAGATAAGTTTTAGTTTTCCTAGCGACAAGTATACAGATATAAAAATAAATCTGCTTGTCCTCAAAATGTCTACTTACCATCATAAATTAAAGAAACGGTTGATAAAAGTAACAAAGGTACTGAACGTGCAGTGATAAGTAAGCAGACAAGTCATTCCACAGGGAATTGCAAGTTATAATTTGTCCAATAAATCAGGATCCGACTCCAGAAGAAGACGACTGATGAACAGACCATCAGGATTATGTTCTCTCTGTCCATATGGATTTGTCTCAGGCCGTCTGGCAATTTCTCCAGACATAATCCACAGTGGAATGATAGACTGTGGATCAGTCTTTGATGTCTGCTGCCAAGGAACTGTTCAGGTAGGAAGTCGAAGGGGTAGACAGAAAAAAACGATGGACTGACAAGATTACAGAATGGACAGGAAAACCATTTGAAGAGATCCAGACTTTGACACACAGACGACAGACCTGGATGAATCTGGTGAACAGTTCTCAACAGACCTTAAGGAATCTGAACAGTTCTGTGTAGCGCCGCGATGACACTTCACAGTGCTGATAGAGGTAGAAGCTGTAATAGCAGGTGTCAGAACGTAGTCGGAGACATATTGTTAACTGCCCTAAACTTGGCCCACGTGACGAAACAATCAAGGCAGAACTTCACTTTCGCCTGAGAGGGAGAAATAAAGAAAGCAGATCAATCGTTTCAGCGCTGACACGTTTTAGTTATAGAACACACCTTGTCTCAGTGAGACTGATTTCTGTTTCAAGCCATGGTGATTAGTGTCATAGCTGCATTGATTTGTCTTTTTTAAAGGCGACAGATACAACTTATTTTATATTTTCACCCTTTTCAATGCTTGTTATTCCACGTCACGGCTGTTTGAGTGGGAGCATGATTATGTCCCCCCAGGTCTAAGTTCCCCCATTCCTATGCATGTCTAATAATACATATACTTTGGGGTACTGGTCGGCAGTGGTCAGTGACCATCAGTGTTAAGTGGTTGTCAGTAGTCAGCGGTGGTCAGTGGTGGTCGGCAGTGGTAAGTGATCAGCAGTGGTCAGCGGATGTCAGTAGTTAGCAGTGGTCAGCGGTGGTCAGTGGTCAGTGATCAGTCTGTTGTGGTCAGGACGTCATGATAATGCGCAAACATGATATAAAACAACACAATCTGAAGATTTTTTCGTTGTGGTCAGTAGTGGTCAGCAGTAGCAATGAATGGTCAGAAACGGACAACAGCAGTCAACAGTTTCAGTTTCAGTAGCTGAAGGAGGCGTCACTGCGTTCGGACAAATCCATATACGCTACACCGCATCTGCCAAGCAGATGCCTGACCAGCAGCGTAACCCAACGCGCTTAGTCAGTCAATAATGGTCAGCTAACGGTCAGATCCTGCCAAAACGTCTCAATAGTGCATAACCATCAAAATCTTATCCAAGCTGAGCTCTGATAGTGTACAGGAGTGGTCAGTTGTGGTCAAGCAGCGGTCAAATACCTGCTATGACATAATAAAGGGCAGATGGGACAAAATAAGGCAATCTGAGCATTTTGGGTCATGGTCAATAGTTGATTGATTGATTGATATGGATACTTATAGAGCGCCTGTCCTCGGTCGGAGACCAAGCTCTAAGCACATTACACACGCGGAGTCATTTACACAACAGGCTGCCTACCTGCGCTCATCATTCGTTTCCTGCGTCATTCAATCAGATTTCAGGCACGCACACCTACACACTCAGACAAACATGTAACATTTAACATTTTACGTGCACGACCGTTTTGTTTATTTACCCCGCCATGTAGGCAGCCACACTCCATTTTCGGGGGTGTGTATGCTGGGTATGTTCTTGTTTCCGTAACCCACCGAACGCTGGCATGGATTACAGGATCTTTAACGTGCGTATTTGATCTTCTGCGTGCGTATACACACGAAGGGGGTTCAGGCACTGGCAGGTCTGCACATATGTTGACCTGGGAGATCGTAAAAATCTCCACCCTTTACCCACCAGGCGCCGTTACCGAGATTCGAACCCGGGACCCTCAGATTGAAAGTCCAACGCTTTAACCACTCGACTATTGTGCCGCTATTTTAATCAAGAGTGGTCCTAGACCTGAGGAAAAATAGATCTGTGGGAACATAGACCTGGGGGAACATAGACCTTTGGGAACATAGAACTGACCACAGTATTCTGTGGAACTGACCCCGTTTAGGCCTGGAGGTAAATGATGGTGGCCTGAGGTAAATGATCAATCACAGTTTCCGAATTTGACATTTAATCAGCTTTTAATCACTAAAATTCGTCGCAGAATGTTCCCAGCTTTCCAATGAGATGCAACTTGACAATGCAGAAGTGATTTTTGCAATGCCGAGGAAAACATAACTGCCGATGACGTCATAACGCTAAAATGAGTACCTCGGGCTATTTGTATCAAAGCCCCATTTTGGTATGTTAAGTCGAATATTTTCTGCGTATATTTCGGTCATTTTCATTTCTTTCGCTTTCCCCCCCTTAGTTAGTGTTTTTATATCGTTGCTTTCCTGCACTGCTTATCACGTGTGTAATTGTAGATTTATCTCTCAGGTCTTCTGCTGAAAAGCTCCTTTGAGTCCCCAAAACCTCTTCAAAGACGTTTGGCCAAAGGGCATTTCATAATCAAGACCTTTCTATCTGGAATTCTCTTCCTCTGGATCTTCGTCACTTATCAACGCTGTCCTCTTTCAAAACAAACTTGAAAACCCACCTGTTAAAACAGGCCTTTGGGTGTGATTTAAGCATAGCTGATCGTCTGCATCTTTCCTCCTCCTACCCACCAAAATATACACTGTACTGAAATTATCATGCAGTGTGTGTGGCTGTAGGTGGGTGTTTGTGCGAGCATGTATGCGGGCGCGAGCGTGTGTGTACGCGTGTGTAGGGCAGTGTGTGTGTGTGTGTGTGTGTGTGTGTGTGTGTGTGTTTTCATATCTGCAATTTGTAGTATTGTCTTGGCGTATGGATACACATAATACACATATGTTTTGTATTTCCAGTTGCAGAGTTATGTTATTATGCACTATTGTATATGTATTGTTTCATGTGAGGCGCTTAGAGCCCATTATATGGGGAGTTTGCGCCATGTAAGTAGTGGTAGGCATCGATCATGGTCGATCATGGGTGAACATTCTGTTCATCTTGGCTATCTGCTCGTTTGGACCAGCGTCACTTATGGTTGTAGAAACCAATGCAGGAATGTCTCTGTCGCAAAGGTCGCATCTGTATGTCGAAGCTTGTCTGCTGGAGCTGTTGCGCTCTTTTCTGCGTGCTCACTTGTCTCCTACCGCATTCAATAAGTTTTCTTCCCCTGTCCTGAGGTGTTGAATCAGGGTACTTATCAATCTTGTGCGGCCATCTGTGAGTTCCTCCCAGGACGAGGAGTCAGTGTCGAGCGCCTTCGATCATGTCTCCCTTGCAGGGGTCCTACTATAGCGCAACTGTGGGCCGCCAGGGGTTCTTTTTCCAGATGTCAGCTCACCGTGCATAATGTTTTTGGGGATGCGGCCCAGACCTAGCCTTTGGAACTGAAGACTTTTCCCGGAAAACCAACAGGAAGATGCAGAGCCATTTGTCAGGCAATGTCTATAGACTAGTTTTACTGGCCATCAACTTACAGTACAGGCCCTGCAACCCAAAGTCCTTCCCCAAAGAAGCAGATTGGGAAATGTTCTCACATCTCTCTGACGAATACTGCAAAGGCATCAAGGTGGATGACTTCAACATCAATAATGCCTCCAGTCACTTCAACCAGGCCATCCTAAAAGCAGCCTCAGAAACAATTCCACGCTGCGTTCGGAAAGAAACAAACAACTACAGGCCATAATGGACTGAGGAACTACAGCAGCTGGAAGAGGAAGTAGCCAGAATTAGAGAGGAGGTAGAGAATAACCAAATTCCAGAGAACAATATTGCCCTCATAAGCCTGTTCTTCCAAATGCCTACATTCACGCTACAAGAACGAGCTTGAGGGAGTAAACAGAAAAGCTTATTCTTGACAGAGATAAAACTAGAACTAAGCTTTAGAAGTTTATCAAGGCAATGAACGATGAGGACACAAGGTCAGCCCCCGTCATAATTGAAAAGGACCAGTAGTTAGTGACAGGAAAAGAAGCAGAAAACTGCTTTTTAGACAGCTATATCCCTACCACCAGCCGACTAGGCGGGAACAGGTGTCAGTGTTCAGACTCAGGACAGGCCACCACCGCCTAAACCACCATTTACACACATTGGTCACTCAGCACGGTGCCCATGTGGGACTGACAGCCAGACAACAGAACATCTGCTGCAGTCCTGCCCCCTCCATCAGGTGCTCAGAAAGAGGTACTTGCCCGACCCAACCCCAGTGACCCGGAAGCTCTATGGCAGTACGGAGGACCTGCAGAGTACAGCTGCCTTCATCGCGGAGACTGGGGTGTCATTCTGACGACGAGAAGAAGTACTGGCTGCGTCATTGTAACTACAGATCTAAATGTTGTACCTCATTTTGAACATCACTTTTGACTTTCAAACAATCATCATTTTGTTGAATATATATATCATTCGTTTTAGATGCTTTGCTGAATGGAATTAGAGTTAAATTTGTGAGTAGGTCGTAGTAAAATCAGATGACCTTGACAGGTTAACTCGTAACTGAAACATTCTAGCAATAGTGTGAAGAATGAAGACTAGTACAATAAGTAGTGCCATGACAATAAAATAAAAGTTCGTAGTTTGTTAAAAGAATTTCGTCGCACTTTGCTCCTGATCGTGATTCCCATATTGAAACTAGACGAGAATATAACCAAATGTTGAAGAGAAAAAAAGAAACAATTCAATAATGCCATATTGTCTGAATTACTTCAGTCTGTAACTAACCAGACAATATTTTGGGACTCTGTGTGCAAAATTTTAAAGAAGAAAAAAGAACCTGTGAATAACATAAGTATGGATACATGGTTTCAACATTTTAAACAGCTGCTTGAGAAAAATAGTGATGCTGATAATGGGATTTGTTTCAAGACAATGTCCAGCCTGATAACGGTGATACTGATTTCAGTAACGCTGATGATGATCATCATAATTTGAATCGTCCAATTTCAGTTAAAGAAATTTGGTTTGCTTTAAGAAAACTAAAGAAACTAAAAGCTGCTGGTCCCGACGGGATCATATGGGAACTCTTGACAAATGCATGCAAATGTAATTCAGTAACAGACTTTCTTGTAAAGTTTTTCAATTATCTATTAGATAGGGGGATTTATCCGGAATGCTGGACAGAGTCAGTTGTTCTTCCATAGTATAAAAATGGTGACGTAAACAATCCTAACAATCACAGAGCAATCGCCCAATGAAATGTGTGTAGTAAATGATATAGTACGATCATTAACAGAAGACTGCATGAATGAGTGGAAGAAAATACTGTTGGAGGAGAATTTCTAGCTTGGAAAACTGTATTATTATTATGAGTATGAATGACTGCGTGAAGGGAAGGGTACGTCGTGGTGCTGCTTTCACTGAATGTATTAGCTGTACGTCTAGAGTTAAACAAGGGGATATTTTGCAGCCCAGTTTTATTTTCTTTACTCATAAACGAGCTCACAGTACAAGTTATAATAGATTTCGGAAGACACAATGCCACAATTACTTACAATTTTGTGGAAATTTTCATTCTTCTCTTAGCAGATGATATTGTATCAATATTGGAAACAGTAATAGGATTACAAAATCAGCTAAACAATCTATAACGTGTCGCTGCTTCTCTTCAGCTAAATGTTGATATGGATAAGAGCAGAATAATATAAGGGTGGATATCTTTCTGTACGGGAAAGATGGACACATAACGGACTGATAATGCGCGAAGTAACTGTATATGAATATTTAGGTTTGTATTTTTCAACACGTTTAAGTTTTACTTTTGCCTGTAAAAGCCTAACAAGCAGGGCTTAAATTGCATTGACATGTGTCATGAAGAAGTTATGGTTGTTGAATAACCAGTCACTAAAACTTTTCTTGAAAATGTTTGATGTAACAATTCAGCCCATCATACAATACGGAACAGTTATGGGCTCGGGACGCTGCCGCTATGCATTGCGAGAAAATTAATTTCTGTGCTTTGAAAAAAATTCTTTGGGTGTCCCCTCAAACATCTATTGATTATATCTATGGCGAAACAAACAAACACCCAATATCCTTTTTATTATTATTTATTTATTTATTTATTTTTAATTATTATTATTATTATTATTATTTGTACGCTTATAGTTGACTTCATCAAGTTTTTGCGCCTTATACATATTATTATTATTAGTAGTAGTTCTCTTTTTTATGTATTTATCTTCTTCTTTTTTCTCTCAAGGCCTGACTAAGCGCGTTGGTGTAGCGTATATGGATTTGTCCGAACGCAGTGACACCTCCTTGAGCTACTGAAACTGAAACTTGCAGTCTGTTACTAAATGCATTCATTACTGGTTAAAGTTAACACAGGTAGATACTCACAAACTACCATATAAGGCACACAGAATGTTATTAGATTTAGATAGCAAAGGTAAAAAAAAGGGTTTCCAATGTTAGGGTGAAGCCATGTAGAAATGGATTTGGTTCTGCGTGGCTGAATCAATGCGTTGGGGATACTAAATTCTTATCAATGTGTTTCTAGAAAGAATGATTGACAGCAGATGGCAAAGCTGGCATTCGCACATCCAAGTCGGTGACGGATTTGAGATGTATCGACTTATCAACAACTTATATTTCCATGAATATTGACAGGCATCTGAATTATATAATGACGAAATTCAAATTTGGTGTTTCTGAACTGTTTGTTCAAAAGCATCGTTATAGACAGCCTAACATTTCTGATATTGACAAGACTAAAGTGGTGGTTTTTCGAAAAGGTGGCTTTTTGGGAAGATATGAAAAGTGGACTCTCGATGGAAATGCTCTAGAAGTAGTGAATGAATATCATTATCTCGGGTTTGTTTTTACGACAAAAATGAGTATAAACAAAGGAGTAGGGATTTTAGCAGCAAAAGGCAAACATGCATGCATTGACTGTATAAGATATATAACGAAGCTGAATGATATTTCCAAAGGATGTTTTTTTCAAAATATTTGATGCTCAGGTACATCCCATTCTTTTGTACGCTTCTGAGATGTGGGGTCTTAACAGACTTGATAATATTGAGAAGGTTCATTCCCTTGCATGTTAACGTTTTTTGAACATACCACTTAGAGTACCAAACAAGTTTGCATACGGCGAATTAGGACGTTATCCACTGTATATAAATAGTGCAACAAGGTGTATCAATACTGGTTAAAGTTGCTGAATATGAATGTGCACCAATTACCCAGACAGGCATATTTGATGTTGTTTAACCTAGACGCAAGGGGGAAAAAATGCTGGGTGTCTTTAGTAAAAAAAACAACTTTATTTAGACTTGGGTTTGGATATGTCTGGTTGCAACAAGGCGTTGGTTGTGAGCAAACTTTTTTGTCATTATTTAAGCAAAGAATGAAAGATATATTTATCCAAGACTGGGACGAGTCAGTAATGTCTAAAGATATATATCACAACTACAGACTGTACAAAATTGGTTTTCAGTGTGAGCAATATTTTGACTTTGTGGATAAAAAGTGTTTCAGGGACTGTTTGGTAAAATTACGGCTTGGTTTGCTCCTAATAAATGGATCATTTTTTAGGAGAACATTCGAATGTAATTCAAATTACGCATGTAAATGTTGTAATGTGGTCGAAGATGAAAACCATTTTATAAACAATTGTGTCCTTTACAATAACCTGCGGCAAAAACATCTGAACTCTGAAGGTCAATCGTATGTTCACTTGCTGAAGAATGGTTCAGTTTACAGTATTCGTAAACTCTGCGTGTATATATTTAATGCCCAGAAGATACGACAGGAATTCTGTGACAACAATGATGAAAGTTAGAATTAATTTACTATGCACAAGAAGCACTTTTGTTCTACAGGTTTAAATTAGTACGTATTTCACATTTTGTTGTCGCTGCGTGATCACCATTTTGTGTACTTTTGACCTCTTTCTAGGGGCCAGAGGCCTGGAGATTAAAGTTTTGTTATTGTTCTCTCTCTCTCTCTCTCTCTCTCTGTGTGTGTGTGTGTGGGGGGGGTGGGGGTGGGGGGGGGGGGTGTGTGCGCGCGCGTGTGTGTGAGTGTATGTTCTTTTGCTTAACGTCTATCCACATTTGTGATGTTAGACGAAAATCCATCATCTTCCCCACCCCACCCATGCCTTAATTCATCACTACTTTCCCTGTTCCTCTCTCCTCAATTAATAATAATAATAATGGACATTTGTTGAGCGCTTTTAGCATAAAAAAGAGTATAATCGAAATGAAACAAACTAACAAGTAAACCAGTTGAATTACAACAAAGAGCCAATGGGGCTCCAAATCAAACTCTAACACATGTTGATTATCATATAAAACATTTCTCATGGAAACAGATGGAATTGCAGATTTTGTAAATGACATAGGTAAATATGGTTTTAACTGTTCACATTTATGGATGATATGCACCGGGGTAATTTCATTACCGCAAATGCATGTCACATTAGAAGTATATTTTGTTTTATGGCATCCATTCGTAGTGTGTATATTAGACTGGTGAGCCTTCTGCGACTGTGATGTCCTTTTGTTTCAAAAGAAAACATGCGATCAATTTTGCGCGAGGTATTGTTAGTATTTTCTCTGTGAGGGTCAGACTCCTGTTTTAGTTTATTGACATGGTTCCAGCAAGTTTTCTCCAGTTGAGAATAACCTTCTTGTAATGAATATGGAATACGCATTTCTATGGCATTGTAAAAATCAATTGCGCCTTTTCTCACACAGCTATCCACCGGCTCATTTCCCACAATCCCTTCATAGAAGGGATCCAACAAAAATTAATCTTTGTACCATGGATGGTCAAAACATGAATTATATGACGATTTTCTGATACGGGTTCTCCTCTTGTCTTCAAATCAAAAGTATTTTTATGCTTGTAATACAGATTTAGAATCGACACAAAATGACATTCGAAATATGGTAATGGGAAGATCTATTAAATGATTTAATCCCATTAATATTTACCGATATGACAGTAGACCTACTTCTCTACTTTTAATGACAGAATTATAAATGCTGTCCCTGCCTGATTGTTATCCAGTACTGAACCATCTGTATATACTTTAAGGTAATTTGGATAATTTTCTTGAATGTGAGATTGAACAAAAGCAGGGAGAGCAGGGCCTTCATGTTTCTTTAAATCTGGGAAATTAATGTCAAATGTTGCGTTGTTCATTTCCCATGTAGCTATTGTCGAATATGATAACCGAGGAACAGTTTGGTTTGGGTTCACTCCTAATGTTTTAAATATGCCAGAGATACAGGTACCTATAGTTGTGTGTTTGTGTGTGTGTGTGTGTGTGTGTGTGTGTGTGTGTGTGCGCGCGTGTGTGTGTGTGTGCGTGCGTGCGTGCGTGCTTGCGTGTGTGTGTGTAGTGTTTACTTTCAAATATCCGTCTACCAGTTGTACTTTCCGATGTTGCACATCATGAAGATCATGCCGTCCCTACCTTATGCCTCTTCCCCTAAACATCCAGCCCTCCACTACCACATCCCCCCCCCACACACACCACAAACACACACACACGCGCGCGCGCGCGCGCGCGCACGCACGCACGCACGCACACATAATCATATGTCAATCGAATCATGTTTGAAATAGTTCAATTTTGTTAGATGAATTTGTTCTCTGTTATAATTTCACTGGTTAACTAGTTAAGATTGTTGCTTTCTTTTGTTCATACTTACAATCACCTTTTTATGCAAATTTAGGAGAGAGAGGGGGGAATAGTGAAAGTTCTGATGACTTGACGCAACGCTGGAGGAGTTGGGACGCGTATGGATTTTCGACTAAAATCACAATAGTGGATAGACTTTAAACAAAACGAACGCACACACACCTCTCTGCCTCTCCCACTCTTCCTCTCTCCTTCCATCTCTTTCTCCCTCAATAAAGACCCACCCACCCCCTCTCTCTCTCTCCTACACACACCTACATCAGATACACGCACGCATGCACGTGTGCACGCACGCACATATATATACACACAACATACGATTCAATAATATATCCAGCGTTCACAAGGTCACTCATTAATATTCAAATAAATGCAGCACATTACCTTTAATCTTTATTACATAAAGTAATATCCATTTCAAACTAATTTGGATCGTGTGATACTTATTTATTCATTTTCATTTATTTTCCCTTGCTGAAAAAATAAAACATTAAAAAAAATAAGATTAGAATTATATACACGAATAATAAATAGTTAAATAAATAAATACCTACATAAATAAATCGATAAATAAACAGATAAAAACACAAAAAAGCAAACAGATCAACCAAAAAAGCAGATGAGCAGACACAAATGCAGATTAAATATTTTCACACCAAGAAACCTTTATCTTGCTATATTCAAAACAGTATTTCATTTGAGAGATGTATATGAGATAGAGACAGGCATATAAGGGGTAAACAACAAGGCTTTACGCAATGTCAATGTCCAGAAAATGTAACGTTCACATTTAGCTATGATGTAGTAACAAATCTTCAAACCTTCTTGAACATAGAATCGTGTTGATTTGCAATTTGAAAAAAACAAAAACAAACAAAATGGTATGTACAGTTGGTAAGGGACTTCGGTATGCAGGGAAGTCATCCGACAATCAATATCGTGATAAACAAAGATCGTGTTGGAACCGTGTGGTCTGTTAATGTATATATTTCTTGTGCTTGATTCATGAGCAGACCAAAAGTGCTTCGAACATTTTTATGTGAAGGTGAAAATAGGGTGAAAATTTTTTATGTTTTTGTTGAACAAGAAATACACATCTTCTAATGTTAACCAGTATATCACAGTATATTACAGCTATGTATCTGCTGTTTCAGAACCGTAGCACATGCGCCCAACTTCTTATTCAACAAACAAACAAAATACTTGCACAAGCAAACAATCAAACACAAACGAACGGACGAACAGATACGGCAGTAGTAAAATTCAGATCATACGGGCAAATGGCAATATCCGACCAGAAGGGATAAAATCTGTTTATGCCCTGTCCCGCACAATGGTGCTGTAGATATGTGAAGAGAACATGATGGTGGGCAGCTAAGTTTCACAAAGAAAATTAATATAGGCTTTACAACAAACAATGAAACTAAAGCACATCAAACAACATTAAAGAAAAGTAACTCTCTCCATTTAAAAGGTACACAACTTCAAGTTAATAAAAGATACACAGGAACAAACCCAGACACTTCCTAAAAAAACGTTCCGGACTACCAATTCAGTTAGCACATAGGTGTATAAAAGGTACACAGGAACAAACCCAGACACTTCCTAAAAAAAGAAAGGTCCGGGCTTGTCCTCATACCCATCATTTGCCACATGCATACAGCAGCAATGACAAAAGGAATGTGTAAACGCAACGTTAAAAGAAAGTAGATGGTGTAATATCAAAGGTACCTTAAGATGATGAGAAGACGACGTTTTGAGTCGAAGACTCTTTTTCAAGTGCAGTCTTGACCCTTAACTCTTTTGAGTTTGGGATTGACAACTGCTCCAGATTCTCCATCATACCCAAACCTGAACTACTGGATTGTAGCCGGAATGTCAACAGCTTCCACCCATCCCTCAAATCCACATCAAAGACATCCGGCACGTCTCTTTCCTAAATTTCAACACTGGCATCCACTCTGAATCCTAGTCCCTTCATACCTCAGTATATTACAAACCCACAGATTCCCATTCCTACTTACTGTGCTCTTCCAGCCATGCTCTCAAATGAAAGAAAGCATACCATACACCTGGTGTTTACGGTTCAGTCAACTGTGCAGCGATGGAAATGACTTTGTCAGAGAAGCCGCAACTATGAGCACCTACTTCAGGGCTAAAGGCTACTCTGATAAAAGCCCTAAAACGTGCACAGTAAATTCCGAGATCGCAGAGATACCAATACCCCTGATGCAGAAAATCGTTTTGTCTTCACCCTGACCTACAATCAACACAACCTTCCCCTTGGAGACATCCAACATCAGAATTTCATTAATCCTACAGGATGATCCAGCACTGAAAGATATCTTCAGACAACCTCCAATGGCTGCATTCAAAAGAGAACCTGGGAGACCACCTGGTGTGATCCACCTTCCGTCCTACTCACCCCACACCACCATCAGGTGATTCGAAGTGCGACAAACCCAAATACAAAATGTGTTCATTTATCAACCCAGCCACAGAAGTTCGGAGCCATTCAGGTGAGAAATTCCCATTAGATCCCACTTCAACTGCCAAACTCCAAATACAGTATTTGTCCTGTTCTGTCGCCTCTGTCATAAGATACATGTTGCTCAGACATGCAGAACCCTCAATGACCGTTCCAAAGAACACAGGGACAGCATACTTACCAAAAAGACAACCCAGTTGCAAACCACTTTTACTCTGGACAACAAAACATTTCACATATCAGAGTGGCAGCTCTTTGGTGCAACAACCGCGGAAACTGCCTATGCCGCAAATGCATGGAAAGCCACGTCATTTCACGCCTCGACACCACTCAACCTCAGGGACCCAACGTCAGAGAGTGACACTTCAATTTAGCCCCCTTTCCCTTCATTACCCCCCCCCCCTCCTTCCCTTTGACACCACTCACACCTGCCCCTCTTTTCTTTTCTTTTTTTTTCAGGTTCATCCGCACCCCACTCTTGACGCCCCACTCCTACCTTTACTCTCCCACTGCTTGCTTTTTACACGCACCATAGATCCCGCATCAAGTCGGTGAGCTAAACTGTGATTAACCATCTAGTGAAGTGAAGTCACCGTGAACTGAACTCACCTCGAACAGACTGCTGTCGCTCACAAACACTTCTTTGCACTTGAAAAAGAGTCCACGCATCGAAACGTCGTCTTCTAATCATCTTAAAGTACCTTTGGTATTGCACAATCTATTAATTCTTTCCTTCATTTTACAAGGTCCAGCAGTCACCATTCTTTATTTTTTTCTAACAAAAATCAGCTTTTATTCAAGACGGACATAGCCTTTTCGTCTTCAATATGAAACACATAATATATAGACAACATGTCAAATGATGGGTGTAAGGACAAGTCCGGAACTTTAGTTTTTAAGGATCTCGGTTTGTTCCCATGGTCATGTCAATCTTTTTATATGCATGTGAATCATGGACCCTCACAGCGGACTTAGAATAATAAGAGCTGTAGAAATGAGGTGCTTCCGAAGACTCTTAGGCATCTCATACAAAGACCACATCACGAATGAAGAAGTCAAGAGACGCATCCGCAATGAAATCGGGCCCTATACTGACCTTCAAACACTCGCCAGACAACGAAAACTGAAGTGGTTTGGTCATGTCACACGCTCCTCTGGTCTTGCTAAAACAATCTTACAAGGCACAGTGAGGGGAGGAAGAAGAAGAGGCAGACAAAGGAAGAGATGGGAGGACAACATTCGAGAGTGGACAGGCATGGAGCTGAGAGACACCCTGAGAGCGGCCGAGAGACGCGAGGACTGGAGAAAGGTGGTTGACAAAGCTTCGAAGGCGTCCCAAAGGATTCGGAATCTGAGGGATCGGTGACGGTGACGGTGACGGTGACCTTTTATTTACCTGTTTGCTAGCTAAATTGGAAGCATAAGCTGTGTACCTTTCAAATGGAGACAGTTACTTCCCTTTATTGTTGTTTAATACTTGACTCTCACAGCCTCATTATTCTTTCATACATGAACAATATCTTTGTTCAAATCAGACAGGGAGGCAGAGACAGATAGACAGACAGAGTTTAAGAAGAACACCACATACACCCGAAAAGGTAAAGAAAATCCATCCCCAAAGCTATGGGCCAGTAGTCTTTCAGGATGAAGATATTATGATCAGCAGTGCGTAAAATGCAAGACATCCTTTCCCGATGCTTGGAACTGTAAACGTGAAAAAGGTACTGCTTTACATACATATCTACATCTGTATGTTCTCATTAGGCAAATCGATCATACAAGTAAATATTACGAAAGACATAAAGAATTTGAAACAATTATCACAGACTAAAATGCTTATCACAGTATTTCAAAAGGAATGTGAATAACTCAAATATGTACGTCTGTGTTTGATATGTACAAGAATTTACCTCACTGTCTTTGAGCACAGAAAACAAACACAAAGCAGGAATGAACTCAAACATTCCTCATAAAGATCCTCAATGAGTCATTTTAAGGATTTCATCTGTCTGCTAATGTAAGCACAGAGCAATCGAGTTTACGCCACTGCTTTTCATAAAATTAACAACAGCAAAATTTAAGATCAACATCAACAAAGAAAGAAACAAACAACAAACACACCAACAAGCAATGAAAACTGATAATCCGAAGGAGTAAACTTAATACTGTTTTGACGATATCAATCAGTTCAAAGTATAGAATGAAGCATAAAATCCAGTAAAAAAGACCAAAAGTGAAAAAGTTCTAGTAACATCCACTCAGGTAATACTTCTAACGTATATGTGATACCTAATCTTGAAACGACTTTGTATTTCTTAGTTTGTTCATTCACCACCCCTGAAACTGAAGAACCTTGAACAACTGAAACAACAACAAAACAGCGGCAGAAACATCTGTTTTAGGTGAAGCTTCACCACAACGAAATCAACCAAAAAATTAAAAGTAGCAGTTGAAGCAGCAATAACACCACCCATACAGATCACAACAAATTCCCTCTATACATATTAGTCTTCAAACATGTTACACTTGCAAAATAAGCGTTCCAGGAAGTCTGAATGTTCACGCTTTCTGCTCTGGTTTTGACCGAACGCTTCGACGAGTCTCGGGTTTGAAGGTCTCCTCGATGAACTTTTCGTACTGGATCTTGCCCGTCAGGTCCCGGTCGAACTCCGTCATGACGTGATAGACTTCCTCCTCGTCCAACAACACGTTGGCGAGCTTGAGAACAGAGCGGAATTCGGGCAAGGACAGGTAACCATTGCCACTCACGTCCAGCTTGCGGAACGCTCGACGTATGTTCTTCCAATCGCCAGCCAACTGGTATCACAAACAAACAAGTACTGTTCAGATATATATCACTAGCAATCTATCGTGCACAAGTTGTCTTCCCAAATTATTGTATTCTTTCCTGGCTTATCCCATGGGTGTCTCTCTTCAGCCGGCAAATATGGAGCTTGTAGCAAGCCTGATGAGCTCTTCAAAGAGTGAAACAGCAGTCGCCTACTGGTGTACATGCACGTCGACTTCAATTTACTGGGTAGATATACTGACCCATCGAGCGCTAATAAGATAAGATACAACTTTATTGTCTCTAAGTGCATAGATAATTGTCTTTTGGCTCGTGTATATATAATGTTTAACACATGTAGCACTTTTAGAACCTGAACATTCATGGAAATATGCAACATAATAAATAGGTAATGGAACTGATGTCGGCTTACTTTGTGTGTACATCCTTGTGATTTAATGGATTTCATGTATCTTAATGTTAGTTTACTGATTTTATTGGCGTGATATACGTCGTGAGAGGGTGCGGGCGCACAAGCGTTCATGCATGTGCGAGTGTGTGTGTGTGTGTGTGTGTGTGTGTGTGTGTGTGTGTGTGTGTGTGTGTGTGTGTGTGTGTGTGCATTTTACTTATAAACACGATTTATTTGATGGATGTTCTAATATGCTGGATGTTTTTATTTGTTTACATTGTTGTGCAATACGTTAGTGTCTTAACGTGTGCATGTGTGTGTGTGTGTGTGTGTGTGTGTGTGTGTGTGTGTGTGTGTGTGTGTGTGTGTGTGTGTGTGTGTGCACTTTTCATTTATTACGATCTATTTGTTGGAATTTTTTAAACATTATTGTACACTACCTTGTCTTTACACGTATGTGTGTGTGTGTGTTGGGGGGGTGGGGGTGGGGGTGGGGTGGAGGGGTTGGGCGGGGAGGATGAGAGTTAAATATTTATGTTTTATTTCCTGGATGTTTTCTATCGGTGTACATTGCTGTGCAATACTTTATTGTCTTAATGTGTGCGCATGTGTGGAGGTGTGCGGGTGTGGGGTTGTTTTAATCAGCTACTGAGAGTTTATATCTGACTTGTTTTTGTGTATAGTATGTTACATATGTTCATTTTTATGTTGGTGTCTACAACGAGCCTGTGATTGCACACGTTAATTTCCATGTGAATTAATAAAGTGTTTTTTAATTGAATTGAATTGAACTGACTTAGTAAGAAAAACCACATGTCATTGGCACTAAAATATAAGATAAGCTAGACATGTATACAGCACAATCACTCAAAACTTTCAAGAATCCAAGATCTTGTACTGTCCCTTTACCATTTTAAGTGGTTTGTTTCTTTTGAACCAAATGAATACCTAATACATATTGTAATGTTTCTCCTTTCTTTTGAAAAACAAAGACTTCTGGGCTTGGGTTAAGATGCGCGCGAACGTGTGCACACAGACACACACACACACACACACACACACACACACACACACACACAGAGAAAGAGAGAGAGAGGGGTATGGTGAAGGATCGCAAACAGTTTTCCCCATAGTGTTGTGAAGCGTGGTTACGGAGGGCTAGGAACAGGGACAAGAAAGGGAGATCTGCTTACTTTATTTCTGAGTTTGGCAGTGATGCCGTGCAGTCCTTTCTGCGGCGGCTCCACGATGTCGGTGATGGGCAGTTCAGGCTGCGGATGCTGTAGCAGCGACAGCATGTTGTTGCCATGGCGCCACGTCTGTTTCCTTAGGGCGAACGGCTTCAGGAACTCAACGTAAGACACCCTGTGATTTTCAGACACCCGTTCCAGTCATAACTACGAGCCACCAAAGGGAAAACATTTCTTGGAAATGAATATAAAACGGCACAAATGTACGACTGCAGAAAGCAGGAACCCTATCTGGTGCTGAATATGAATAGACATTACAATACTTAACAAGATTAAGATTAGGTATGTCTGAATCAGCGGTCCATCATTATAGATACATAATATATATCGACTGCAACCTGGTTTATCCATAATGCTAAGACCATCAAGAAAATGATATATGTTTTGTTCTTTGCTCTTTGTTTTCCAGCTCAATGGAATTTTGAAGATTATTTTAACTGATCCTGAACAATACAGATTATCTCCATTGTTTAAATAAAACTAGACCCATTAATGACATAAATCTCTATCGATGATGCTCGAAAAGATCCGATCATAATGCTTGTACAACGTCTTCAAGTGATTTTGTTTCCCGCTCCGCACTGTTACCTGATTCTACAAAATTTAATATTCTGTTCACAGACCTCTTCATAACGGGCATAGGCTTGAATATGAATGAACCGTTTGAGTCTGAGACTCTCTCTCTCTCTCTCTCTCTCTCTCTCTCTCTCTCTCTCTCTCTCTCTCTCATTGAAAGATTACATTTGTTTGCCATGAAACGATTTTTGAATGTTGACAGTCGGACACCGAATTTATGGGGAACTCGGCAGATACCCTATATACTTGAATTCCTATGTGAAATGTATTAGTTATTGGTTGAAATTAACAAGAATGGGAAATCATAGACTACCATATAAGGCATATAAAACACTTTATAATTTAGACTGTAGTGGAAAGAGAACTTGGGTTACAAGCATACAAACATGTCTGTGTTCTTATGGATTTTCATATGTCTTGGATAACCAGGGTGTTGAAAATATAACGGCTTTAAACAACGAATTATTGACTGTAGATGGCAGGACTGGCATAATCATATTCAGGACAGTAGCAGATTTGCTGAATACAGAGTGTTTAAGTTAACTCATCATGTTGAACCCTATATTGACATTGTAATGAACAGATGTGTTAAATGTACGTTGACAAAACTAAGATTTGGTGTCTCACACATTGCAAATCACCGCTCTAGATTTAATGATAGAACAGTCGATAAAATGCTATGTCGGTTATGCCATGACAGTGAGGAAGATGAAATTCACTTTATGCTTGGCTGTCCTGTTCTTCATGACTTGAGGATGAAATATATTCAGCCTAAATATTTTCGTAATTCATGTCGCTTCAGATTTAATATGCTTATCTAGAAACGAAATTGTACTAAATAATATGGCGTTTTACATTTACAAAGCTCTTCAACGATTACGTTTGGTTGCAACTTAGACTACCTTAGACTACAAAAGAAATGCGAAAGTTTCCTGAAAACAATTATTATTATCTATAACTCGATGTTTTATCTCAATATTTACTTGTGCGATTGAAGTAGCTTATGTTTGCCCCCGTCAGTTAGGGGCCTTGGCCTAATCTGAATAAAATTTTCGCATTCGCATTCCGCATTCTCTCTCCCTCCCTCAGACCGATTAACGGCCAAACACAAGATAAGGGGAACTAATGTGTCATGGAGAGGATTTCTCACGAAGGGTTCGGGAAATAAGAAGAAAGCTAAGTCCCCACCCTCTCTCTCTCTCTCTCTCACACACTCACACACACACACACACACACACACACACACACACACACACACACACACACACACACACACACACACACACACACATGCACACACACACGCCAGGGTAATCGTAGAAAAGCCTAGAATGACCCACGGGGGTTAACTTCAACTAGTCGGAACTTACCCCATGCCCCTCATTGGGGGTGGTGGCAAAATAGCCCACTTAGAATTAGCCCCTTCCCTGTCAAGCTGACCTTCATTTCCAGTAGAGGGTAGATGACATTTTAGAGAAATACATATCGAACCCCGCACCCTTCCACTTTGTAGTTGTACAGACCATTCCTCCCTTTCCAACTCTAAAATATATATTACTATGTAATTTAATTTCTTCGATTTCGGTTAGTCCCTGTCCCATTTTTAATCTGGCCAGTCCAAGTTAATCTGGCTAGTCCAAGTTAATCTCGGAATCTTTACAGACTTTGCTAGAATGACCCCCGGAGTAAACTTGGCCAAGCCACACAAGAATTTACCTTCCCCTAGTTGAGATTTAACACCCATGCGGAGGGGGGTTGTTCACTCCAGTCCTTTTGCGAAAAAACCCGAAGCCTGAACTGAAATGTAGAAGAAGGGGTGAAAGTGGCGGCGACAGTCCAGGCAGCGAATGTCCTTAGCCCACCAGAAACACTCCCTTCCCTTATATTTACAAACTTGTTGTCATTGTGAGGTCAATACAAGCCAGCTCAGAAGGTCACCATCGCCTTTTTCCCCACATAGCAGCTGGCAGGATGGGAGGGGGTTCAGTGGAAGCTAACCTGGTTCCTGCCATCTTATAAAGTGGAGTCAGGAGGTTCGGTAAAGGTGGGGATGCGGATGTTGTGTGTGTGTGTGGTTCGTCCGTCGGGATCGACGAGGACCATCTAGTCATCCTGGGGGTGGGTGGGTTGGGCTCTGTGGGTGCGCAGATGACTGGTCAGGCCAATCCGCGCCCGGAAGGTTCTGACGCAGTGTGGACAGGGGATGCTGGCGGCTGTCGGGGACTTGCTGGCACTGCTTTTCCTGGCCTGTCTGCGTTGCTCTGCTGCAGCGATTCTGTTGGTCTCACAGGATTTGGCGCCTTTGTGGACAGCTGAACGCCACTTTGGTCTGTCCATTGCATTCAGCTCCCATGTGTCGTGGCTGATGTCGAAGGCCTTCAGAGAAGCTTTCAGAGTGTCTTTGAAGCGCTTCTTTTGGCCTCCATGGGAGCGCTTGCCATGTTAGAGTTCGCCGTACAGCAGTTTCTTGGGGAGCCGGTGGTCTGGCATGCGAACTACATGGCCTGCCCAGCGCAGCTGGGCCTGCATCAAGATGGTGTAGATGCTGGGCAAGTTTGCACGAGTGAGCACCTCTGTGTCAGGGATCTTCTCTTGCCACTTTATGCCGAGAAGTTTTCTGAGGCTGGTGGTGTGGAAGTGGTTCAGCTTTTTGGCGTGGCGTTTGTAGACCGTCCATGATTCACATCCATAGAGCAGTGTGGTGAGAACTATGGCCTTATGTACTTTGAGCTTCGTCTCCAGGGTGATGCCTCTCCTGTTCCAAACGTTCTTATGGAGTCTGCCGAAGGCAGCGCTGGCTTTGGCGAGTCTGACATTCACCTCGTCGTCGATGACAACTGTGCGAGAGAGTGTACTGCCCAGGTATGTGAACTTGTCCACCGCGTTCAGTCGTTGCCCGTTGATGAAGATGTTTGGTTCAACGTAAGGCTTTCCTGAAGCTGGCTGGTGCATCACTTCAGTCTTCTTTGTGCTGATTGTGAGGCCAAAGTTGTCACAGGCAGCAGAGAACTTGTCGACACTATGTTGCATGTCAGCTTCAGAGGCAGCGTTGAGAGCGCAGTCATCAGCAAACAGGAAGTCGTTGACGGTGTCTGTCCTCACCTTGGTTTTTGCTTGAAGCCTCCTGAGGTTGACGAGTGAGCCATCTGTGCGGTACCCGATGCCAGTGCCTACGTCAGCGTCTCTGAAGGCATCTGTCAGCATGGCTGAAAACATGAGACTGAACAGGGTGGGGGCAAAAACACACCCTTGCTTGACTCCGTTGGAGACAGGGAATGGTTCTGAAGTCTCTCCGTTGTCTTGGACTCGGGCCAGCATCCCATCGTGTAGTTGCCGTATGATGGTGATGAACTTTCTGGGACATCCGTACTTCGCCATGATTCTCCAAAGGCCATCTCTGCTAACAGTATCGAAGGCCTTGGTCAGATCGACATAGGTGGAGTAAAGGTCGGCGTTCTGTTCCTGACACTTCTCCTGGAGCTGCCTGGCAGCAAACACCAAGTCGATAGTCCCGCGTTCTTTCCGGAAGCCACACTGGTTCTCTGGTAGGAGACCTTGCTCAAGGTGCGCTATGAGACGGTTGAGTAGCACTCTAGCCAGAGTCTTGCCTGCGACGGACAGCAGGGATATTCCACGATGGTTGTCACAGGCCTGACGATTTACTTTGTGCTTGTACAGGTGTATGATGGAAGTGTCTTTGAAGTCCTGTGGAACTGCCTCATGCTGCCAGATGAGCTGGAACAGCTGATGAAGCTTCTCAGTCAGCGCCATACCACCTTCTTTGTAGACCTCAGCTGGAATGGAGTCTGAGCCAGGGGTTTTGCCATTGGATAGCAGACGGATAGCTTTCTGGGTCTCCTCCAAAGTTGGAATGGCATCCAACGACTCACTGACTGGCACCTGGGGGAGTCGGTCGATGGCTTCATCATTGATGGTGGAGGGGCGGTTCAGTACACTGTCAAAGTGTTCAGCCCATCTCTCAAGGATCCCGTCCTTGTCAGTGATCAGGGTAGAATCATCAGCACTGAGGAGTGGAGCAGATCCGGAGGTGGTGGGACCGTAGACTTCTTTCAGGCCGTTATAGAAGTTCTTCATGTCGTTCCTGTCTGCAAGGCCCTGGATCTCATCAGCTTTGTTGTTCAACCAGGAATCCTGCATCTGCTGCAGCTTCAGCTGGATGGTGCTGCGTGCACTCTTCAGTATGTCTTTCTTTGACTGTGACTTGGGATCTTCAATGTGGGCTCTGTAAGCTTGGCGTTTGTCTTCTAGCAGCTGCTTGATGTCAGTGCAGTTCTCATCAAACCAGTCTTTGTGCCTCTTGGCAGAAGGCCCCAGGCACTCCATGGCAGTGTTGTACACCGTCTCATGCAGTGCACCCCATGCTGCCTCCACATTCTGGTTGTCCAGTACGGTGGACTCAAGGCGTTCCTCCAGGGTGTCAGCAAAGCTTTGCTTGATGTTGCCTAGCTCCAGCTTGTTGACATTCAGGCGTTTGAGTGCTTTCATGCCCTGAGGCCGTCTCTTGGGCTGGATGCGGAGGCTGAGCTTGGAGACGATAAGGCGGTGGTCTGTCCAGCACTCGGCGCCGCACATGGCACCTCGTGAATCGTACGTCCTGCCTGTCCCTCTTCCTGACGATGACAAAGTCGATGAGATACTAATGCCCAGAGCGATTATGCATCCATGACGTCCTGTTATGGGTAGGGAGGCAGAAGATGGTGTTTGTGATAAGAAGGTCGTGCTCGGCACATGTCTGGAGAAGTAGTTGGCCATTGCTGTTACAGTTACCAACCCCATGCTTCCCAATCACGCCTTCACAGGAGGTGCTGTCATAACCAACTCTCGCGTTAAAGTCACTAAGAATGATGAGCTTGTCAATGGTGGTAAACTTCTTCCCGTTGCATAAAGGGAGTTTCATCGTCATCAGGCGATCGTTCACTCCTTTCGGGGGGCCAGCCAGCTTGCCAACGAGGGTTGTCTTCGCTGCAAAGTCAACTCCAGCCTCACGTCTCTCCTCAGGTCCGCGGCCACTCCAAAAGAAGGTGTAGCCTGCGCCTCGCTCACAGAGTTCGCCTTCTTCTGCCAGTCTGGTCTCTCTTAAGGCAGCGATGTTGATGTTGTACCTGGCTAATTCACTCGCAATGAGTGCTGTGCGTCTCTGTGGTCTGGCTGAGTCGCCTCTGTCCAGAAGCGTACGCACGTTCCATGTGGCAATGGTCAATGGGGTTCTCCTTGTTTTCTTCTTTCTTTTCTTTGTGTGTCGACCGCTTGAGTAGGGTCCCCGTCAGCCGCGGTATGCTGACTAGGGTGGTGTGGAGCAGGCAATGTTTAGGGCACCTTTTCTAGCCCCTTCCTCATGCCATGGAGGTGAGCAGTGCCGTCCTGAAGAGGGCTGCTCAGTCGCTCAGGGGGCTGCCGATCTCCACCGCTGCTCCAGTCGGTGAAAAACGACCCTATGGCCTGAGCCGCCTGTGTGCAGGTCCGCGGCTACGACTGCCAGTGTACCCACACTTGTCGCTTCGTCGCTCACCTGTCGCCACAGGGATTGGGGAAAATGATGGTATGGGATGAAGGATGACTGATGACTTGCGCGATGACTTTGTTTATAGTGAGGAGGAGTTGCGCACCGTCGACCTCACTCTCTTGTCCGAGACCCTCTGTATCCAGTGGCAAGACGAGGTCAAGACGACTGGAGATGGAAACGGATGCAGTGGATAACCAGGATGTCCTATGTGCCTCATCCTGCCCTCAGAACTCCACAGTGCTTAGCTGCAACCGCCTTCCTCTCCGTTGAACCATGAAGGTTTCTTCCGCAGAGTCCGCCGGATCCAGTCTTCACATGCTTGGGTAGGCAAGCCCTAACTCACCGAGGGTTTGAGACCCGTCGGCTACCCTCACCTAGTTTAGCCAACCTGTCAAAGCCGTTGCCCGGGGATTGGGCGCTGCCGCATGCTAGCAGCTTCTAGGACCCATAGGTGAGAGCTGGGTACCGGTGGGGACCAACAGAGGACGAACCACTCCCGGAAGAGCGTGACAGGCCCCCCCTCTAGAGGTACTACCCCTACAAACCAGTCCAAAGCACCCCTTCTTCTTCTTCTCGCACAGCGTCGGAATGTTGAGAAGCGTCAGTATAGGGTAGACCAGACATACTACTTTCCGTTACTTTCGCCACGTTGCAGTAGGCAGGGGCTTCAAAGCAGGCCGTTACATTCGGACTCCCCCGGCCCCACCTTTACTTTTCTAAGTTATAACAGAGAGGGTAGAGTCTGTAAAGCCTAGCTTAAGACAACCCCCTTCTCTTTTCAATTGCTTGAGAAAACACGCAGAAACGGGTAATTTGCAATCTGGGGGATCGACCTTGACCAGCCAAAAATGACACCGGGGCTTACCCAGAATGACCCTATGGTAAAATCCAGCAGGAGGGCTTGGGGGTGGACAGGCTGTTACGCCGGTTTTGAAAATATCACGTCAAGAAACACCAGGGCAGCAGTGTGGGTGGGAAGGAAACAAAGTCGGACACAAAATGAATCACTGCAGCAAACAATGGATCCCGTACCTGTCATCGCTAGTGCCAAACTTGGCCGTGATGGCGTCCAGTTCCACATCGGAAAGGTTGACGCACAGCTCGATGAGAACGTCCCTGAACTCTTCTCTGGACACGCAGCCAGTGGCGAAGGGGTCCATGCCCTGGAATTCTTTCCTCAGATCGTCCCACAAATAGTCAATCTGGTGGGGACAATACACAGACACACAAATAGGGGTACTAATAATTGCAGCAAGCCAGAAGAAGAAGTTGATGAAGATGAACAACAACACCAAGAACTACAAGAAGAAGAAAATTACAGTGACGACGATCATGATGACAGTGAAGATGATGACACGTTATAATTCTATGATTATGTTTCATTTGTTATTGAAGCATAGTAAATACATAAAGAGATACAGGGGGAGGGAAAAAACATACGGTCAGAGACAAAAACTGAGAGAATCAAAGATCGACAGTGAGTAGGACACAAAGAGGAAAGGAAAAAGATGGGCGCTCATCATTCGTTTCCAGTGTCATTCAATCAGATTTCGGGCATATACACATACACACTCTGACAAACATGCAACATTTTACGTGTATGACCGTTTTGTTTTTTTACCCCGCAATGTAGGCAGCCATACTTCGTTTTCGGGGGTGTGCATGCTGGGTATGTTCTTGTTTCCATAACCCACCAAACGCTGACATGGATTGCAGGATCTTTAACGTGCGTATTTGTATACACACGAAAGGGGTTCAGGCACTAGCAGGTCTGCACATATGTTGACCTGGGAGATCGGAAAAATCTCCACCCTTTACCCACCAGGCACCGTCACTGAGACGAGAGAGACAGACGGACGGAGCGAGAGAAACAAAGAGACAGAGACAGAGAGAACGAGAGAAACACTTTGACGCTTTGGCATTTTATTGTCATTACCTGTAGGGATTTATAGACAAGGGGGGTGACGGGTAATTTGTTTCACAACACAAGTACAGCAGAATACATTCCACTCACATCAACAGTATCAAGGTTGTACCTCTGAATACATCACCCTCAGTCAATGTTTCAAAGTACCTCGAAAATAGAACAAAGTAAAGCAAAACCCAAACAAAAAATAATCAGAAGGGAATAATAAAAATAGTCAAACTCGACCATCCATTCTTACAGTGCTGAGTAGTTTATCAACTCATACTTTATTACTTGAACACATACACAATTCACACACACACACACACACACACACACACACACACACACACACACACACATATATATATATATATATATATATACACTAATATAGGTATGCGTGCATCCTCGTCTGACGTTTGACATCGTCTTGCATCTTGTTCAAAGCAGTCGAGATTCCGGGAATGGAAAAAGATCAACTGTTTCTTATCTTTTTTTCCTTTTCCTCTTTTCTTGTAGTTTTCGTTTCCTTCCCTCTTTTTTTAATGTTTGAAAGAAGTGAACGTGTTCTTCTTTCTTCTTTCTTTGTGGATACTTATATAGCGCCTGTCCTTGGTCAGAGACCAAGCTCTAAGCGTTTTACATACACGGGGACATTTGCACCACAGGCTGCCTACCTGGGTAGAGCCGACTGACGGCTGCCACTGTTCTACTTCATTAATTTTCTTATTTTCTTTTTCTCTTTTATTCACCTGTTCCTCGTCTGCATGCGTGCACGTGCGTGTGTGTGCGATGGAAGTGATTTCATTGCATGTTTTTCATGCGAAGAGAGGACTTATTTTCAAGCTGAAGCGTTTGCATGCTCTTTTGTTTTGTTTCATTGTTTGTTTGCTCTTACGTGTGGTTTCTTTTTGCTCTGTTCTGAGCAAGGGGGAGGGGTGTCAGGGAGGGAAAGTACCTCTGACAGGGGAACATGTGCTCCCCAGAGCAGTTCGTCCGAATTGGCCTTCATCTGGCACTCAGCTCTCACCTCTGGCTCCTAGTAGCTGTTTGTATGCAGCAGCGGCCACAACCCGGGCAACGGCTTCCACTGGCCGGCCAGAATTTATGAGGGTAGCTGACTGGTCTGAAACCCAAGGTGAGTTACGGCTTGTCTGCCTATGCATGCGAAGACTGGTTCCGGTACCGGCGGACTGGGCGGATGAGACCCAACGTCAGAAAGGCGATTCTAGCAGGCGTTGTGAAGCACCAAGACGAGACACTATGAAGTCCTGGTCATCCACTGCAGCAGGAGGGGTCTCCAGGTGTAACGGTTCCCTGTGCCATTGGGTCAAGGTTCCTTCTGCTGAGAGAGAAGAAATACCCCCGTGCAACGGCTCTCCCACTTAAAACAACGTCACGCACAGTTGTCTGTGTAACTCGACCCAACCCGTATCTGTCTTTGACCTCCGCCATCTCTCTGCTCGAACTAAGACCGAGGAAAAACTCATCATCGAAACCTTATTCGCGGATGACTGCATCCTGATTCATCTTCGCCATCAATCTTGTTACCCCGGGCAAGGTTGTGGAGGCACCTATGATGACTCTCTGACAATCTTCCGCCGTCTGTCTCGGTCGTGGGCTGCTCTCTGCCATTCGCCGAACGGATGACTTGTCTACTCCCGGATGTTATCTTCCCACCTCTTTCTTCAATCACCGATATGTGTGACGGGACATTAAACAAAATTCCTTCCTTCCCACCTCTTCTTCGTCTTCCCCCTGGCACTGTCCTTGCAGGATGGTTTTGGCCAGGCCTGATGATCTCGTCACATGTTCATACCACATTATTTTTCTTTGCTTCACAATGCTAAGTAAGCTGTCATGCGCCCCAAATGCTGCGGTGATTCTGTTTCTGACCTCCTCATTTGTGATGTAGTTTCTGTATGAGATCTTACGGTAGCATCTCATCTCAAGGGCTTGCGCTCTAATTGCACACAAGGAAAACCATCAGCAGGTAATTGTTGACTGCTTTACAGAAGCGTCAAGGCTCTTTGGACAAACAATCAGCCTGAGGAAAACAAAGGGCCTGGTCAAAGCAGGCCCGAACTCAGCCTGCCCCAGCCAAATGTCACCACTGATGGAGTACAGCTAAAATGTGCAGAGAACTGCAAATACATTGGCAGCACAAGCTCTGCAGACGGTTCACTGGACGAAGAGATCATGTCCAGAATCCGAAAGGTCAACCAAGCACTACTGAGAGTGAAAGTCCTCCAGCAGAAAGGCGTAAGTCAGACTGTCCACAAAGATCAAAGTCTGCAAAACTGTTGTCATGTCTGCACTGCTCTAAGGATGTGAAAAGTGGACAGACTTTGTGGCTTGATGTGGTCTGCAGCAAACAGACCAGCATGGAGGTCTCTCATTTCCAGAAGGCGACTGACTTTGAAGAGAACCGGCGACAACGTCTCGCTGCTGCAAGAAACAGACCTCACGTGACAGTGTGTCCGCCCCTCCCCAGACAACAGACTACCGTTTAAACCAGTGGACACCTGTGTGCTTCCATTCTAGGACTGCGGAGCAACTTGCGCTCTCATCGTTGAGAACCCAGACAACGTCATCTGCCGCTTACGATGGACTACCAAGAAGCTCTGAGCAAGATAGCGGTGGAGTGTGAAATAATCGAGTTTGATTGCAGCGATACATGTGTTTTCATTGCGTTTTCATTTGTTCCCCTTTGTTTACAATTAGCTTCTTAGTCCCTCTTTTCAGGCGAGGGCTGGATGTAAAAAAAAGTGCACATTACTTGTCTATTTCCATCGTTAATAAAGAATTTGTATTGCGTTTTGGTGACGTTTTAGTTGATGTGTAATATTTGTGTAGAGTTTTTATATTGTTGGTTTTTGCTTGTGTGTGTGTGTGTGTGTGTGTGTGTGTGTGTGTGTGTGTGTGTGTGTGTGTGTGTGTGTGTTGGTTTTAGTTTTAGTTTTAGTTTTGGTTTCGGTTGTCTTAAGCCCTGAGATGATCCCTTGCAGTCGGTTGGGCTATTGAAAAACAACGACAAAAACATTCCTTTCTTCCTTCCGTTCTTTCTTCTATTCTTGTCTTTTTTTCTTCCTTCCACCACCTCTTTCTTTCCTTCCTTTTCCCCTCCACTTCTCAGAAGTCCCTCACCTTGGACCTAAGGTTGTCCTGCAGCATGTCCGAGGCACAGTTCAGCTTGCGGGAGCGCATCATGAAGTCGGCGTCCCCTTTGCGAGGAGGCTGCAGCTTGGCGTTGGGGAAGGCGGCGGACCTCATGGAGAAGCCGAAGTGGCGGATGAACTGCAGATACTCCAAGGTGCGATCGGAGTTGGTAATGAACGTCCGCCACAGGTCCCGGATCTCACCACGCGAAATTTCTGGCTTGATGTCGAACCTGGAAAATAAAGGGAGGTAACTGGATCAATCGATCGCTTTCATTTCATGTTCTTTCGCTGTTTTTTTGTTTTTTCTTTCTTTTTTTTTTCCTTTTCTTTTTTCGCTTTTGATTGTTATCCATTGTTCACAGTATCACGAAAATTGACAATCAACAATTATCATTAATAACCCAATACAGAGCGCCTTTCCATGTAAAACATGCTCCATTGCGCTGTACAATGTAAATAGCGATAAGTAAAACGTGCATTTAAACACTTAAAATGAAAAACAAAACAAAACATAACAAAAAAAACAGCGAACTTACATCCATAATCCTGCGCAGACAAAAACCAAACACTAAGATATGTACAGACACGTACAAAAACCAAACACTAAGATATGTACAGACACGTACAAAAACCAAACACTAAGATATGTACAGACACGTACAAAAACCACACACTAAGATATGTACAGACACGCACAGACACGTACAAAAACCAAACACTAAGATATGTACAGACACGTACAAAAACCACACACTAAGATATGTACAGACACGCACAGACACGTACAAAAACCAAACACTAAGATATGTACAGACACGTACAAAAACCAAACACTAAGATATGTACAGACACGTACAAAAACCAAACACTAAGATATGTACAGACACGCACAGACACGTACAAAAACCAAACACTAAGATATGCACAGACACGTACAAAAACCAAACACATAACTAAACACTAAGATATCCACAGACACGTACAGACACGTACAGACACGTACAAAAACCAAACACATAACCAAACACTAAGATATGCACAGACACGTACAGACACGTACAAAAACCAAACACATAACCAAACACTAAGATATGTACAGACACGTACAAAAACCATCTTATATGACACTCGTTATACACTTCACACATAACCAACCAGAACAATGTACATTTCATATCATAATACCGTAACGCTATTTCCACATTGTTTAAAATTATATCACGATACTTAAAAACGAACCATAATTTACTTTAAACCGATCGCATACATCACAAAACATCTGAAATTACAAATACTTATAATCAATGCCCCACCCCCACCCCCCCGTCCCCCTCCCCCCCTCCCCCTCCCCCTCCCCCACAGACACACACACATACACACCATCTCAACAGAATTCGAAAAACCGAGCACAATATTTAAAACAAATTCCAATACTTAAAACCAGTCACCCAAATGAATGAAAGAATCCCCACTCCCCTTACACAACACCCAACAACATACCCAGAAACAAAAACCCCCAACACGCATCAGGAGAGATAAAGTTTTAAAACGCGCGTCTTCGGGTTCTGTTTAAAAGTAAAGAAATGCACGTTGCCCAGCGAGATTTATATGATCGTGCTTCAAGAGCAGCATTTGCATTACTGAGGAAAACTAGCCAACTTAATCTTCCTGTCGATTTAATTATTGATTTATTTGATAATACAGTTCTTTCTATACTTACATATGGTTGTGAAATTTGGGGGGTTCATATTTCTGAAATCGTGGAAAAATTGCAATTAAAATTCTATAAACAAGTTCTAAAATTAAGACAATCCACCCCATCATTGATGGTTTTTGGTGAAACTGGTAAATGTCCCGTGTCTGTCTGTTAGATCCAGAATGCTAGTGTTTTGGTTTAGGCTTGTTATAAACCAAAGAACGTCTAAACTGTCCTCGGTTGTTTATAGATGTCTCTTTAGCCTATACAATGATAACGTACATCAGAACCAATACTTGAAAAGTATTCATACTGTATTGAATGAAATTGGATTAAGTTGTTTCTGGTTGAACCAACACAGTTTTGATGTACATCCCACATGGTTCGAAGAGAAAGTTAAACGTTGTTTAAAGATAAGTTTTTGCAAGATTGGTATAGACATGTTGATAACGATACTATGTATATTAATTACAGGATGTTTAAACCCAACTTTGGCCAAGATGCTTATTTTACAGTGCTACCAAATAATTGTGTAATTGAGTTAAGTTTAGGACAACTAATAATCCTTTGCCTGTTAATAGACTGCGTTTTGACAATTTACCCAGAAATGAAAGAATCTGTGATAAATGTTCCACGAACGTCATTGCTGATGAGTTTCACTATTTGTTTGTGTGCTCATTTTTTGAAAGCATCAGACAAAAATGTTTATCTAAGTATTATAGAATTCGCCCAAACACCATTAAATTACACCAATTATTTTCTGAAAAAAACAAAAGAATATTGTTAAAACTTAAATCATAGATTTCTGCTGTTCGCAGCTCTCTTTATTAACGCTTTGTCTATTGATACGCTTTTTTCAGTCGATTTTTTTGCTGTTTTTTATGTTTGTTTGTATTATGAATGAAATAGTACTTGTCATTGTGTATATTAAGTGATTGAACGAATGAGCCTACTTCTTGTTTTGACATCACTCTTTTTGTATTCATTGGATGTGTGTAGATGGTGAACGTGTGTTATGTTTCAATGCCCCCAGGGGACACACGAAATAAACTCCTTGCCTTGCCTTGCCTCCTGAAGTTGTTGTTTTTTGTTGTTGTTTTTCAGATCAAGTCAGAATGACCAGACCAACAGTTTGTGTGAGCCAGTTTAAATCTAGAATATGAATAGGATCTGAGACCCAATTATTACCCCCCGTCCTCCCCTCCATCCTCCCCTTTGTTTTAACTGGAATGGTCCGGTGGCTTCCACGGCGAATCTCTGTTTTCGGATTTAACACATGTAGAGGAAGCTGAATCTTTTGTTTCTGATGCCGATCCAACTTTTGTTCCAGCATCTGAAACAGGAAGTGACTAAAGCGACAACATAAACATTGCTGCAGTCTTTGATGACAGAGACTTAGTCCCATCATCCGACCCTGAAACTGAGAATTCTGCGACAACATAAACATTGTTGCAGTCTTTGATGATAGAGACTTAATCCCACCATCCGACCCTGAAACTGAGAATTCTGTTGTATATTCTGCCGTTCGGAAAATATAGAACGACACAACTTGGGTATAAGGGCACTCATCCAAACCAAGGGGCTCAGCTGTGACCAGGGAGGACTGTATATATCTGTGTGAATGAGTTACCTTTCATCATATGTATGTATCTGTGTAGATGTTGCCTTTTATCAATTGTATATATATGTGTGGATTGTTGACCTTTTTATCATCTGTATGAATCTGTGTGGATGAGTTACCTATATCATCTGTATGTATCTGTGTGGATGAGTTACCTATATCATCTGTATGTATCTGTGTGGGTGAGTTACCTTTATCATCTGTATATATCTGTGTGGGTGAGTTACCTTCTGAGGAGCTGATACATCATCTCCTGTGTCAGGCGGCGGGTGTTGGCCTCGTCTAGCTCATAGAAAGCCTTCTCCACTTCCTGGAACCGCTTGGACAGCAGCCCCTTGATCACCTGGTCATACACACCTACATTTCATTACAAAAACAAACCAGCTCAGCTTTGGAACGGATTTATGATTATGTGAATGAAGAGAGAATGCTAAGCAAATGAAAAGAGGGATGGGAAGAGGAAGGGGTGGGGAAGAGATAAAACTAGTGATAGAAGGAAAAACAGAGAGAGAAACACGATCGAAACACTCGAACGTCTCATGTTTTCCTTTCCTCCAGGCTCCTGCCCTCGCATTCTCCCCTCCCCCCCGACCCCCCCGACCCCCTCCAACCCCCACTTCCCCACTACCCATCCCCCAATAATCTCACCCGCCCCGCTCCTCGGCAGACAGACATACCCATACAAACGATCCTTCCTACCTTGAACAGCTGCTGGTTAGAACGACGAAGCTGCAGTTCATCCTCGTCCTGGTCGGGCAGCGCAGCAGTGACCGGGGGATCCCCCTCCCCATTTTGGGTGCCGTGGGCTCCAGGTCCCTCTACCGGAACCTTGCCCGGAGCCATAACCACAGCGTCGGGGTCCACGCGCTCCGGGAAGGAGGCAAAAAGACTGGGAGCTTTTCCTCTGCGTGGAAAAAAAAGGAGAGTATCTGGACTATTGTGCTGAAAATGCCTGCATAGATATCGTGACAGTGTTGAGATTGTTTTTCTTTCTTTTTTTTTTCCTTGGATGAACCGATACAAATTAATTACAAATATGAAGAAGAGAGAGAGAGATGGGGAGGGGGGAGACAGGCAGCCAGCCAGCCAAACACCGACAGATACAGACAAAAAACAGAAACAAACACATAGAAGAGAAACGAGAGAAAGAGAGAGAGTGAGAGATGTCTGAACGGGATGTTAAACAATTGCACTGAAGAAGGATGACATTGAGAGAGAGGGGGAGATGATGAAGGGGCAAAGGGGAAGACCATACTTATGTCAAAACCAACAAATGAGGCAAGTGATCATGCCCTACATTTTCAACTGTTAAGGAAATGGGAATGGCGACGACGATGTTGATATAAGCGATAAAGACGTCTAAAACGTCGATGGCAGCGATGAGAACGAAACAAAATTGCTAACAAAACTTCAAGAACAAAAAATCTGCCATCTGCACTATCACTGACAAGATTGAAGTCATCATGATTGGTGGCAGTGACACTATCAACAACACTGATATTCCAGCATGTTAATTAACAGAAACAACAACGCAATATCAAAAGTAAAAACAAAAACTGTTCTGATGAATGATGATATCAATAGATACAACAAAACACAGCTATAAATAAGATGACTTTGACAGTATATGGAATAGAATCAGAATCAGAATTTTTTTTAAAAAGAACTTTAAAGTGTCAATCCAAACTTAATGTTTATAAGACACATATGCTTGTACCCACACACAAACACGTTAACAACAATGACAGTATCAGCAGCAATCAAAGTCGTCAAGATAGGACAAAAGCTATAGTGTCAACAGCGACAATAACAACAACCTGAAGAAGAATGAAAAGGTGAAGAATAAGGAAGCGAGGAAGGTGAGAAGAAAAAAAGTACAAAGGGAAGAGAGAAAGGAGAACAAACACATTTGTCCATTTACGAATAGATAGGAAATAACTCGTCACCACGTCCACCACTGACAGTGACATTGACAAAACTACAACACCCCTTTTTTAACTTTTCTGTTCGCAATCTGTTTTACTGTCAGTGGCTTTTTCTAAAGAATTTTGTCTTGGGGCAATTCTTTTATGTGCGCAAAATGCCTGCCGCACACGGGACCTAAGAAGGGTTTATCCGAAATACTAGCACCTAGACTACCACTCACGATCGAGAGCAGGCCGAGGGTAAGGGGGTGGGTAAAATTCTGGTCCGTGCGGGATTCAAACCTGGGATGCCCACTTCCAATTCGGGCGCTCTGATAGGCCAGTGCTGCACGAATCACACGGAGAGGAACAAGACACGATACCTGGTGTCAAACTGCTGCATGAACCTGGCGTAGAGGATGTTGCCCACGTCGTCCATGGGCACACGGTCCAGGAAGGCCTCGAACTGCTCGTCCGACAGCTCCAGGTTGAAGCGGCTCTCGACTGCCGCCCGGAATTCCTCTTGACTCACACGGTCCGAGCCATCCCGGTCCAGCTTTCTGAAAGACCAACGGCGGAGTTAGTGGAGCATATCACGTCACCCCTCTCGTTTACGTACTGCGAGCCGATTTCTATGTGTTTTAAAACTGGGTCAGTTCTAAGGCAGCTCTTGTGTTGTTAGGGTGAAGGCCGCTGACTGATAGACCTGGGCTAGCACGAAGTCTGGACAGGACGAGGGTCGCTCTCCTAATGTCCGGTGGTTGTGGCGATAACCGGCACACTTTAGCTAAATTCATCTGCTTTGGTAGACCTATTGAAAGTGGCCTGCGTATTTGAAGCAGTGCAGCTAACCAAAGACATTAATATGCAACACAGTAAAATTATCAGTGTCGAACTGACTATCATTGATCTGCCAGAGTGTGGGGCTGTGACCAATGTCCGACCATTGTAGTACTGCAGGAGGTGTTGTGAACTGCGAGTGAGAACTGATAATATGAGTCAGTGTGTGTGCACCCAAAAGCTCAATACATTTGTTCCGTTCTTCTGAGTGAATCGTCCTCCTCACCTCTCGTGGTTGTCTTGCGCAAAGACTGGGGAAAGGTCGTTATTCTGCAGAGAATACTTTCGTGGGAAAGCTTGGTTGGTTTGAAGACTTTGATGACTATTCAAATTGGCAATAGTGATCGACTCGTGAATTTATCAGTGCTGAAATGTTGTTTTTCTTTTATATGTGAGTCACTGTCAGTGTATGTATTTTGACATAACATGATTACTCCTTGTTGTCAGGGGATGTGCTTTGACATGTGTACGCACTGTTAAGTAATGTGATTATAATTCTGACAGTGGATTAATTCCCTGTGTGCATGAGAAGCTGTCTCGGTACCGTTGTGTACTATGAGCAGGGGACAATTTTTGTGAACAGGGTTAATACTTTGTACATTGTAAGCTGATGAGCTGAGAATAATACTGTCACTTTCAGCTTTTTCATGGTTGATTGAACACTAAGTTGTGGATTGCAGAGACCGGCCAGTTGTTGCGGCTAAGTGTTTTGTCTGAGCCCTTGAATGGGAAGAGTCGGAGTGAGGCCGGTACTTTTAGGCAAAGGCTTCACACGTGTCCCTGTTGTCCACATGTCCATCTGTTCTTTCATCTGTTCAACTTCCTACCTCTCCAACTATTATCTACCTACAACCTCATCCTGGTTGTTGTAACAACTTCTACTGCCACTTGGCCCGCTGCCACCTGTCCTCTCCATCACCACCTGCTGTTGCTGGCTGGCGCCAGACAGCACCACACCTTGGGCCACTGTGTCAGCTGGACCACAGCTGTTGATGCCTAGGACGTGGGGAGTGGGACCAGATGCTTTGTGCCTTGGGCGACTGAGTGCGGGCCAGCAGCTGCACAAGCTAAGTACGGCTTTGTTTTGTTTCTGATTTTGTTGCTTTTTGGTGGACTGAGTGTGTATGTGTGAGTGAAGGACATGATATCTTTTTATTTAGATTGTGTGTGTGTGTGTGTGTGTGTGTGTGTGTGTGTGTGTGTGTGTGTTTGAGAGAGAGAGAGAGAGAGAGAGAGAGAGAGAGAGATATTTTGGGGTGTAGTAATATTATGGAATAGTTATTCCTTCGTTAACTTTTCTTTATTTGAGAGAGTCGGTGTGTCTAGCATGCAGACCAACTTTGTTGCTGGGTGTCAAGGGTTTGCCATCTTGAACAACACACAGAGCTTTCTTTCCTCTTCCCTGATATCATTGAGATTGCAGATATTGAAACGGAAGCCAATCAAAATTTTGAAATGTTAGTAACTGAGTTGACCTTTACTTCAAGTGTTCGAAATACGTGAGCGTGTTTAATGTGTGCTTGTGAGTGTTCAGCGTGTAAATGTTGGTATTCATTGGTATTTATTGTGTGACTGTTGGTGCTCAGTGTACGGGTACTGGTGTTCGGTGTATGAATCCAAGTGATGGGCTGTATGCAGTGTGTGTTTATGATCTCCGTGTTCAGTGCATGAATGCTGGTGACCTGTTGTGATCAGTGTGTAGGTGTAAATGTTCATTATCACCGTCGTCGTCGTCATCATCATCATCATTACAATCATCATCATCAAGATTATCATTGTATTATCATAGTACAATTATTATTCTTTTTTTTGTCACAACAGATTTTTTCTTTGTGAAATTCTGGCTGCTCTCCCCAGGGACAGCGTCACCCATTTTTGTGTATTTTTTCCTCCTGTAGTTTCTTTTTTTAATTTGTTTTCCTATCGAAGTGGATTTTCTACAGAATTTTGCCAGGGACAACCCTTTTGTTGCCGTGGGTTCTTTTACGTGCACTAAGTGCATGCTGCACATGGGACCTCGTTTTATCGTCTCACCCGGATGACTAGCATGCAGACCACCAGTCAAGGTCTGGTGGAGGGGGAGAAAATACTGGCGAATGTGCCGGGACTCGAACCAGTGCACTCAGATTCTCTCGCTTCCTAGGCGGACGTGATATCTCTAGGCCATCACTCCATTATCATTATCATCATCAAAATCAGTCTTAAACATCAATTATGGTAGCAGTCGTGGTAGTAGGCTATTGCTGTTGCTAATGTGTCTCGGCGTTGTCCCACATGACTGACTTGAACATGCCCAGCAGGGCCAGGAAGTCTCTCTGGAACATGTTGATCAGCTGACTCTCCAGGGCGCTCATCGTGGACTCTCCTCCAGAACTGCTAGGCCGGTTGTTGAATCTGCACAAACACACACACACACACACACACACACACACACAAAGTGGGTGCATGCAAAAATGACAAGTACTCACGGACGCATGCAATCTGGCGTGGCCACAAATCCATATGTACACGATCATGCACCCACGGAACAATGATACATACAGATGCCTGCAATACGCAAGCACACACGCACACACAAACACATACCCGCGCATAGAATTACAGACAGACAGGCATATACTCTCTCTCTCTCTCTCTCACACACACACACACACACACACACACACACGCACACACGCACACACATACACACACACCACCATCATCATCATCAACATCGACTACCATTCTTTATTGCCTCTCTCTCTCTCTCTCTCTCTCTCTCTCTCTCTCTCTCTCTCTCTTAATCCCTCCTCCTACCCACTATTTAATTTACGTTACCCTCTCCGTTCCCAGTATCCTTAAAACTTGAGCGGTACATTCAAACTGGCCTTAAACCTCTACCAACCAGCCAGCGAACCCACCTGTGCTTGACATCCGTTAGGACGTTGTGTACCATGCCTGCCTCACTGCGGTCCTGAAAGCGGTGCAGGAATTCCCTGTAGGGCACCCCCTTGCCCATGGCCTGGATGGAACAGCGCGACAGGAAAGAACCCAGCAGAGACTTCTCCAGCCGGAGGCCGAACTGACTCAACACCTCCAGGAAGTCGTCAAAACTCACCTGGCGGACACACCACAGAACGTGTCTGACACTGGCTGAAAAGGGAACCATGTGGAGGTTGCAGAAATCAACACCATTTCTCAGTGATTTGTGTGGAATGAATTAGAGTTGGCCACCATTCCTGAGATAAGTAAGTACGTTATCTTGTTTCTCTCTCTTTGCCAACCTTTTATGCACTGGAAATGTTTTTTCTTTTCCATGTTTGTTGTTTAATGCGACTTTCTGGAACGTTTTCTTCTCAGAATCCGTATCATTCACATCGTTTGTGTCAGTTCTTGACGTCTAAATCGTAAATTTGGGGCAACATAGACCTTGGGGAAGACTGACCTGGGGGGACTTAGACCTGGGGGAACTTCGACCTGGTTGAAAGCAGATGTGGGTAACATAGACCCAGGAGAACAAAGGTCTGAATCCACTAAGCTCTTGTACACAAACACACATTTCGTTTCCTTTTTAACTCTTCTTTATTTCCTTTCTCAATTTCTTATTTCATTGCTTTTTTTTCTTTTATTCTCCGCTTCTTCTATACTTTCTTTCTCATTCTCTCTTGGTTTCGTCTACAACATCATCAACACACAGCAAAACAAACAACGACGATTTACCGTTTACTAAGAAACTGCTGATTTGTCGTTGGTCCGATGAATTGTCGCTGATCGGCGACAATACAGTGGTTAACGCGGCCACAAACGTGCGATGTTCGAGTTCAAATAGAGACGTGTCGATCAAAAGCCACGACCAACAGAAATCTGTCAAACCTGTACCCCCGATACCTTTGTCTTCAAAATCACTGTGCATAAATGTCTTCCCACGTTTAACAGCACATCCAGGCAGGTTTCATTTTCTTCATGATGACGATTATAGCAACAACTATGTAATCGTCTTCTCACAGGGCTAAGCTTTTCTTCAGTTTCCATATCATCAAACACCTTCCTAAAGACTTTGCTGGGTCAACTTTCAAACACATTATGACTATGGACACCACAAACCACCATGACAACAAATCAAAAGCAAAGCCAACAAAGCACAAAACAACGAAACAAAAGAGACCACAGAGTACACAGCACATATGGCATCACAACAGCACACAGAGAGGACACAGCACCGATATAGCATCACAACAGCACACAGAAAGTACACAGCACATATAGCATCACAGCAGCACACAGAGAGGACACAGCACCGATATAGCATCACAACAGCACACAGAAAGTACACAGCACATATAGCATCAAAGCAGCACACAGAGAGTACACAGCACATATAGCATCACAACATCACACAGAAAGTACACAGCACATATAGCATCACAACGGCACACAGAAAGTACACAGCACATATAGCATCACAACAGCACACAGAAAGTACACAGCACATATAGCATCACAACAGCACACAGAGAGTACACAGCACATATAGCACCACAACAGCACACAGAAAGTACACAGCACATATAGCATCACAACAGCACACAGAGAGTACACAGCAGCGATATAGCATCACAACATCACACAGAGAGTACACAGCACATATAGCATCACAACAGCACACAGAGAGGACACAGCACATATAGCATCACAACAGCACACAGAGAGTACACAGCACATATAGCATCACAACAGCACACAGAGATTACACAACAGCGATATAGCATCACAACAGGACACAGAGAGTACACAGCACATATAGCATCACAACATCACACAGAGAGTACACAGCACATATAGCAGCACAGCAGCACACAGAGAGTACACAACACATATAGCATCACAACAGCACACAGAGAGTACACAGCACATATAGCATCACAACAGCACACAGAAAGTACACAGCAACGATATAGCATCACAACAGCACACACAGAGTACGCAGCACATATAGCATCACAACAGCACGCACAGAGTACACAGCACCGATACAACATCACAACAGCACACACAGAGTACACAACACATATAGCACCACAACAGCACACACAGAGTACACAGCACATATAGCACCACAACAGCACACACAGAGTACACAGCACATATAGCATCACAACAGCACACACAGAGTACACAACACATATAGCATCACAACAGCACACACAGAGTACACAGCACATATAGCATCACAACAGCACACACAGAGTACACAGCACATATAGCATCACAACAGCACACACAGAGTACACAGCACATATAGCATCACAACAGCACACACAGAGTACACAGTACACCAAACAACAGCCACAAGCAACAGAACCCAAACAATGAGTGTTAAAAAAAAAATCTTCATCATGTATAATTCAACAGTGCGAAGGGATTAAAAAAACAAAAAACAAAAAAAACCAACAATTTTAAGTAAAGTATTAACTTTTTTAGTATGAAACGTCGATGCGATATCAAAAAGCCAATTGTGAAAACGCCATATTGAGAGCAACAAGTTCTGCTGGAAAAAAAAGAAAAAAGATAGGCACTCACTATGCCCTTCTTCTCAGTGTCCAGGTCCTCGAAGGCTTTACGCATGTTGAAGAACCCTTCACGGAACTTGTCCTTCAGCCAGCGCTCCACATTCAGCTGCTGCTTCCTCTCCAGCTCCCTGCGCCGCGGACTTCTCTCTTCCTGCCCCTGCTGCCCGGGGCTGCCTTCTGAGCGGGCTGTTCCAAACGCCAAGGGGGAGAGGGCTTACAATGTCACTATCATACATACACAGGCGCGCGCACACACGCACGTATGCACATGCACAAACATAAACACACGCACACGCAGGTACATACACACACACATACACACACACGTACATACATACATACATACATATATATATATATATATATATATATATATATATATATATATATATATATATATATATATATATATACTCTCTACAAACACGTTCACCTTACTTGGTAAGTCTCGCTTTATTGTCTTTAATTATATTACTTGTACTTCTGAGCCAAACAAAGTGACTCATGCAGCCCAGAGTTTTTCATTTTTATTATTATTTTTTTTTAAATAACAAACTAGCAATAGAAGTAATTATTAATTAATGGTAGAAATGATGCGATGTTTTCATTTGATGCATATGAATTGTTTTTTCTTTTGTTAGCTGACGATTTGATTTTAATTTCAGAGACAGTTTAGGTATATAAACACAACTACAAAGAATAGTTTGAAGCGTGCAGCTCAGCAATTAAAAGTAAATGTGTGTAAATGTAACATTATAGTATTTGGGAAAGGTGGACATGTATGTGTGAGAGAACGAATGACGGTGCTGCAGTGCCTGTTGTTAATGTCTGTAAGTGTTTAGGAATCATCTACTCTACATGTTTGAGTTTTGTTGCTGCTTGCAAGGAACTTGCAAGTAAAGCCAAAAATGCTTTGATCTGTGTAATGAAAAAATATGTTTAATTCTTCATTCCATTTATTCATTTATACAATATGGATCTGAGCTATTGTACTTAGATGATGCTGTTTTTAATTGTGAGTCAGTCCATTTATTGACTTTAAGGAAATAATTAGGAGTAAATATGCGAACACCGAATGATCTTGTTGATGGTGAAACAAATCGATATATATATACTCTACTGCGAACTCAAGTCGCTACTGGCTTATACTTCTGCAAATAGAAGATAACGGATTACCGCAGGCTATAATGCTCTAAAACATTGTATGATTTTAATAATGATAATAATGTTGGATACTTGTTGAGCGCTTTCGTCTCTTAAAGGGCGCTCGAAGCACTTTACAATAAACATTTTACACATTATACACACATGACATTACTTACAAAAGAAATAATGATTTAGCACAAACAAAATGTAAAACATAAACTGAGTATGAGTGCAAATATATATATATATATATATATATATATATATATATGTATGTATGTATGTATGTCCGCATATATGGCAGCAGTAAAATGGTTAAATCCAATTCGTGTGTACGAGTGAACGTGGGAGACGCAGCCCACGAATGAAAGTGAAGAAGAAGAAGAAAAAAAATAAAAAAACGAAAAAAATATTTGACCTTGATCTTTCCAGACAGATGTTGAGAATAACATCGAAATGAAACAGCTTTCTACGTAATATGAGAAAGAAAAAAACGAAAGTTTCACAATGGTCTCCCTTCGTGTAGGGATTGTGAAAACGGAACCAAATTAAATTTTGATGTTTGCTGTGGTACAGCTTTTCCTGTCACATTTCTCTAGAATGTTCCTTCATTTCACGCTTGTTCATTTGTTCATGTGTTTGTGTTAGCAATCGTACCTCAATCTCATTGAAACTGACTTCTCGATTTCAAAGAAATAACCCAGGACACGATACAGTTAATGAAAGAAAACAAGACAAAAAAACAAAAAAGGACACACACACACACACACACACACACACACACACACACACACACACCATCTTTAAACCGATCCTGTGTTATTAGCATCGTGATCGTCATTGTCGTCAATCCGTTCTCTCTCTCTCTCTCTCTCTCTCTCTCTCTCTCTCTCTCTCTCAAAACATCAGAAGATCACGAGGTGATAATCTCGATAGCAAAATTTATATCAGAAGCTATGAAGATAAGGCAAAAAGCACTACAAGCATAACTGCCTGGTCAGATAGGTTTGGCATTTTTCTTCTGTAGCCAGTGTTGGAATTTGTTAGATGGTACATTGATAGATGAATGAACGGAGTTGTGTATTGGGTGGCCTGATGGTTACTATCCTTTTTCATCAAAGGAGGAACTTTGTTTTGTTTCATTATTTGCTTTCACCATTTCATTCGTTTATTATAATGGTTTGTTATACAAAGCGTCTCTCTCTCTCTAATCGTGTGTGCACAACACTGTATGTTTGCTTCCATTCCTTGACAAGCCTTGCAAACTGTTTCAAAATACGCCAATCCGTTGATGATATATCACGCAATAGAATATTGTTTTCAAACATATGAATGTGTTCTCCTTTAAGTAGACATAAACTAACGAAAACAAAGTCTGGTCTGGTCATGTCTACTAATTTATATACTCTTATTATGTATTACTAGTTGTGAACCATCCTTACCCAACCTCACACTTTTCTTATTGCTTTCGCACTGACATATATCTTTACCCCTCCCCCCCTCTCTCTCTCTCTCTCTCTCTCCATCTCTCTTCTTTCTATATCCATAGTACCTGTCTTCTTATTTGCTACCTTTTCTATTTCTTACTATTGTGTAATGATTTAAAACTCATCATTACTTTTCTCTACTACAATGATTTCGTTCGAATCATTCATGTGTAGCATTCATGCTTCGTGTGTGAAAACTTATTGTGCGTGTGGGGTGGGTGGGGCATGGGGGGTGTAGCGTGTTACTAGCTCTCGATTCATGAACATATGAGCGATGTTGTATCTCTCAGTTTGATGCTCCATTATCCTTGTTCGTATTGAGAATAACTCTGTTCATTTGTGTTAATGTTTGTGTGTCTGAAAACAACGGCAGATATGTAAGGTGGCCAATGTGCTAATATCTCCACCGTTGGAAAATAAAGATTCATCATTCGTTCGTTCATTCTTTCATTTGCTCGCTCTCTCGCTCGCTCTCTCTCTCTCGCTCGCTCTCTCTCTCTCTCTCTCGCTCTCTGAGCATGAGAGAATGAGAGAGTGAGAGAGACTGAGGGAGAAAAAGAGATTCTGAGGCACAGAGACAACAAGAAGAGAGACAGAGAACGGGATCCATGGAAAACTACATTCTGGGCATAGTAGCACTCATCTACAGCTTCGATACACTGCTGCAGACTAAAGCCAAGCTGTGCACTTCGAACCGGACACACAGCGGAATATACTGTGCAGGGAGGAACATCAAAAAGACCCATTTGATTGTGCAACTACATCACAGTTCGTGCAAAAGTGCATAAAACAATGTTTATGTAAATGGAGATAATAAGCACAGTAGCATGTGTATGTGCGTGTGCGTGCGCGCGTGTGTGTTTTATATATCTCTGTGTTTGTGCGCGCGAGTGGTTGTGTTCCGAAGACAGTTTCATTACATTTTGTACAATTTTGCATAGGTTACTGTGATGGCAGTGGTACCACCACCGCCACTACTACTACTACTACTACTAACATAGTTATTATTCCTTTCTATGTGATTATCATACTAATATGAAATGAATGTATGTTCCTCTCCACAATTTAAGAAATAAGTGTATGCGTATAGTTCCTTCTTTAACTAGATTTTGATAATGGAAATGAAGTAGAAATATTGATTTCTTAATGTAGTTAAGAAACAGTTAAGAATATTTTGCTGATTTCAAGCGTGTCTAAAATACTATGTGTCTGAAAGAATATGGCTTGGAATGAACACACACGTCTAGATGAAGGGTTCTGTTTTTCTTTATTCTGATCAATGTACTGATTAAGCCTGATTGGTTTGTAAAAGTTCAAGTCTAGTGTAAAACGTTCGCCCATAAAAATGTTAATAGAAGTTATTATGAATGAACAGTGCAAGAGTTGAGTTTAGCATGAACAACATCACATAAGCACAGCACGCGTTATGTAACGTCAGCAAGTTTCTACCTGACTCCTGAATGGGGCTGAGACGTGCATTGCCTTCCTGCTCACCCTCGTAGTTAGAGTGAACCGCCAGCCTGTCCACATGGCCTGGGGAGGAACAACAGTCATAGTGCATCACCAAGCTGTGGAATACCATTCTTGTCCCATGCTGGTTGTCACACCTATGGCATCCAAGGCCAGTTCTTGTTTGTGCATTCCCACAGGGATAACTTGGAAGGTGGACATTTTGCCTAAAATCTGCGGCGACACGGCCAGGCTTGAACGGAAGGCTAGTTCGGTGCGAGTGGGTATCTTCGTATCTAACATATAAAAGTGTTCTGCTTTATGATCAGAGCCAGGCCCAATGTTAGTTCCCTTACTGTATATTGCCATTGTAAGACGATCCTTGTCTGCCCAAGGGAAATACCTGTGTTGGCAAAATATGTGGTTTCGGTTGTTTCGCTTGGTTGGTGAATAGAATAGACAGAGAGATAGATCAAGAAAACACCGCCGTTTCTTGATTGGCACCCCACCCCACAGAAGTGTTCGCCAGGGAAGTAAAGTTCGTGTGTGTACACACACACACACACACACACACGCGCGCGCGCGCGCGCGCGCATGCTCGCACTTTACTAATTACTGCCAAAACAATACCAATTACCTCCCCATACCATTACCACTCCCTGCCATCCAACACTACCACCACCACAACACCACCAATACCACACCAACAATACTATCACCACCACAACACCACCAATACCACACCAACAATACTATCACCACCACAACACCACCAATACCACACCAACAACACTACCACCACACCAACACCACCAATACCACATCAACAACACTACAACCACCAATACCACACCAACAACACTACAACCACCACAACACCACCAATACCACACCAACAACACCACAACCACCACAACACCACCCATACCACACCAACAACACTACAACCACCACAACACCACCCATACCACACCAACAACACTACAACCACCACAACACCACCCATACCACACCAACAACACCACAACCACCACAACACCACCAATACCACACCAACAACACCACAACCACCACAACACCACCCATACCACACCAACAACACTACAACCACCACAACACCACCCATACCACATCAACAACACTACAACCACCACAACACCACCAATACCACATCAACAACACTACCACCACCACAACACCACCAATACCACATCAACAACACTACAACCACTACAACCACCACAACACCACCAATACCACATCAACAACACTACCACCACCACAACACCACCAATACCACATCAACAACACTACAACCACCACAACACCACCAATACCACATCAACAACACTACAACCACCACAACACCACCAATACCACATCGACAACACTACAACCACCAATACCACATCAACACCACTACCACCACTACAACACCACCAATACCACACCAACAACACTACAACCACCACAACACCACCAATACCACATCAACAACACTATCACCACCACAACACCATCAATACCACATCAACAACACTACCACCACCAATACCACACCAACAACACTACAACCACCACAACACCACCAATACCACACCAACAATACTATCACCACCACAACACCACCAATACCACACCAACAACACTACCACCACCACAACACCACCAATACCACCACAACAACACTACAACCACCACAACACCATCAATACCACATCAACAACACTACCACCACCAATACCACACCAACAACACTACCACCACCACAACACCACCAATACCACATCAACAACACTATCACCACCACAACACCACCAATACCACACCAACAACACTACAACCACCACAACACCACCAATACCACATCAACAACACTACAACCACCACAACACCACCAATACCACATCAACAACACTACAACCACCAATACCACATCAACACCACTACCACCACTACAACACCACCAATACCACATCAACAACACTACAACCACCACAACACCACCAATACCACACCAACAATACTATCACCACCACAACACCACCAATACCACACCAACAACACTACCACCACCACAACACCACCAATACCACCACAACAACACTACAACCACCACAACACCATCAATACCACATCAACAACACTACCACCACCAATACCACACCAACAACACTACCACCACCACAACACCACCAATACCACATCAACAACACTATCACCACCACAACACCACCAATACCACCACAACAACACTACAACCACCACAACACCACCAATACCACCACAACAACACTACAACCACCACAACACCACCAATACCACATCAACAACACTACAACCACCAATACCACATCAACACCACTACCACCACTACAACACCACCAATACCACATCAACAACACTACAACCACCACAACACCACCAATACCACATCAACAACACTACAACCACCACAACACCACCAATACCACATCAACAACACTACAACCACCACAACACCACCAATACCACATCAACAACACTACAACCACCACAACACCACCAATACCACCACAACAACACTACAACCACCACAACACCACCAATACCACCACAACAACACTACAACCACCACAACACCACCAATACCACATCGACAACACTACACCAGCGATGATGATTTGGATGATGGTTCCTGCAGTACCTGACTGCGGGAGGAAGGCAGCTCGGACAGGGGGGCCGGACTGGCCACGCCACTCAATGCCCAACGCATTCAGGAATCTGCGACCGTCAATGACTCCCTCATTGGCTCGGTCATAGCTGCACACAGCGCCCAACACAGCTCATCGAGGGCTGAATGTCTGCATCTACGCTTCTCCGATGTTTTCCCTTTCTCTCCATGTCTGTCTGTCTGTCTGTCTGTCTGTATGTATGTATGTCCCTCATTTTCTTTGTATTTGTCGGTTTCTTTTTGTTTTCTTCTTTCTTGTATTGTTCTTGTTTTCCTTGTTGTTATTGCATTATATTTCCTTTCCGTTATTGTTTTTGGCTCACGTGTGTAAACAATGCAAATCTATGAAATAGCCCTGTGTTCCGTTGTGTGTGTGTGTGTGTGTGTGTGTGTGTGTGTGTGTGTGTGTGTGTGTGTGTGTTTTATCAGACTATGTTCCTGGCTTATTTATGATATATGTGTCCTCAGAATTATACTGGCATTATGATTATGTTTGGAAAGAACTGATTTTTGTTTTGTTTTTTAATATCTGTATGTGTCGGTGTGTGCACGCGTAGGCGCACATATATATATATATATATATATATATATATATATATATATATATATATATATACACACATATATATATATATATATATATATATATATATATATATATATATAAACCAAGCCAAAGAAGCACAATATAGGTATATATTAACCAAGCAAATCACAATATCAACTGCAACATTTTCGGGGTAATGCTCATATCAAGTGAGACACGACTTGTTGAAACTACCTTCATTTCACTTGAGGAAAATTTCAAGATATTTCATTGTAAATGCCCCAAGCTTCCTGTATGAACGTCAGTCTCCATTATCATTATCAGTTGTAGTAGTAATAGAAGCAGTAGTTGTAATAGTAGTAATAGTGGCTGTAATAGTAATAGTAGTACTAACATTTGTAGAAGTGGCAGCAGTATTAAGATGATATAAAATGTTCGCGACTGCAAACATTGAAGTCGATTCTTCGGGCAAAACAAAGTTGATATTTCTTAAATATGAATTTATCTTGCATTGATGACATAGGTTGATAATAGCCAACAAAACGATTATTCCTGAGTCTACTTCCTAACAGCAGAATGAGTGTTCTTTTCATTCTGTCGAGAAGAAAATATAAAGTATGTTCACCATACGTTTGTCGAGGCGTCAAACAGAGACCAATTAATATTCTTTAATCTCAATTTCTTGTGCAATTTAAGTTCTTTGAATTTTATCAAGGAAGTGATCTATCGCCAACATATGAAATTAAGAGAGAAAAAATGACGCAAATTGCTAAAAGACAAAAAACAGAACTCGTCCGGAAATTAAACCCGGTGTAACAGGCCGAAACTTATCCCTGGCTGGTTCTTACCCCGGGTAAGAAGTAGCCTAGGCTATTTGTTACCCCTCCTGGCTGGAATATACCCCCTGTGTACTCTTCGCTGACCCAACCAGTCTGTATCACATTTACATTAATGATGATGATGATGATAATGATAATAATAATAATAATAATAATGGGAATTTATATAACTCCTTCCAACTCTCAAGCCACTTCGCAATTAATGCAAAAAAAGTGATGTGATGTTCGTCAAAAAATTGATGTGACGATGTTCGTCCTTCGGATTCGAAGATGACCATGGCTTCAAGAGTCAGGTGGAAGATCAGTGGCAGTGGGTCTAGAGGTGACTGATGAGGCCAATCTGGGTCCTGAAATCTCGCCCACATGTGGGACACAAGTGAGTGGGTGCTGTTGTGGCAGTGGATGCTGCTCGGGCCTTGCGCACAGCACGCTTTCGGTGAGCCTCGGTGATGCACCTGACTTCAGCTGCACGGGCTTCTGTGGTGATTATGCTGCCAAGCTGGACGGTCCAGAGCAAGTGTCTCCCACGTGTTGATGTCGACGCCCAGGACTTTGAGGGACGCTTTGAGGCAGTCTTGGTAGCGTTTCTTCTGTCCTCCAACAGAGCGCTTGCCTTGACACAGCAGCTGATTAGACAGTCGGCTATCTGACATTCTGACCTGATGTGGAGGAGTCTGCAGAGACAGCTCAGGCTGAGCTGTTTGGCGTGTCTGCTGTAGACAGTCCAGGTGTCGCTGGCGTAATGATCACTGCACAGTAGACCTTCAGCTTAGTGGGTAGAGCTGAGTCCTCTCCGCTCCCAGACGTTCTCCCGGCTTTGGCGATCCTGTTGTTGACCTTAGCGTCTATGTTCACACATACAGACAAACACACACACACACCACCACCCCCACCCACCCACAGACACACACGTATGTCCTTCACGTGCTATGCCACGTCCGCTCACATCATGCTCACTTTCATACATCAGAGAGGTTAACAGTGACCTAGCTGGCATGCAGTGCAGGAGAGCATGTCTGTTTCCCCAGGTCTAAGTTCTTCCGGGTCTGTATTCCCCTAGGTCTAAGTTCCCCCAGATTTATGTTCCCCCACAGCTGACCATGGTTTACCACAGTTCAAGAGTGCTCAGACTGCGTTATGTTGTCGGATTTGTACATTGTGCCTTTGAAGATGTTTGACCGCTGCATGACCACTACTGACCACTATCAGAGTTCAGCTTGCATCACATTGTATGTAATATTGCAACGTTTTAGCAGGATTTCACTATACTGTTGGCCATTACTGACCAGTACTTGCCACTGCTGACCACTACGTCAAATTTTTCAGATTGCTTTGTTTTGTCACATTTGTGCATTATCAAGACGTCCTGTTTTTTTGTTTTTGATTTTATTAACTGCAAACTGACCACTGACCACCACTGACCGTTGACCATTGCTGACCACTGTTGATCACTGACATCCACTACCCAGTGACCACCACCCACCACTACTGACCACTACAGTCCACTGACTACTGCTGACCACTATCCACTGCTGCCCACCACTGACCGCTGACTACTGCTGATCACCGCTAACCACTGACCATTATTGACCACTGCTGGCCACCATATACTAACCACTAACCATTATTGACCACTGACCACCGATGACATCCATTGACCACTGATGACCACAGACTAATGCTGACCACCACTGACCACCACTGACTACTAGCACTACTCATCACTTACAAACGCTAACCACTGACCGACCAGAACCAACCACTGACCACTATATACTGACCACAATTACGACTATTGACCTCTGACCCCTACTGACCACTGCTGACAGCTTCTGACCACTGACCACTTCTGACAACTGACCACCGCTGCCCAGCACTGACCACTGCTGACCACCACTGACCACTGATTTATGCTAACCACTGACATTACTGTCCACTAATAACGACCGTTACCCATTACTGACCACTGCTGACCGCTGACAACCACTGACTACTGCTGACCACCGCTGACAACAATTACAGAGCACTAATGACCACCACTTACTTCCGCTGAGAGCCACTGACCACTATATATGGACCACTACTGACCACCACTGACACCACTAACCACGGACAACTACTGACACTGCTGACCACCACTGACTACTACAGATCACTGACCACTGTTGACGACCACTGACCACTACATACTGCTGACTACCGATGAGCATGTATGACCACTACTGACCGCCACAGACCACCACTGTCCACCACTAACTGGTGACCATAGTCGACCACTATGGACCACTGACCACCGCTGAGCACCGCTGACCACTACTGACTGCTGAACATTGACTGCTGCTGACCACTGCTGACAAGCACCCGAAAGTGTATGTATGATTAAACACACATATGTTTAGGGGAACATAGACTTGGGGGATACAGACCTGGGGGAACATAGACCTGGAGTAATATAGACCTGGGGGAACACAGACCTACCAAAAACGTTTTTTGGGGAAATATCGTCCTGGGGGAATATAGACTGAGAGAACAAAGACCTGGGGGAACAAAGACCCAGGAAACGTAAATTTAGGGGAACACAGACCCGTGGGAACATAGACCTGGGGGAATATAGTCCTGTAAGAACTTGTAGCTGGCTGAAGGAAAATTCTGGGGAACATAGATTTAGGGGAACATGAAGCTGACCCCCCGAATTATCTGCAAAATAAACCGCTAAACCGTCATTTCATGGAGCGTGTGTGTGTGTGTGTGTGTGTGTGTGTGTGTGTGTGTGTGTGTGTGTGTGTGTGTGTGTGTGTGTGTGTGTGTGTGTGTGTGTGTGTATGTGTGTGTGTGTGTGTGTGTTCTTTGTCTCTGTTCTTGCTCTTTGATTTTTTTAGTGGAGATACCTTTCTTCAATACCCTCTTTTTCTTTCTTGTTTCTCTTCTCAATTTCTTCTTTCTTCCATGTTCATTATCTAAAAAAAATTATAGTGTGACCAAGCGCGCTATGCTTGCTCCAACACTATTCACGCACAAGCCACAGCAGACGACAGTTTTCCCTCATAACCCGCGCACAGAATGTGTGACGTCACTCCGCTTACATCATTTTGTCCTCCTCGCCAGGCCACCTGCTGACGGCTTGACCAGTGTCGCGTTGTGGTACGTCATTGGCTGAGAGCAAACTTGTGTTTCTGTTCCACCGTAATTAATTAATAACTCTCTTGTCAGATCAGTAAACTACTAGTATTATATACTGGCAGAATCGTCTTAATTCCATCTTTAAATCTATTCCATTTATGTTCGCCTACGTGAAACTGATTTAACGCAGTTTGTAATTTTCAGCGACGAGCTCGTTAAAACTGACCCTGTTCAGGTGACTTAAATTAAGATTATAAATTCATCTTAAATAATCAACACTTCATTTTACACTCATTATAAAGTAGGCGTTGAGCTCTTTCTTTTGCAACTTATCCGATGCAAATCGGTTCAGTAATCATCTAGAAATCTGTCACTGAACACCTTGTAACAAACACAATTGTCATCGGATTCTCCGTGATTAGTGACGATCTGCTTGCAAGCACACGTGACGCACTTTGCGGTCCGCTAAACTTGCATAAATTGGCACAGTGAATGATGAGTGGTCATTTCATACCTGGTCAGTCATCTGACCAGAGCCTGCTCTCTCTCTCTTGCTGTGTCGCGGGCAGTGTGTCGTGTGTGTCCCCACAACAGCTGACACCTCGCTACGTATCGCTCCTGGAGACAAGTTTCCGCGGATAGCATAATGATGATAGCAATGCTGATGCTGCCCAAAGCGTGGTGATGCGCCATCATGACGATGCATGCGGCGATACGGCTCCTGACAGCAGAATGGACCAGATACCAACCGTGCCCTGCTCCAAGATCCTTGACGCCGTCCTTCTTCTTCTTCTGTCACTGGGGGGGCACTGTCTTCTCTTAGACTAGTTCTCTTCTAGTCTTCTTCTCTTTTAGTTCTTCTCATAGTCTTCTCCTAGTTGTCTTCTTCTCATTATTTCTTCTTCTTAGTCTTCTTCTTTTAGAATATTGTAAATAAACCAATAGAAAACCCCATTTGTGACTGGCCTCTATATGTTCCTGGCCTGTGCGTGGGATCTTGTCTATCCTTCAATTAATCATATTTAGTTAAGTCTTTTGTGCCGTACCCTTCAGTAACCACCCGGTACACGGCTACAATAGTTTGAAATTTTATTCATCCTTTCACTCCAGTTGCTTATGGAGGACTGCTATCAAATGATACTTTCACGCCCAAAAGAAGACATTCAAATACTCAACACTATAACTTAATAAGAAAACGCAAATATGTTTCAAACAACAATTAGCATTTGAATGTGCAGATTTGATAAACGTACTTATAGCTAACAATTTCCATCTGCTTCATATGAAAAAAAACCCAAACAAACAAACAAAAAACAAAAATGAAAACCGACTTCGGAGACAAATATTTTTCATGCACACGCTTGTTTCGGAAGTCATTATACTTTGTGCATTCCATTATAAAACAGAACTCATCCCCAGTCACAGCCATATTACAAACTTTGCATAACCACAACTCTCGTGGTGTCCCTCTTTCTATTTCCAACTCAAGATTACTAAGCATAATTCATCAAAAGCAATCACTGTACATCAGTGCGGCTTAACGTGTCTAGGAACGAACTTAATGTTCAAAGATAATATCAGTTAAAACAGATGTTCCATATCGAAAATTTTAATTGCAAATAAGACAACAGTTTTATCCAAGCAACAAGTTCATTGATTACTTTTCAGTTTTGAATAAAAATCCATTGGTAATAAATATTGTGTGAAATATATTCCTCGCAGTTCACATACCCTTCCTTCTAATGTTGTTAATCTTGGCACTCTTCAAATATCAATGTATTTCAGAGAAAAAGAGAGGGGGTAAGAAATGGCCCAGAGGATAAGAACTAGCCTAGGCCAAACTATACCCCGGGTAAGATGTAGCCCAGGCCAATTCTTACGAGGGTAAACTCTGGCCTAGGCTAGTTCTTACGGGGGTAAACTCTGGCCTAGGCTAGTTTTTACGGGGTAAACTCTGGCCTAGGCCAGTTCTTACGGGGGTAAACTCTGGCCTAGGCTAGTTCTTACGGGGGTAAACTCTGGCCTAGGCTAGTTCTTACGGGGGTAAACTCTGGCCTAGGCTAGTTCTTACGGCGGTAAACTCTGGCCTAGGCCAGTTCTTACGGGGGTAAACTCTGGCCTAGGCTAGTTCTTACGGGGGTAAACTCTGGCCAGGGTAAGATCTGGCCTGTTAAACCGGGACCTCTCAAATCAAAAGCAAAAATCATAGCATTAGACCAGCCACCCGTTCTGTAGTCTTATTCAGCTCTGTTTCAACAAAAAGTTAAATTACATTCATTCCGTATGAGAATTTGTCGTGTGACAACTTCCTGGAAGCCTCATCGTGAACAGAGAGTGCACATACACACGCTGACACACAGATACAGACACAGACATACACAGACACAGAGACACACACAGACACAGACACACAGACGCGCGCACCAGTTGGTGGTAATCAATGAGGTGGGCCTGTCCTACGAGTTGCACTGGGGGAAACACAACTGACCATGCCGGGACTGTTCTGAGGAGTCGGAGAACAGTGTTTTCATGGAGAACGAGAGAACAATCGATGTAGTTACTATTAATATAGAGTAATAGGGATCGTCATTCAACATGGGATCCCTCACATTCAAAAACATGAAAAAGAATTTGGTCATTACTTTCTCTTGTCTGTTCAAATGAATATTATTAAGGGTTTTTTTCTTTCTTCTTTTGCATTGATCAAAGTCTTCCTGGAAAAATGAACAGCTTTTCGTTTCTCCTGCTGTTCAGTTGTCACATTTCATTACAAAAGTTCGGTTTATTTTCCCAGTCCCCTTCAATATACTTTCTTCGCGTGCCAATGTGAGATTTCTACAAACTTTGCCAAGGACAGCCTTATTGTCTTCATACATTTATGTACTTGCACTCCACCCCCATTTCCCCTTTATGTATAACTATTTTTATGCTTTTTTCTGCGCGAATAAAACATATAGATTTGCTATGATGGTGATCATTGTAGAATCGGTTTTGTACATATGTCGTGGTTTATCACACTTTTTTCTCCAAATCTATGTATTTTGAGCCGCGGTTATGTCCGACAGTCACTCGTCCCGTCTCGTGTCCCAGTGCACATAAACTTTCCAGAACTATCCAGTACATTTTTCAACTTGAAAACTTTTTTTAGAACTGCCACAACAGCGGATGAATTCATTAATGCACTGTAAACTTCCGAGGTTAGTGTAGTCCCGCGCAAACACTTTCAAATATCCCTGTCTTCACTTCCATCATCATTTACGAGTGACGTCATTTTGAAACCTTCTCGTTAAAGGTAAACGTTTATGACTGGATATTTGTGTGGGAGCTTTTGAAACTTGTTCAATAAAAGCACAATGAAATTACTTTAGCATTATTCGTTTATTTATTCATCTTGATAGAACAGGAGTAGTTAGTCGCAAAGTGTGGTGGGGCAGGGAGGTGGGAGTGTAATCAGAGAGCCCACACGTAGAGGAGAGAGGGGGCAGCACTATAAAATGTTTGAATAACCAGCCCATTTCTTTTATCAGAACGTCAGTTTTCCGTTCGATTTGGCTGTGATGAATTGGTTCATTATGAAAATCAGGTTATATCTTCTTTTTTTTTCTTTTCTTTTTATGGTAATTTATAACAAGACGCCGGTTGTGAAGCATGTTCGTCATGTTCTATCTGTGTCGTCACGGTGAGTGCAGAGTATGCAAACAATCTTTTTATGACATCATTTTGGAGTTTGGAACAGAATTCAACCTGACACTGAACAATTTAATTTGACACTTAACAAACTCATCTGCATTCGAGCTCTGTGTCAGTATCAGAATAACACATTGTTGTTTTAAGAATCAACACAGAACAAACGGCACGTGACATTTCTTTCTTCATGATTATAAACGTTTCAGTCTCAGATCTAAGTATAAGATGGCGGTATGTGTGTGTTTTGTTTTTGGTTGGTTGGTTTGTTTTTGGTTTGTTCTCCGCTTTGTCGTCAGATAAATGGCAGTAGATCGCAACATCTCTTCTTTTTTTTTTTTTAAAGTCACTATCATCGAAATAATTTTAAACGACGGAAAGGGTGATGCCCTGTTCTAGAATCCTAAATTATTGCACCTACTTAGACACAAAATTTCGCATATTTTGCAATGAGGGCATATGAGAAATGCGAGAAATCGTGGGCTGGCACCACCGTCATGTCCTTCCGCCTACAACGAAGCGGCAAGCATCATTTTTCACTTGTCGAAAGTCTTTGTTTTTCTTCCAAACAGTAATGAACACAATGATCTGTTCTTCATGTAAATCCTCATGACACAAATCGATCAGCTTTTCAGCTGCAGAAAACAGCAGATCTGTGCAAAATTCAGTGAACTGCTATCCATTATTTATCTTTATGTACATGTGGCAGTTTTGCTCCCAAGATGAAAAGGTCTGGAGAAGGGCAGAAAGCCAACCTCCTTCGCAAAAGACTGGATGTTTTTTGGTTTGTTCAGACACATGTTGGTGTGAAAAGTCGAAAGAAGCAAAATCGATGGGTAGACTTAACACTGTATATATCTGTTAGTAGTGTTTATTTAGAAACAAAACTAGAGCTTTGAAAAAAACACAATATAGGGTCGGGTCTATACTCGTACACACACACACACACACACGCGCGCGCGCGCGCGCGCGCGTGTACATACCTGCACCAGAGTTTCTCAAACTCGGTGTCGTCCATGTTGAAGTTCATTTTCTGCAGCATCTGTTTGAATTCTGACCTCATGACCCGGCCTGAGCCACCAGGGTTCATCTGAGGTATCATTTCTGCCAAGTCCAGGAACCTGGGAAAACAAGGTGGCAGACTCAGTAACCATCGAGATTAACAACATCGAGATGATGTAGGTATACCCATAACAGAAAACGAAAGTGACCCAACAAGTTAAAATACAACCTGCTGTCAAAGGGTACAGTGGGTCTCAACAGAATACATACCTGTCGTGTGTCAGAACAACACTTTGAGAAGTTCAAAAAGTCAATAATACTGGAAAGAAACAATAACTCGTGTCCATCAAAAAAGTATGTTGTCAAATAATGAACAACTTCGGTAGTTTCAATTTCGTTGTGGAGTAGCTGGAGAGGACAAAGGTTTGGGATGAAGGCCACAAAACCAACATAACCCTACATAAATTATACTTTATCTGCCAACTTCAGGTTATCAACCAGTGCAAACAAAAGGCTTCACAACAAAGACAGATCTTCGGATGCTCTTTCGACGATCGGGACCTGCCTCAGTGATCACCACACACCTCATTAACTTCCAACAGAAATCAATCCCAAACAGCATATCAACGCATTCAGTTAGGCTCCTCTCAGTGTTCTCTTTCCCACGTTGGAACATATGCAGAAAGCTATATCAACACGATTGATACACTTTCGAAAAAACAGGTCGGGGTTTGGGAAAGGGATGATCTGCGTGAAATTAACAAAACAGAACAAATTACGAAATGCGCCTGTTGTATACGTTATTTGATGCATCGACAACTTATGCAAGACTACTTTTTAAAACATGAAAACATTGATTTAAAAAAATAATGATTATGATACATCAAAGACGAAACAATGCAAAAATTACAAAAAGACCAGCAACCGAGGCGAAGTCGTTAGCGTCGCGGTTTTACGGCTGGAAGGACGCGGGTTCGATTCCCAGCAGAGGTATTTTTCGGTTCGTGGCCGGATCCTACCCAGAGATAAATGTGCTGTGGGCACCAACCGCCGTGGCGAAGTGGTTAGCGTCGCGGACTGACGGCTGGAAGGACGTGGGTTCGATTCCCAGCGGGGGTGGGGTTTTTGGCCAACGGCCAGCTCCTACACAGGGTTGAGTGTATTATGGGCTTAAATGGGAAGAATGGGGCCACGAGTCGAGTATCATCCACTTCACGGATGCGTTTTTTGCGTGTGTTGCTTTGATTTTCTTACAAATACTACAAGTGTCTGCATCCCTCAGGCCTGGTTAACGCCTGGATATCATTACGACAGAAAGCGTAAAGTTCAGCCTTGCCACGTAGTCCCAAATCTAAACAGACCTCCACAGCAGCATCGTCATCCATCTCCTCCTTCATCATCAATCAGAATAAGTATATTTTTTGTGGCCTTTCATGCCCTTCTCTCACGGTGACCTCAGTTTCTATACACCTCCACTTCCGTGCTTGGGGTGAGTCCTGTCAAGGTTTTCGGTGTCGGTAGATTCATGGGGGACTGTCGTTTCAGACACATGGTGCACATGGTGGCAGTCTCCAATCGGGTGGGGGTGGGGGGTCTGGCTCCGCGACTAAGCCATGATTGTCGTCAGTAAGGGGCTTAGCAGGTAGTGTCATAAATACGTTAAATCAGAACAGGTACCACTGAACACCACTGAAGTGACTCAGCAGCAGTGCATGGTCTCCTCTGGCATGTGGCCTCCTGGCGAATTAGCATCGATGGTTCCTTGAGTACTGCCAACGCTGGGACAGCAACAGACGAACCCGGTTACTGCCGTGTATGGGGGACTTGGAATGAGCGGGTGGGAGTAATGCCGCTGAAACGGTGCAGACGATGAGGGAAAAAAAAGAGAATACAAAGAAATAAACTATGTACTGTGGGCTTAAACTGGAAGGCACCACTTCATATATGCGTCGTTGGGTGTGTTTCCTGACCAACACTGCAAGTGTCTGTATCTCTCGG
>NC_134893.1:61112971-61120471 GCF_041734735.1 Babylonia areolata | reverse complement strand
TCACATGTCTAACTTCCCAAACATCCCCCGCTCTCGCTCTGTCTCCCTCCCCCTCCCCCTCTCTCTTCCCATCTGAGTTCTGTTGTTTTTTTCTGTCTGTCCCACACAGGCCTAACTTCCCACACAACCCTCGCTCTCTCTCTCTCTCTCACTCTCTCTGTCTGTCTATCTCTGTCTGTCTGTCTATCTCTCTTCCTCCCTCCCTTCCCCTTTCTTCCCCATTCCTTCTCTGTCTCTCTCCCCACCCCCATCCCACCCCCGCTCACGCGGTGGCAATGATTATATCTTTGTGGTGGAATAGAAAAAAAAACTTATTTAACGAAATCTCTTCTGAGGAGGAAGGCGTCAGAATGGTTAAGACGTTCATCTGCCAATAGAGAGTCCGTGAGGGTCTTGGTTCGAATCCCGCTCTCGCCCTTTCTCCAAAGTTTCACTGTAAAATCAAGCTGAGCGTCTCGTCATTCGGATGAGATGATAAACCGAGGTCCCGTGTGGAGCACGCATTTCGCGCACTGAAAAACATCCTGTGGCAACGAGGGTGTTGTCTCTAGCAAAATTGTATGAAAGAAATCCACTCTGATAGATACGCAAATATAAAGCAAGCACTCAAGGCCTGACAAAACGCGTTGGGTTATGCTGCTGGTCAGGCATCTGCCATGTGATGAAGCGTATATGGATTTTCCCGAACGCAGTGATACCCCCTTGAAAAAGTGAAATTGATCTTCCGTAAATTCTCACCAGCTGCCAACTCCATCTGTTGTCTACTATACATTTTTTCTTTGGCAGAACAATGAAAAATGTTTTCATTAATTTTCAGTTTCTGGCAGTGTCTTGAACAGCACTGATGGGGTGTTTCTGGGCGAGGTTCTCTGTGCTCAGTATCAACATGAGGGAAGAGTTCTGTGCCCTTTACCAGATTGAGAGTGACGCTCTATGTTTATTGTCGTTAAACCGCTCTTTGTCTCCTACAGGTCACATATGGTTTTGTTTTTGATTTTGTTTTTTTAATGGCGGTTTTGATGACGAATCATCAAAATGCTCTCTCTCTCTCTCTCTCTCTCTCTCTCTCTCTCTCTCTCTCTCTCTCTCTAACGACAAGATTTAGACTAGGTATATCAGAATTGACAGTGCATCACTTTAGATACAGAAGTTTTTGTGCAAATGAGTTGGTCTGTCCTTTATGTCATGAAGCCCAAGAAAACAAGGTGCACTTTGTTCTTTGCTGCCCAGCACTAAAACATGTTCGTCAAATATTTATAAAACCTAAGTACTACAAGCATCCCTCTCTGTTCAAGTTAAATTTGTTAATGTCGTCAAGCAATACCAATGACGTACATAATTTTTCGGTATTCTTAAATAAGGCATTCAAATTAAGAGAAATTGTTACTTCGTAAAACAGTTATAATGTATTTTTTGTTGTCTATATATTTACACGGATACAATGCACGGTTTGTTGTCTGTATTAAAGCTTATTTGCTTATGTGTTTTCGTTGAGTTGTATTATGTTTACGTATACCCCCTTCACTAGGGGCTGTGGCCTGATTGTGAATAAACCATTCTCTCTCTCTCTCTCTCTCTCTCTCTCTCTCATCGCGTGTGAAAAACAATAAAATAAAAAAACAACTCAAAATTACTTAATCAGAAGTCGGGTGTGGGGTGTGTGGGAGGGGTGTGAAGTGTGTGTGTGTGTGTGTGTGTGTGTGTGTGTGTGTGTGTGTGTGAATCAGAATCACATTCATTTGTCATGAAAGACAAATATATATATATATATATATATATATATATATATATATATATAAATGTTTACAGACACAACAAAACCGACCATACAGTTTTTGGTGTGTGGGTTAAAAGGGAGTGTGTACTTTGAAGCATTCGAACATGAATTGTGCAAATCCAGATGTTACAGGGATGCACATATGACTTACTACATAATTGTTATCGAAGTTTAAATGTTTGTTGTTGTGTGTGTGTGTGCGTTAGTGAGTGTGTGTACACGTGAACGTGTGCTCACGCGGGTGTTTGTGTATGTGTGCGTGCATTCATGTATGTATATTGACACAGCATCCAAATGCTTACCTCGTCGATTTCCAAACGAGACTGGGTAGAGGCCCGAGACATTCGGCTGGAGGCCCTGCTGGGAGGAACGTCCGCCCTGTCCGCCATCCCTGCCCGGCTTCCTGCACACACACACACACACACACACACACACACACACGGTTGATTTTCATAACACTAACTTAGATAATGGTATGTCTGAAACGTGAATAATAAAAGCTTGCCAAATTTGAAGAACAACAAATCACTGGGCTTGGATAGGATCAGAAATGAGACAATTAAAGCTCTCTTATCAGACTTACTTCCAACAATAAACACCACACTGAATTGTTTTGAAAAATGGGTGTTACCCAGATCTAAGGAAAAATGGTCTTCTATCCCATTTCATAAAGAGGGCGATGAGTCAACCCAAATAACTACAGAGGGTTAACTGTCAATTGCTTGATCTAACCGATTTTCACGCTCTGGCCAGCTAATGCTGTGACGGAACCAGTTCAGCCAACCAGAACTCTGAGCAGTGCATCATAAAGATGAACACTGACTTAGAGGAACGATGATGCCACGAAAAATGTTATTTAACAAGATACACGCAGTTGCTTCCCATAGAAATAATCATACACTCCACACGTCTAAATATTGCATATACATGTCGAACTGTTTGCGCTTTCGTCCATGCTTCTAACACATTCGTGCATCATAAGTTACAACACACGCGCGCACTCTCAAACACACAATCGTTCAAAGTGCAACAAAAAATAGATATTATTACATAAACTTAATGAACGCACATTAAAGGAATATCTAAGAGTAAGATAAACGTTTTATCGCCAGCATATGTTGTCGCATATGTTGATTTTTGGCAGTGACCCTCCTGCATGTATTGCAGAAGTGAGGGTTTGCACATACTGTCCCGGCGACAACATGTGCAGGGCGACAATAACATATTGTATTGTTGCAGGGGCGGACAATATGTGCCACAACAACCCTCTTGAAGTGAATTTGAAAGATAAATGCATCAGCTTCATCTAGTAAAATGCCGATAAAAAGAATAAACAGATATGTTTGATATGTTTATTACACAATACGAAACTGGGAACCAAATTTTTGTTGTGGTTTGTTTGCTTGTGTTTTGGGGGATTTTGTGTCAAAAAGTTTTTTTTTAAATGGATTTGGATTCGTATAGAACAACCAGGGGTGCGGAAATGACAAGCTTCTTATGTAGGAATTTTTAAAAAACGCATATTAATTTTGCATCATTCCAGCAAACTTAGCATAATAAGATGGAGAATAACGAACATAAAACATGATTTTTGCAGTTCAACAGTGGTTTACAGCCAGAGATATATCTGTCCATGGTCTCATGGAAATGGCGCAGGGACTCAATAGCTCGTTTCCCAATGGGGACTGGGGCTTTCTGCCAGTCAGTTGGTATGATTCTCTAATGCAACCGGGAAGCATTTGCCCAACATGTAAAAAATGATGAAAGAACAGAAAGGGATTTTCACTTATTTCGCTGTGAAGAATATGCAAATATACGACTACGAGATAAATATAACGCTTTTAAATCATCATTAGCAGAAAGAAGTGACTTCGTTGGTCCACTACAAACTGATAGAAATGATAACATGACTATGATTACTCAGAAGTGTACTGGGGGAACACGCAAACTTGGACAAACAAAATGACACGAACAGAACTACACTGGGCGTGGGATTGGTTTGGATCTGTGTTTTTCTTTTTCCTTTTTGCTTTTTTGTCAACTGGTAAACCCTGTTGGTCGCCACCGAGTACCACTTATACAGGAATGATTTCTTTGTTAGTTATCGTTTGTTTTATTTGTTACTTATGTTTGTTTCTGTTTGATTTCATTTCATATCTAGCGACATGGACACAGAGAGAGAGAGACAGGGACAGAGAGAGAGAGAGACAGGGACAGGGACAGAGAGAGAGAGAGCCAGCGACATGGACACAGAGAGAGAGAGACAGTGACAGGGACACAGAGAGAGAGAGAGAGAGCCAGCGACAGGGACAGAGAGAGAGAGAGAGCCAGCGACATGGACACAGAGAGAGAGAGACAGCGACATGGACACAGAGAGAGAGACAGTGACAGGGACACAGAGAGAGAGACAGTGACAGGGACACAGAGAGAGAGACAGCGACATGGACAGAGAGAGAGAGAGACAGCGACATGGACACAGAGAGAGAGACAGTGACAGGGACACAGAGAGAGAGACAGTGACAGGGACATAGAGAGAGAGAGACAGCGACATGGACACAGAGAGAGAGACAGTGACAGGGACACAGAGAGAGAGACAGTGACAGGGACACAGAGAGAGAGAGACAGCGACATGGACACAGAGAGAGAGACAGTGACAGGGACACAGAGAGAGAGAGACAGCGACATGGACACAGAGAGAGAGACAGCGACATGGACACAGAGAGAGAGACAGTGACAGGGACACAGAGAGAGAGAGAGACAGCGACATGGACACAGAGAGAGAGACAGTAACAGGGACACACAGAGAGAGACAGTGACAGGGACACAGAGAGAGACAGTGACAGGGACACAGAGAGAGAGACAGCGACATGGACACAGAGAGAGAGACAGTGACAGGGACACAGAGAGAGAGAGAGAGCGACAGGGACACACAGAGAGAGAGACAGGGACAGAGAGAGAGAGAGAGAGAGAGAGAGCCAGCGACAGGGACACAGAGAGAGAGAGAGACAGCGACATGGACACAGAGAGAGAGAGACAGTGACAGGGACACAGAGAGAGAGACAGAGAGAGAGAGCCAGCGACAGGGACACAGAGAGAGAGAGACAGTGACAGGGACAGAGAGAGAGAGAGAGAGAGAGAGCCAGCGACAGGGACACAGAGAGAGAGAAAGAGAGAGAGAGAGACAGCGACATGGACACAGAGAGAGAGAGACAGTGACAGGGACACAGAGAGAGAGAGAGAGAGCCAGCGACAGGGACACAGAGAGAGAGAGAGACAGTGACAGGGACACAGAGAGAGAGAGACAGTGACAGGGACACAGAGAGAGAGAGAGAGAGAGAGACAGCGACATGGACACAGAGAGAGAGAGACAGCGACATGGACACAGAGAGAGAGAGACAGCGACATGGACACAGAGAGAGAGAGACAGTGACAGGGACACACACAGAGAGAGAGAGAGAGCCAGCGACAGGGACAGAGAGGGGGAGATAGAGAGCCAGCGACAGGGACACAGAGAGAGAGAGACAGTGACAGGGACACAGAGAGAGAGAGACAGTGACAGGGACACAGAGAGAGAGAGAGAGAGAGAGACAGCGACATGGACACACAGAGAGAGACAGTGACAGGGACACAGAGAGAGAGAGAGACAGCGACAGGGACATAGAGAGAGAGACAGTGACAGGGACATAGAGACAGCGACATGGGCATAGAGAGAGACAGGGACAGAGAGAGAGAGACAGCGACAGGGACATAGAGAGAGAGAGAGACAGCGACAGGGACACAGAGAGAGACAGTGACAGGGACACAGAGAGAGAGACAGTGACAGGGACACACACAGAGAGAGACAGTGACAGGGACACAGAGAGAGAGACAGTGACAGGGACACAGTGAGAGAGACAGCGACATGGACACAGAGAGAGAGACAGTGACATGGACACAGAGAGAGAGACAGTGACAGGGACACACAGAGAGAGAGACAGTGACAGGGACACAGAGACAGTGACAGGGACATAGAGAGAGAGAGACAGTGACAGGGACATAGAGAGAGAGAGACAGTGACAGGAACATAGAGAGAGAGTGACAGGGACAGAGAGAGAGAGAGACAGTGACAGGGACACAGAGACAGTGACAGGGACATAGAGAGAGAGAGAGACAGTGACAGGGACATAGAGAGAGAGTGACAGGGACACAGAGAGAGAGAGAGAGACAGGGACACACACACACACACACACAGAGACAGCGACAGGGACACAGAGAGATTGACAGGGACATAGAGAGAGAGACAGTGACAGGGACATAGAGAGAGAGAGACAGTGACAGGGACACAGAGAGAGTGACAGTGACAGGGACACAGAGAGAGAGACAGTGACAGGGACACAGAGAGAGAGACAGCGACAGGGACATAGAGAGAGAGAGACAGTGACAGGGACACAGAGAGAGTGACAGTGACAGGGACACAGAGAGAGAGACAGTGACAGGGACACAGAGAGAGAGACAGCGACAGGGACACAGAGAGAGAGAGAGACAGGGACACACAGAGAGAGACAGTGACAGGGACACAGAGAGAGAGAGAGAGACAGTGACAGTGACACACACACAGAGACAGGGACAGGGACACAGAGAGACGGGGACAGAGAGAGAGAGACAGTGACAGGGACACACACACAGAGACAGTGACACAGAGAGAGAGAGACAGTGAGTAGTTTTCTAGTTGACCTTTTTTCTGTTTTCCTCTTCCCGCCCCCCTCCCTTCCACCACCACCAACACCACCTTCCTCCCCCCATGCCCCCCCCCCTTTTTTTTTAACGTCTAATATCACTGATAGTGAAAAGACGCCAAGCTAAAGAACGAACAGGACAGAGACAGACGTTTCGCCATGGTGTTTGATGAATGTAATGGGACACAAAGAAAGTGCTTCATTGCAAGAGAGAGAGAGAAAGAGAGATTTAAACTTGGCGATGAAGTCATCTCATTTTGCTTGTTTGCTTCTGCTTTGATATTTTGTCCTTTTCATTTTTTCATTCTCTCTCTGTCTTTGTCTGTCTGTCTGTCTGCCTCTCCCGCTCTCTCTTTGAGTGGGGGTCACGTTCCTCATTCTATTTTTCTTTGTTTTGTTTGTTTCTTTACCGTGCCTTCTTTTGTTCTTTCTTAACTCAGAATGGGGGAAAGACAAACAAGTTACGAATCTGTGCATGCGAGTGCGTGTATGCTGAGTGAACACATGCACGCGCGCGTGTGTCAGTGTGTGTCTTTGCCAGCAGCACCCTTTCACCTTCACACACATTCACCACACTCTTGTCATTGTTGACGTGTGACGGCGACGTCTGAACGTCTTCAGTTTGACGTCAGTGTGTAGCGGCGCAGTGCTGGCTGTCTTCAGGTTTCAGAACAGCAGGGAACAAAACACGTTGGACTGACAGCATGCAGGGTCATAGTGGACATGGTACTGACGGTGCTTCTGACTGCTGGCGGTAGATGTAGTGTTTGCTGCAGTGCGTACGTGTTTCTTTCTGTGTGTGCATGCCTTCCAAATCTCTGTCACGAACACACACACACACACACACACACACACACACGTGTACACACACACACACACGTGTACACACACACACACCACTCACACTCGTCTCTCATTTCATGAAGATCGAATACGACCAGTGTATTCCTCAGTGTTTAACACTTTTAAGTAAACATGTATTTATAAGTCGACAGGTACTTACAATCC
>NC_134893.1:61042971-61107971 GCF_041734735.1 Babylonia areolata | reverse complement strand
GGTAATCAAATTGAGTTCCATTGCTATATCTTCGTGGTGTTGTTGTTGTTTTCTTCAACTTTGTAAACATAGTATTGCGAAATCGCCAATCAGAAAGTGATAGCCGTTCAGTAAACCCAGCGCTGCTTAGAGACAGTAAGACGGTAGACGTAAACATTACTGTTGGATTGTTGTTGTTGTTGTTTTTTGTTGTCTTTTTTTTTTTTTTTTTTTTTTTTTTTTTTTTTGCGGGGGGCTGTCGAACACGCAACTGACACTGAGAGGGCTTCCGTTGTCAAACGGGACATTTCTTCTCATGTACCAAGACAAGGCATATACATTTCATGTACCCACTTGTGGGCGGAGGGACTCGGTAGGTGGTATCGTAAGTACGTTAAATCAGAACAGACACAAAGGAACACCACCAGAGTGACAAAGCAGCAGTGCAGGGTCTCCTCTCTTGTGTGCCCTGCTGGTGACCTTACATCGATGGTACCTATGGACTGCCGACGCTGGGGCTGCGACGGTATAACCCGGGTGTGGGTGTGTATGCGGGACTCATTACACTACATTCAAGCAACATTTATACACATTCACCATACAAACAAAAACAGTGATGTCAAAAACTTAAACAAATACAAAACGATCAAAAATTAATAAGCATGATACACACATAATCAAGCCTTATCCAGTTCGAACCCCAAACAATTCGTGGCTTGGACACTCCCTCCGATGTAGGTCATAGTTTACTGTGCAGCTAAGCTGTGCGTCATTAGCGTGGGATGAAGCGTGCCTGGGCATCGGGTTGGTAGGGGGTAGGAAAGGGGAGGACAGGGGGGTTGACAGGTCTCATAACACAGTATTTTAGGGGTGGACTACTAGTATTGTGGAGACTTCACACATACGCAGAAAGCTGTAAACTTCAGAAAAGTGCTTGTTAATGTAATTTGTATTGTAACTTGTTTGTATGTACAATCGTCTGTAACTGGTTGTTGATGCATGTATGTAACACCATGTACCAGAAAGGATTATTGATTTGTGGGAAAGTAATAAATAGCACAAACAGTTCAGCTGTGGTTCTTTGTTTATCTGTGTAGCTTTAGAACTGCTTGTTTGTTTATCTGTGAAGAACGATTTTCGAATAGTTGGGAAATTCATTGAAAAAGTTGAAAGCCGTCGCGAATTTGCAACAGCTAGGAAGTTATTTACAAAGCTCAAACTTCCCCTCGCTGAAGAAGTGTCATTGTCAGCTGGGTACAGCTGTCCACATAGTGTAATATACTTCGAAGCCCATGTCCCCCCAACCTCCTCTCCCCTTCCATAAGAGGAGGCCACCTGACAGAAATTCTCGATCCCACGGCTGTCATACAGTACCAAGGGGATGATGGCTGTTGGGCTGAACAGTCACTAACTGTATCCTGTCTGGCCTTAGGGCGACACCAAGCTGACGGATTCCACTTAGGTGGACATCCATTGCCCCTCCCTGATAAGTGGCTCTGTCTGGGTGACCGAATATATTTATTCCCTCGGCACACAGAAGAATCTTCTATGGCTACAAATAAAACTTTGTCTCGGTGCATCGTGGGGATTAGATGCAATGCGTGAGACACAAATGCACTTCCCCAAAACAGGCGTGGCAAAAGAGGTGGGAATATGTCACACCTTGGTGGCAGTATGAAAAAAGAAAAGCGGTTGTCATAGAAATTATTTTAAAATGTGTACTTCCAATTGTACTATTGCTAGAAAGAGAATCTCAAGAATCGAAAACATCAGTATATTATTTTGATATTTTATGTCTCCAAGAAACCAGGACAGACTGATACAATTTGATAATTTCATAGTCCTTCAAAAGCATGAAAGAAGAGGACTACCAATCATACATAAAAAATAATCTTAAGAACAAAGTTTCTGGCATAGAGTTAGAGAAATGGTGCAGTAACTCATACGAACTAGTAAGCGTAGGACTTTTTTTTTTTAAAGAAAAAAAAAAGAAAAAAAGAAAAAGAAACAACAAAAAACAACAACTCTGGAAATCACAAAAGCTTTTACTCATGAATTCTTATGCACACTCAGAACCCTGCAACACTAAAACTACGTGGACCTTTTTAGAGGAAATAGAAAACGAATTTGGAGAATCTATCATTATCTGTGGATACCTTAACGTGAGATGAAAAATATTGGACAAACAGAACACCAACATACACGTACTCGCCCTTGAAAAATGATGGGAGAAATTCTGATTAACCGATTAGCAACCCTAACACGTCTTGGAACAAGACAAGGAGACAGGGACAGTGTGGTTTACATCACTCTTACATCATCTAAGTTCAGAGCAGGAATGAGTGCAGAGATGCTTCCACACATTAAGGCAGTGATCACCTTCTAGTAGTATATATATATATATATATATATATATATATATATATATATATATATATATATAAGAACTAAGTGTCAATCAAACCTAATAATCCGTTTTAGCAGGAAAACAAAAATACAAACATCATCGAAAATCAAGACATAGAAGAAATAAGAGAACTGCGCTGAACCGAAAGCAAACTATTCAGTCCCGATGATGGAATGCTGACACACACAGAGCCTGGATAGAAAAGCATGCTGCTGTCAAACTTTGGCAAGAAAAATGAACAAAACCTTCTCCTGATAAAGAAAGCGAGACAAAAATGAAGTGAAAAAGAAAGCAGTTGAAAGTCAAAGCATAAGAACAAAAACACAATAAGTGAAAACAGTTTTGCGATGCATTTAGCCTAGACTCAATATTGGCAGAGTTCTGGCTATTATATCGTCGGATAAGGTACCCACATAAGAAAACAAAAACGAAGAGGATATTACTATGTGCACAAATGGTTCTGTCAACAAAGATTGTGCATACACTGCAAAGCAAAACGGAACAAGTATCCTGGGAGAATGCTGCATACAAAGTTACAACTTCCAGCCTCAATGGATGTCGAAGCTGTGACACATGCTGTCCAGTGTCTTGCATCCATGCGTGTGCCTGCAAATCAACATGCCGTAAATCTGACTGACTATGAACCTCCCACAAAAACTGAAAGAGTAATGAGGAACCCAGAGTGGTATAAAGCAATACGCAACATCAAGATGCAAAAGCTTACATGGATGTACTGCCCTAGACATGCAGGTATGTAGTGAAATGAGTGAGCTGACAGACTTGCTGGTAGCGCAACGAGCGATCTACATCTGGGAAGACCTGGAATCTTAAGAAAAGTTAAATAGTACCTCAAAGGTACACCCATAATCGCCTCACGTAAAGAATGACAGAAAGAGTTAGCGGCAACTAAGACTAACCCGAAAGGTAGTGCACACTTCATTTCTGATCAAACGAATATTGACATAATTTCCGAACCATCAGTGTGCAGATTTCTTCCAAACGGAACAGGGTCTCTCCGGACCTCCCAAAACACAGTAGACTGAACAACATGCTGGAGGTAACTTTCAAAGCCTCAAAAAGCTTTTCCAATCCACCTTGCGGCAAAACTGTGACACTAATGTGTGTGTGCACCAAATCTTTATCTTGCGCACCATAGTGGAACAGTCACTTAAATGGAACTCATCACTCTACACCAACTACATTGACTTCGAAAAAGTCTTTGACAGCATCAAACAACCTTCGCTCTGGAAGATTCTTGGAGCATATGGATTTCCAACAAAAGTCATTAATATTATGCAGGACATGCACGCCAACATCTAGTGCTGTGTGCGTTGCGATGGACAGCAAAGCGAGTGGTTTTATGTGAAGACAGGGGTCAGGCAGGGCTAAGTGATCTCATCTGTACTCTTCCTCGTCGTGATCGATCAGGTGATGAGGACAACCACTGAAGACAAGCCAAGAGGGCTCGTATGGGGATCAACTGACCGGCTAGAAGACTGGACTTTGGGAAGGATATCGCCCTACTCTCACACACCCAAAAAGACACTAAAGACAAAACAGACTGAGTTGACCAGAGAGCAAGACACGTGGGACTCAAGATCCATCCTGACAAGACCATGGTGATCGAAGCCAAGAACAAGAGTACAGTGGGGAAAAAACGTACATGGTGTGAGGCTGGAGGATGTTTAGTACTACCAGTATCTTGGCAGTAACTTCTCAGTTGATAGCAACATCGAGAAAGAGGTCACCATCAGCATCGGTCTTGCAGCACAGGCCTGGCCTTCAACAGACTGCAGAACATCTGGAAATCATCGGTCTTGCAGACCAACACCAAACTGGAAATCTACAAATCAAATGTCCACTCAGTCCTCCTACAGGCCTCGGAAACCGGAAGACAAACAAGAAAACTGAAAGCCGGCTATGAGGCTTCGAAGGACAGTCTCTCGTCGAATCCTCAAAATTCACTGGGAACAGCGTCACCACCAAAGAAGTGAGCAGACGCACAGGCATCGTTAGCATCGTAGATGAGGTGAAACAGGGACACTGGAGGAGGCTGGGTCATGTTTGGAGGATGAATGAAATCAGACATTCATACCATCCATGCTCTCAGATGGGCACCAGCAGTGAAAAGAAATAGAGGCAGACCACTAGGCACATGGAAAAGAGCTGTTGAAGATGAAAACCAAGCAAAACTAGGAACGAAATCAAGTGGTTCGGTTTACCGAAATGACTGGAGATTGGTTGGCCTTATGCTCCACCGGAGTGAACAGATTATGTAAGTAATGTGTGTGCACGTATACATGTGTCATGGGAGCTTGTGTGTGTGTGTGTGTGTGTGTGTGTCTGTGTGTGTCTGTGTCTGTGTGTCTGTGTGTGTAAGCGTGAATATATATATATATATATATATATATATATATATATGTGCGTGTCCGTATGTGTATGTGTGTTGTCATTGTGTGCGTGTGGGGGGAACGGCGGGGGGAGGGGGGAAATTCGTGTGCGTGTACTTGTATGTCAGGGCATGGGTACATTAGTTTTTCGGTTGAGAGTTGTGTCTGGTCTGCGTGTGGGCAAACGTGGGGACGGGGAAAGACGCGCAGCGATACAGAAAGGTGGTATGGTATGAGTGGCAGTATCAAGCGGGGATCGAGGGGAAAAGATCAAGAAGTTGTAATGAAGTTTATGTTCACCCACATCTGTGAGAGTTCCCTATTTATTGGCCTACATAGTGGTATCAGTTGTGTTGATCATTTTCAAATAATTCTTACGGAGATCAAGTTCCACTGAACAGTGCATACCACTGCAGTTACACAAGTCATCGTCCTCTTCACCATCATCATCGTTATCCTCTTATCGTCGCCTTAGTAGTAAGTAGTAGTAGTAGTTTTAGTCACGATATATTTTTCTGTGTGAAATTCGGGCTCCTCTCCCCGGGGAGATCGGGCGCCAAAGTGCAGCTCCGCCTTTTTTCTTTACTTGTTTCTGTCTGCAAGTGTATTTGTTTCACTATCAAAGTCGATTTTTCTGCACAATTTCCCAAAGACTACTACTACGACTACTACTAATGGTAATTGTAGAAGTAGTAGGAGGAGAAGAAGGGGGAGGGGGTAGAGGACTAGTAACAGTGCTTATTCATTCATTTATTGATCGACTTAAGTCGAAAGTTCATTTTCAAACCATTCCATTTTCTTTTCAGTTATCAGGATGGTTTTCTCAACAAATACCTCCCGAACAAGTGACAAGATATCCCCGTAACCTATGGCCTGTCCTGCCACCAGACATAATGAGCAGCAGGTTCGTGGATAACCAAGTGATGATCTGGTCGCATTTCAGTGACACTGGTGTTCTATCCGCCTGGTGTTGAAATGCGATAATGGCGGTGAAAGGGTTTTAATCAATAATTGAGCAACGAGAGAATGTTCTTATCTGTCAGGAGCCCCACGCAGTCTGTGTTGCCTCTAACCAGTCAGTGAGGAGGACAACGTGTAAACAGTCCACTCCAGGGGGGGGGGGGGGGGGGGGGGGGGGGGGGGGGGGGGAGCAGTAGACAGGCCCGGGGACAGATACAACGCATTGTAAGTCCTTTTAAGCAATTGTACAACTGAAGGTTTTGTTGTTGTTTTATGCGTTAAGGTAGTGTCATAATTTTAAACCCTCTCTTAAACTAGCCATCACTGATCAGATATGCGTCTTCGATCAGCTATAACTTTGCAATTTTTACACGGTCAGGTGTGTTTAGCTTACTAGCTTTTTATCTGTCTGTCTATCTGTCTCTGTCTATTCATTTATTTAGTTATTTATGCATATGTATATGTGATGGTCTCGGGGTAAGGGTAGGGTTGGAGTGGAGTGGAGATAGGGGTAAGGGTATGGTTGGAGTGGAATGAGGAATTAACAGTAGTAAAAGATAGCAGGTTCTCGTGCAGGCAGGAGCATATGAAAGCGGACGCCCTTTCAGTTGTTTATTCACTACAGTTATTACAGGAAAAACAGTGCCTGCAAGACACAAACAAATAAAAGCCATAAATACAATGTCAACGTTGCATGTACGTATAACAATCAGCATACATGAGGCAAAGACCAAGACTGGCAGAGTACCCGCATCAACAAAGTATAAAGGAGGGAACCAAAACCAAACCGAAACACAAAAACCATATTCTACAATACATGAACACCGGAAGCACCATAAGTGGGAAGTCAGTCGTTCATGGATGTGGGTAGCATGGAGCATACACAGTGCTGTGCCTACCTCTGGGTTTGGTATTTGCCCAAAACAACTATATGCACTCCTTTTGTCAAGTAACATTAATACTAACATACTTTATAGTAAATAATAACAACATAATTATCAAAATACAACAAACTCATCCTACCAACTCCAAATGGGAAATCAAACCTCAAACTTAGTACACAAAACACTTAACATATAATTTATAAAATATACTCACTATCAAGTACACATACACAGTAAACTCATAAAAGCAACATGTCTGTTATTCTTCACCTGGTCCCCAAGACCATGCAACTAAAGGGCTAGAGTTATACTTAATTAGTGAAGTAACCAAACAACCTAATTCATGGAAAACTATTTCAGCTGTATTAAATTTAAAGCGACTCAAATGAATCAATCATCATGTGGCACTATACCGGAGTATGCTGTATAGGAGAAAGCATGATAAGAGCTATTAATTAAATACTGTGGAACAGAAACACAAGTTTGCTCTCAGCCAATGACGTATCGCGACGCGACACTGGTCGAGCAGTCAGCAGGTGGTCTGGCCAGGACAAAATGATGTAAGCAGAGTGACGTCACATATTCCGTGCAAGGGTTAGGAGGGGAAACGTCGTCTGCTCTGGCTTGTGCGTGAATAGTGTTGGAGCAAGCATAGCGCGCTTGGTCACACCTCCCCCCATCTTTTGAAATCCATCGTCCGCGATGGTTAATTAAAAGTAATTCTTGTGAGGAGACTTAGCTGAGCATCAAACAAGAATTATTGGGCAGGTAAGGGAGATAATTTAGCTGATAACTAATAGCTATGCGAATGTGAACTGACTGCAACATTCTTAGGAACAATACTCTACTTCTATATTCATTCTTGTCTGGCTGTCATTCTTCTTCTTTCACTGAACGTTCGCCATCAACGTTTTGACGTATGTGAATCAGATCAACGTTTTGACGTATGTGAATCAGATCAACGTTTTGACGTATGTGAATCAGATCAACGTTTTGACGTATGTGAATCAGATCAACGTTTTGACGATTCTGATGCATGTGAATCGGAGGGGAAATCTTAGCATTGTAAATAAACGCGTACGGACAGAGAGAGAGAGAGAGAGAGAGAGAGAGGTTATCTTGGTTTCAAAACATTTTTCTGGGGAAGTGGAAGGGGAAGACAAACAAGACAGAATATCAACAGTATCCGTTCATACACAAGAACTAAACTCTGTTGTAGTTAATGTATATGCACCATGTGACAGCCCCTCAAAGGAACATTTCTTTAATCATCTACAGCACACTCTGAGTCAATACACAGACAAAAGGCAACTGGTCGTCGACGGTTTTAACTGCACAACAAATAGTGAACTCGATATTATATCTGGTCACACACACCCGAAAAAAGAAGTTGAACCTTTTAAAAGTCTTTTTAAAGATCTTAATTCTAACCGATGTGTGGAAATTGTTTTATGACACAGAAAAAGACTACACATGGTTTAAGCAGCATCCCCATGTTGCACGGAGAATTGACTACTCCTTTGCAAACCAAAAAATGTGATCCTCGTGTTCAACGTACGACATTATTACCGTTGCACACACCGACCATAAAGTAATCATAACTGAACTAAACAATTTACATTTACCAGGGGCCCAGGGTACTGGCGGTTTTACAATTCATATTTGAAAGACACTCATTTCTTAAAATGTATGAACGAGTTGTTAGAGGAGTCATTTAGAGAAAACGACACACACACGTGTAAAGACAAAACCAACAGACAAATGGGAATCATGCATGGCAAAATAGGGGAATTAGAATATGGGAAGTACGAAGCATACGAAACAAAAACCCAAAGACTAGACTTGCAGTGAACGTTGATGTTTTTGACTTTTTGCATTCATTATCAGTTGTTTCGTTTGTCAGTTTAACGACTTCTCTTTTACGAAGTCCTTTAAGTAATTTCCTGTAACTGTATTTAGAGGTTTTTTGTTGTTGTTTTTTTCTTCCAAATTTCACCCACATTTTTACCCTCATTTGCCCAGTTTCTCCCAACCCTCCATTCATCCACATCTCCCACCCCTTCTAACCGATAATACTCAGATGTATTCATAAATACTTTAACAAAATGTCTTCAATCACCGATATGTGTGACGGGACATTAAACAAAATTCCTCCTCCTTGCAGTGTAGTTTTTAAAAAAAAGTGAAACCAGCAATTAATAGATGACCCAGAAAATATCTACATCCAGAGAGACATGTTTCAAGTAAAACAGCAGTTAGAAATATTACACTTAGAGAATGCTAGAGGTGCACAGATCAGAGCTCGGGGAGGGGGGGAGGTGGAATGGATAGAAGAAGGAGAAAAGAACACAAAATACTTCTTCTTGAACTTGGAAAAGATTCGCGCAAAGAAAAGAGAAAATAAAGATGGAGAAAGCATAACGAACCAGAAAAATACAGCCTATAAGAAGAACCAGTTAAATACTACTCAAAGTTATACAGTCACACAACAGACTCGCTGGTTAGAGTGATTCTCAAAGGAGCCGGTTTGAGAAACAAGAGATAGAATCATGATTTTTTGTTTGTTTGGTTGGTTGGGTTTTTTTTTGGGGGGGGGGGTTTGGGGGGGGGGGGGTTGTTTTTGTTTTTGTTGTTGTTTGTTTTGTTTTTTTGTTTGTTTGTTTGTTGTTGTTGTTTTTTTTGTTTTTTGTGTGTGTGTGTGTGCTGAACTGGTGTAATTAGTTTCTGCTCCTGGTTCGGTTTTGAACTTTTACAACATTCCTGGTTCAGAACTCCGCCCGATAAACAATTGGCTTACTCATCGTGTGTCAGTTATCATTCTGCTCCACTGCGGTATACTAAAACGAACAGAAAATGATCAATTTACATGGCTTAATTTTATTGATTGCTTGTTCAGCATTTGATTCTGGCATTTTACTCTTTTTTTTCTTTTTTTTTAGTACACGGTTTCATATAACTGATTGCTGAAACAACATGTCCCTGGAAAGAGTAACTAACCTACACCGATTTCCAGAGAATTCAGCTGTAGCTGAAGCGCAGTACAATACACTACAATGTTATACAATATCTATTCTGATAGTTTCAACTTCAAAGCTTTTGGATAAGAATGGTATATTCGTGTGTGTGTGCGTGTGTGTGTGTGTGTGTGTGTGTGTGTGTGTTGCGTGTGAGTGTATGTGTGTGTGTGTGTGTGTGCTTGCCTCTTTCTGTGTGTGTGCGTGTGTGTGTGTGTGTGCGTGTGTGTGTGTGTGTGTGTGTGTGTTGCGTGTGAGTGTATGTGTGTGTGTGTGTGTGTGCTTGCCTCTTTCTGTGTGTGTGTGTGTGTGTGTGTGTGTGTGTGTGTGTGTGTGTGTGTTCTACCGCCTGAGTGCACAAAACAACACCCACAACAGGGATGGACGTTGAAACAATGTTGGCCTAACTGTCCGCAGTTGTTGGCAGTGCTGTGAACGTCTGTACCTGCAACCCTCCCCCTTCCTCAACCACCTGACCCTCTTCCTCTTACTGCACCCACCGGCTCTACGGAAATGGTGGGGTGTCAGACCCGTTCCGCTGTTTGCTCTGACAAAACAAGGTCGGCGAAAGGTCGCGTGACCGACAGTACTCGCTTTTTGTCGATGAATGCTTCAGCCATTGAACCCCAAAGCGACGGCTCTGTTGTTTGAGGCTTTTTTCTTCTTTTTTTTCTTCTTTCTTTCATTTTTTTTTTTTCCCTTTTTTTTTTTTTTTTTTTTTTTACTGCCTGGTTCGTCGGCTGTCAAATTGGTTAACGGTCAATACTTCCTGTGGTCGAAGCCAGCTTTCCTTTCATGCCAGCTTTATTATGTCCGTGTCACTATTTCTGCCCATGTCCCTTTTATGCGTATGTTTTGCTTCACATTAACAGCAAACTGGTTTGACAAAGTTCTGCCAGAATTCTCGTACCTACGTGTAGTGTTCTCATCGTAAAGGCAAAAAAGATCCATATCCACATTCACTGACTTTTGTTGTTGTTGATTTTTGCTGCTGTTTTTGTTGTTGTCGTCGCCATTATTATTATTATTATTATTATCATTATTATCATCATCATCATTATTATTGTTATGAGTATTTACGCCTAATCTTAAAAATAAGACCTTGGTGTCTATAAATACAAAAACGTAAATACAAAAAAGGGGGAAAAATCAAACACAAGATACAAAAATAAAAACAACAAAGCTACAAAAATGTATATATTGTTACTACTACTACTACTACTACAAATAATAATATTATCATTATTACTATTATCATTAGTATTAATGATAATTAAAAATATATATATTCACAAACCCACACACCCACACCCACACACACACACACACACGTCATCAAAATGGCGATGAAGACAATCAGCTAAATCAAAGGGGGGTGTGGGGGTTGCAGGGGTTCTAAACATAGAATTTCAATAATATGCGCTATAGCAAGGTGTCTTAATAAATAAATAAACAGGCGGGTGTCAGAAGAAAGGGCAGAGTTGGCGTGAGGATGTGTAAAGATGAATAAGATCGAAAAGATATTGTGGACCAGTAGCCTCAAAGGATTTGAAACAGAGACGACTTTGTGAGTAATTCTGTCTTTTACTGGGAGCCAGTACATAGAACGAAGGAGAGAAGAGACGCGATCAGATTTGGAGGAACGAAAGAGCAGCGTGGTTGTGGACTTTCTGAAGTCTAGCAATGAGGCAGCTGGGTGATCCTGCAAGAATAGAATAACAATAATCCAGGCGGGGCAGCACAAAGGCACAGAGGAGATTTTTGGTTATATCTTCAGCCAGGAGATGATGACTGGATGCAATTCTACGAGTCATCATTATCATCGTATCGTGATCATCATCATATTCGATTCAGTTATCAGTAATATCATCGTCATTATTATCATTGTTGTAATTATCCTTTGTTTATGTTTCACCAAACAATGGTAATTCAAAAGGGCAAGAGACAGTGGGATGGTGGGGGATGATGCTGTATCGACTGGTACCTCTAGCTGCTCAGTCTCCGTATGCAATATCATTGAACATCTAACAATATAGGTATGATCTGAATACAAACGTTAAAATATGTCTCACTTACTCTTTCCTAGACTTTTTCATCTATTTAGCGTGGTCGCTAACATATGCGGCAGGGCGCGTGTGTATGTGCATTTATACATGTGTGTGTGTGTGTGTGTGTGTGGGCGTGTGTGCGCGCGCGCGTCTGTGTGTACGTGTGCATGTGTGTAGGTCTATGTGTGTCGGTGTAAATATATGTGCATGTGTGTATGTGTGCGTGTACGTGTGTAAATGTGTGTGTGTGTGAGAGAGAGAGAGAGAGAGAGAGAGAGAGTTCAAGCACGCGCGCGTGTATGTGTATGTTTAAACTAGCGTTTCCATATTCATCATTTTCTTAAACAGTAAGGTCATAATGCTCAGGGGCCAATTGCAGTCAACAGTACCAGCTGAGGACTGATCCGTGTGTGCCCAGAGCAGGTGTGTGGGGAGTGGGGGGGGGGGGGGGGAGACGTGTAACTCACCGGCACGGAGGACAGACAGCACTGTAGCTGAGCTCTGCACAGACAGTGACATGCAAGACTGCACGGGATCTGTTCTTGTCTCATGCTTCTGTACGTCTCTGTGTCAGTGTTTCTGTATGTTTTCTTCTGTCTCTGTGTGCTTGTCTGTTGGTCTGTATGATCTCTCTCTCTCTCTCTCATTGTTGATGTAGGTGTTTTTGTGCAACACTTCATATCCCATGCATTACAATCTGAATGTTGGATCCCAGTCGTCAGTGAAATACGCAACACTAATAATACTACTAATGTGCAGTACTCATATGGCCTGAGCGCCTAACATGATATAATACAAAAATATACAATACTGCATAATCGATAATGGCATGGAGAGAAAAAAATCTATGTAGTCCTCCACACCAAAACAATGCTACTATACTAATTGCAAATTTGTACAATCACACCAAAAATATCCCATGCATTACAAATTTGAATGTGGCTCCCAGTCTTAAAACACCCGTGCAATATAGTGAAAATGATATTTTAAAAATCATGTCAGCTTGATCTGATCTGTTGTGAAAACACTGAACTCCCTATAAAGCTTCCCTCTAATCCTGGAACAAAGAATCATGTTGACTGAATAGACACGGAACCGTCACACAACTCAAGCTTGTGTATGTGTGTGTGAGAGAGAGAGCAAGGGGAATGGAGGCGGATCTATTACAGGACCTGGAGTGGAGGTGGTGGTTGGGAAAGGGGGGGGGGGGGTAACTTGAACAGTGTATGGGACAAAAGCTACACTGTGGAGAGGTCAGCGCGATTAGTCTGCAGCACGAGTTCGTCTTCGAAACAACAACCTGGGTAATGGATCACGAGACACTGAATCATACACAGACACTGAATGACACAGACACTAGATCACACACACACACACACACACACGCACACACACACATGCATAAGCTAATGACAATGACAAGAACGTTCAGTTGTAGTCAACACCAACAAAACAACGAAAAAATACCCTTGATGCTGACGGTGGGAACTGAGGCTTGAAAATGGAGAGAAACTGAGTTGTATAGCCTTTTTTCGCCAAAAGCAAACTACCTACTTTTTAAAGTAAAAAAACAAGATGACGACATGTTAATCTTCCATGGATGATTAATCAGCTCTAAAACGCACAGAAGACATTCCCAAAGTGTTTTTGGTAGCATCGATACCAAATGAAAGTAAACAGGCTAAAACAAACAAAAAAATTAACAAACTTGCTTACGCACAGTTTCGATCTCGCAGTGTTTGTATTTTGGAGCACTCAGCCCCAAAACGTTTGCCTCGTTTAGGAGAGAAGCAGAAGGTGCCATTAGCATTAGTCTCTACCATGTCCTCAGATTAAAAAAAAATCCTTGACAGTTATGCTAGGGTCTTTTCCATCGATAACAGCTCTACATTCAACACAATAACACCATCAAAGCTATACTTTATTTTGAAATAAATCTTGCTGCGTGAATCAGTTTGTACATACATCCTATGTTTTCTTAGGTGCAGACCACAAGTTGTTACAGTTGGTGACCTGTCTGTATTCTCAACATAGGCACCCCATAAGGATGTGTTCCCCACTGTTGTATTCACTATTTACACATGACTGCTCAACTCGTAATGAATGTAATACCATGGTTAAGTTTATCACGAACAGTGACGTGTCAAAATACAGGGAAGAAGTACTGGAACCTGTCAACTGCTGTGACCAAAAGAACTTAGAACAACAACAAAAACTTATTCTAGGCTTCAGAAAGACCCACTCTGACCCAATACCTATTCTTATCAAAGGTAAGCAAGTAGAGATCATGGGTGAATTTAAATTTCTCTGACTGATCATTTCTGATGATTTGAAATGGGAGAAAAATATGAAAAAAGTCGAGAAAGCACAACATTGCCTGTACTTTCTTCGGCGCCTCAAAAAGTTTGGAATCAAAAAAGAAATCTACAGAGCTGCCATTGAAATTGTATTGACCTTTGCTAATACCACTGTTCTGTGCGGCAACTGTAGAACTGGCACCTAAGTCATTGGGCCTGATCCACCATCTCTAGATGACATAGAAGTCTATCATAAACAGCTCCTCAAAAAGGTAAAGTCAATCAATCAGGATGAATCACATCTAACTTTCAGGATTTTTAGAAGCTCCCCTCGGGTCGTCGGTACAGATGTATTAGGACCAAAACCAATCGTTTTGCCAATAGCTTCTTCCCTGAGCTGTCTGGAACCAACTCAAAGTGTATAGATTTGTGCAATCATAGCCACCTAACTGTAGCTCAAGTCTACAGCCCCGTGCTTATGTCATGTGTAACGTGTGGCGTACATTCAAATAAGCACACACGACGATATGCTCTGAGTGGGGTGGGGTGGGGAACTTGCACTAATGTGTATATACATATGTGTCAAATACCCTACTGTATTTGAGTTTGTACGACTGTGTTTGAACCCTTGATGTACTGTCCCAAAAACATTCCTTGTGACATCGGTACACCTTCTGTTCTGTTCTATTCTATTCTATTCGACAAACCATTGTCTACTTCTGATGTGATTGCACCCAAAATCACCCCCACTCCCCCTTTCATAGTCCAAGAGAATGAAGTCAGACGCCACTTCAGTCATCTAAAAATGAGAAAAGCCGCTGGCCCTGTCAACATCTCACCAGGCCTTTTTGAGGAAGTGTGCAGTCCAACTATCTAGTGTCTACACTGACATATTTAACAAGTCCCTTCAGTCTTGTGTGGTGCCACACTGCTTTAAGAAATCAACAATCATTCCTGTTCCAAAAAAGCACAACCTAGTTGTCTTAATGATTATCGTCCCGTAGCCTTAACATCAGTCGTAATGAAAACATTTGAACGCTTGATTCTACAATTCATAAAAACTTGCATTCCTCCGTCTTTTGATCCCTTTCAGTTCGCCAACAAAGCCAACAGATCAGCTGAAGATGCCATTAGCATAGGCCTCTACCACGTCCTCAGACATCTCGAAAATCCTAACAGCTATGCCAGGATCCTTTTCATTGACTACAGCTCTGCGTTCAACACAATAGTGCCATCAAAACTATATTTTAAACTGAAAGACCTCTCGCTGCCTGAATCAATTTGTGCATGGATCCTAAATTTTCTAAGATGCAGACCGCAAGTTGTTAAAGTTGGTGACCTCACCTCCTCCACATGCATTCTCAACATAGGCACCCCACAGGGATGTGCTATATCCCCATTGTTGTACTCACTATTCACACATGACTGTGCAACTCAAAATGAATGTAACACCATGGTCAAGTTTGCCGACGATACTACTCTAGAAGGGCTGATTACGAACAGTGATGAGTCAAAATATAGGGAAGAAGTACTGGAACTTGTCAGCTGGTGTGATCAAAACAACTTAGAAATCAACGTATCAAAAACCAAAGAATTAATTTTAGATTTCAGGAAGACCAGATCTGACCCCTTACCACTTGTCATTAAAGACAAGCAAGTGGAGATCATCAGCGACTTTAAATTTCTCGGACTGATCATTTCCAACGATTTGAAATGGGAGAAAAATACGGAAAAAATTGTTAAGAAAGCACAAGAGCGCCTGTACTTTCTTCGGCGCCTCAAAAAGTTCGGAATTAAAAAAAGAAATCATGGTTGATTTCTACCGAGCAGTCATTGGAAGTGTGCTAACCTTCGCTATTACTGTTTGGCACGGAAACATTTCCAAGGCAGAAGTTGCAGCCCTTAACAGAATCGTAAAAAAACTGCCACCAAGATTACCGGGGCTGATCTACCTTCACTAGAATACATATATTATAAGCGGCTACTCAAAAAAGCAAAACTAGCCAGGACGAATCACATCCAGCTTTTGGGATTTTCGAGATGCTCCCCTCTGGTCGACAGTACAGAAGTATAAGGACGAAAACCAATCGCTTCGCCAATAGATTTTTCCCCAAAGCAGTCAATACCCTGTTTCTCGAACAAATCCAGTATGATAAATAGAATTGCGCAATCAACAACCATCAACCACATCCACATGTAATATGCAGCTTCTGTTCAAACGTGTGTGTGTGTGTGTGTGTGTGTGTGTGCAGTGCGTGCATGTGTGAGTATGCACAAGTTTTTATGTTGATATGCACTTGTATGTACCCTAATTTCTACTGTATCTGTGTTTGTGTATGATTTTCGACTTATGTCCGTGTGACCCCGGTCCGCTTGGTAATAAAGACATATTCTATTCTATTCTGTTCTATTCTATTCTATTCTATTCCAATGGATATTTCCTTCCGACATTCGACTGTTGCGTCACTTATAAAGTTTCGTATGCTGAACGATGAGCCGGCAAGAAAGTCCAGAATAATTTCAAAGAGAGGAACCAAACTACCGCCCATGTAAATCCCTAATACCACCGAAAAGCACTCCATTGAAAGTTCTATCATGGGATGCATTGTTTGCGTTCGGCACTACCAGTCACAGACTGTGGCGAGCTTCTTTTTTAAAAGACCTGGCTCACGTATGTGCATATCAAGAAGGCCAGCCTGGTGCTTTCTGAAGGGCGGGTCTTTTACAGTTCTCTCGCTGAATGATCTCTTAACACCGCCGAGACAGGTTCAATGGCTTTGCGCCAAAAGTGGTCTTTTCTGTTGGGCTCTTTTCTTGTCATTTTCTTTCATCCCTCCTTTCTTCCTTTTCTTTTCAGTTTTGATATGTTGGTGCTCTTCCATAAATGTGTATCAGGGCTGTGTTAAATGTCCCATTTCAGTTGAACGAATTGTTTATATGAGTTGAAAAATTGCATCTAATTTTCACAAAGCCGTTTTTTGCTTTGTTGTTGTTGCTTTTTATTATATATTATTATATTCAGACTGATCATGAACTATCCATTCTACTTCGAATCATGATTTTATTTTCTAAATGAAATGGCATCGGAAAATATCAACGTCCCTTTATTTAGTTGTTTCTCTTTTATTTTATTTTATTTTTTGTTATGATTTTATCATCATTACCACCATCATCATCATTATCACTATTTCTATTATTAATATCATTAGTATTGTTATCATTATTATTATTATTTTCATAATCATCATTGTTGTTATATCTACAAAGATAACGAATTCCGTGCAGCATTTACCCTATTTATGTTGAAATTAAATTGTTGACTGCAGGCGAGAATGAAACTTTCGAGAAAAAGGATACAATAGTCAAAACCATCAAAATTACAGGACTGTCCACCTGAATCAGTTGACCTCCTTGTCCAATATATTTACTGGTCTTGTGTAGCGGCAGTGGGTGTGTGAAACAGAGGCATACAGACGGACGGACAGACACCGAAAGGACAGACACAGAAGGGAGACAGACACAGGCAGACAAACAGATGCTATTCTTCTCGGTGCATTCACGATCAACAGGTTGTCATGAGTGACATATACATAATATTTCGAAAGTCTGATTACATTGTTCGGCACACAAATGAAGAACCACACAATCCCGTCGTGAAGTTTCCTTCCTTCCTGCTATCCATTTCCTTGTAAAATGAAATATCAATGAATTTTTAAGGAAATATGTTGCGAAGCACAAGTTGAAAATCACTCAAATCTTTACTCTTACCTGTGAGTTACTTTTGAACTGTTCATTTTGGTAAACATATAGGCCAGCTGTACTGTGGTAACGGTTATGTCAGTGTGTCATTAGGATCAGTGTGTTGCGAGGGACCCTTGCTGAAGAGGAAAGGATGTATATTGAACGATATATATTTTGTGAAATGTCGACTCTAGTCATGCTGCGTGTACTGTGGGTCAGCAATACCACAGACCAAACACCACCAACAACAACAGAACATGTCTGACTCTCTCTCATTGTTAAAACTGAACTTTTTAATGTCATCAACTTATCCTGAAATTGTTCGAAAATTTTCTCTCTCTCTCTCTTTATTCTTTTTTTTTTTTTTTTTTTTTAATCGTTTTAAGATAAAGCTTTCAAACTCAGATAAATAGTGGCTTCGTGACATTTTATTGAACGTAGTATTGTTTTACTTACATTTTTTTGTTTGATTGAATGTTTGGACGTTCACATGCATTGAGATGTGTACACACACACACACACACACACACACATATATATATATGAATTACTTCATTTTGAAAAGAAATAGAGGTAACAAAATATGTGAATTGCTTTGTGTTTTTGATTGATAAACAGCTCTGAGGTACAAAGATGTGGTGTATGTTCAACGTGAAGGTTCTGCTTTTTATTCTCCCTTTGATTTTAACAATGGAACTACTCTGCGGGAAGAACATCTATTGCTTGCATACTTGGAAAAGATGTTTTTCTGATCTTATGTGCAGATCTGTACAGTAGAACCGCAAATATCTCTCAAGATTATCTTGATGGGAAATTTTGGACGCACAGTGTAACAGTATACCTACAACTTATGATTCCAAACGTTATTCTGAAGACAGCTGTTTGAATAATTACGGTAAGTTACTTTCGAACATGTGCACTACTTTAGGTTTGGGTATTCTATTACTAAATAGTTTGTGTAAAGGTGACCTTCCACATCATTATACATTTATATAAGATTCTGGATACAGTGTCTCTGGTTATTGCATTCGTTCAAATGATCTCTTGTCTTTTATTTTTGAAACATGTGAACTCATAGTTGATGACAGGATAGATTCCCATTACATGTCTATTGTGGCCAATGTTTGTTTTTTTTCTGAATGAGAACAAGCTGCTATGTGACAAAAGGAGAAATACTGTTGAAGTCATAGAACACTTTGTTTGGAACGAAACAAATGCAGGTGTTTATTATCTATCTAGGGATGGATATGTGCAAATAATCTAATTGATTTGGCTGTATATGCTGCTCTCAAACTATTCAGCGAATGTATCAAAGAATGTGTTGGGTGTATGAAGAACTGTGTTGTTGTTCATCATCGTGTGTAGCTGTCAAAAGAAATGTAAGACTTTTGTTAAGAACATGCCTAAGGTCGTTAAAAGTTGAAGATCAACAAGAATTTCTTGTTGCCAGACGTAAATATAATATTTAGTGGAGAAATGAAGAAAACAGAAAAAATACGATGATTTTTTGTGGGTTTTTTTTTTTTTTTTTTTTTTTTTTTTTTTTGTATATGATTCATGTGAATTGTTCATTCTTCGTTTGGCTGATGATGTGATTTTGTTTTCAGTAAAAGATGTCGGATTGCAAACTTAAATTAAATGTTATTGTGTCCATAAGTAATATCATTGTATTTCGAAAGGTTGGCAATCTAGGTGCAAGGGAAAGGTGGGTTTATAACAGTACTGTCTTTTTATTTCATAATTGATATTACAAGTATTGTTTATCTGTTGACAGTCTCCTTCGTGAAGGGCCTTGGCCTAAAATGAATAAACCATCTCTCTCTCTCTCTCTCTCTCTCTCTCTCTCGCTACCAGTCAACAATCGTTCAACCAATCAATCAACCAGCCAGTCAAATGTGATCAGAAACTGCTTTTGTTGTTGTAAGTAGTTCAGTCGCATATGTAACTTCTTCGTGTTCATCTAAATCACGGCCAAGCTTTGCTGCGTTTCCATTCGATCGAATTAAAATAAGAAAATAAAATATATCAAAGAGTTTTTTGAAGTTAATATGAAACAGCAGAATGGACAAACACACAACCTCCGCTACAGCGACATCAAATCAATACAGGTCCATCAAAAAGTGCTTCTTCGGCAGAACTGCAGAATGGAGAGAGAGAAAAAAGCGGGAATACAAATAAACACACACAGGGAAGCAAACTGTGGACTCACCAAAGACAGGCAGACGAGTGGCCGCGGGGTCGCCATACTTCACCTCCACCCCTTCAGGTATGGCGTCCACGGAGATGCTGGCTCTGAAGGCAGTTCCCTCCTTCTTGGTCCGGTTCTCTCTCCCCATCGCACTCATACTCTTCCTCCCCGGGTGCACGGGGGTCTCACAGGCAAGAGGGCGGCCCGTTGCCGACTCCGGGGTTCGATCCCCCGCCCTCGACACACCTCGGATGTCCATGTTGTCTGGGTGGGACATCCGCGAGAGGGGATGCTGGATGTCGGGCAGGTTGACCCCCACCTTCATGTGGCTGGCCGAGCGGGACACCGCCATCTGAGACATCACCAAGTGGCTTGTTCTCTGGCACTGATTTCTGTCAAATTAGAATCCAGCTTGGATCAGCTCCCGCTGTTTCCGTGTGACACCCACGCTGACGCTTCAGGTACCCAAAACAAAGGAAGACATATATCCACCTTCAAATACACAGCAGCAATGACAGCAAGTACACGTCCTTGTCAAAGTACCCTCCTCAGATATGACGGTAAAGATCGCCGAAAAGTTACTCGAGTCTCATAAAACTTTCCGCCGGAAGAGATTTCCGCAGAACAACGGCGGCATAGACAGTCTTGACAGAGTGTCCAGCTGGTTGGCAAGCACAGAGGCTTCCGGTGCTAGGCGTTGCTATGGACTGGTCCTGCGTACTTCACAACTGACATGGGGCGGGAAGAGTTGGTGGGGGAGGGGAGGAAGGTTCACACACTGCCAGGTATATTGGATCACTGTCTGATCACCGTCCTTTCAACGCCATACCTACCCAGTGTTCAAAATCAGTTTTGGAACACCCGCTGGCTGTCTTCGTGATCTGTGAACGTCGGCTATTTTATTTTATTTTTTCTTTCTTTTTTTTTTCTTTTCTTTTTGTAAGCGGGGCCGTTAAGCTGTACACGTGGTATTGCAAGCTCGCATTTTGAGCCGTGGCACAACAAAAGGCTCCACGTAGGCCTCACAATACCACCTTAACCACCCCTCGGGGGTCGGGGGAGGGGAGGGGAGGCGGGGTGGGGGTGGAAGGTGGACGAATCGCACGCCGTGGAAGCTCTGCCGTTCTGTCGTGCGCGTTGGCATTCAACGCCATTCAACCGCCCTTCCCACCACCCTACTCCGCCCCCCTCCTCTCTCTCTCTCTTCACTGCTGTGGCACCCTGATTTCAGCCGGTGTAGTGTCTGAAAATGACCCCAAACACGACTGTGACTCCCCTGGAGTCGGCCCTGAAACATTTCCCTTGGGGGTATTTCGGGATACGTCATGTTTACTCCACTCATGTCTCAGTTTATCTCCAACCCCTTCTTCCACTGGTAAATTCTTGATTTTACAAAATACGGTGTTTGGAAATCACGTATCGTGGCACTTACATGCAAGACGGCAAAAATATTCATGGAATCCATCTGGGCTGATTCCCGATATCTCCCTGCCAAACAGATGCTCTTCCATCCAAGGGCTGAGCAATAACGCGCTTGTTTTTGTTTTGTTTTGTTTTCGTTTTGGTCGGGTTTTTTGTTTGTTTCTTTGTTTCTTTTGTTTGTGTGGTTTTTTTGTTTTGTTTTGTTGTATTGTTTGTTTGTTTGTTGGTGTGGGGGGAGGGGGGTAAAAAAAAAATCAAATGAAATAAAACGCAGTTTACAAAGGGGGGTCAAACTGGGACAGAACTAGAATGACTCCATCTCATATCTCTAAAAGACACCACAAGAGTTGTTTTTTCAGGGACAGCGTTAATGCCCCAAAATGACTTCCTCTGGAGTATTTTGGGGCAAGTCTGTTCCTCTTGCATTCATGTGGAGTTAACCTGGTAGTGCCCCAGAATGACCGTTGGAGTCGAAAAGATACCAACCCAGACTAACTCACTATGGAGTGTTTTCGGGTCAAAGGTTGGAGTGTGTTTGGGGCTGCTCCAAGCGCCGGGCACAACAGCCGAGTGGTTAAAGCGTTGGACTTTCATTCCCAGGGTCCTAGGTTCGAATCCCGGTCACGGCGCCTGGGTGGAGATTTTTCCGATCTCCCATGTCAACAGATGTGCTGACCTGCTAGTGCCTGAAACCCCTTTATGTGTGTACGCATGCAGAAAATCAAATACGCACGTTAAAGATCCCGTAAACCATGTGAGCGTTCGGTTGGTTATGGAAACAAGAACATTCCAAGCATTTACTCATTTACCCCCCACACCCCCTACATGGAGGGGGTAAAAAAGGTCCAACACGTAAAGGCCACTCGTGTATACGAGTGAACGTGGGAGTCGGACCCCACGAACGAAGAACTCCACCATGTTTTTCCCCACCAATAAAAAAACACGTTTTCTGACTGGTTTTACTTCCTATTCTTTTTTCTTTCTTTCTTTTTTTGTTTAAGGAAGGGGTTGTTTTAGGACAAGGGTTGGAGTCGTCCCACGCAAACTCCATGTTGGAGTCATTTCAGGCCAATCCCAGAAAAACAACAACTCCATGAGTCAATTTGAGTGTTGGTTCATTCTGCGTTGTCACACCGGCCAGGTGAAATCGGGTGCGGAGTATTTTAGCTTATGGTCGAAGAGTGGGTAGGGGTCAGCGAGGGAAGGGAAGAAGGGCAAGTAATTCAGGCCGCGAAACGTTGCCAGAAGCGACAATTGACTGTTGGTCGTTAGTGCGATCCGTGGTTAATTGGCCATGCGTTCTGTGTTCTTTGGACTTATATCCCACTGTTGCCGTCTGCCTCAACAACTCTGCGGTGTGTGTGTGTGTGTGTGTGTGTGTGTGTGTGTGTGTGTGTGTGTTTGGATGCATGTCGTAGAGATATATCAAACTGAATTATAATGGGTTATATGACCACACACACACACACACACACACACACACACACACACCCATTCTCTCTCTCACTCACTGTTGCTGGATCCCTGTTATATAGCATGACTGAAGTGTACCGGTTGTGTAACTTAGGCTACACATGTTATTGTACTGGTTTGCTTTTCCGTTTGTTTAAAATTGGTGTAAACTTAAGCAGTTACAGGATTTTGACTGTTCATATTTAATCCTATATCTTTGCACATTACACTTTTTTCATACACACAGACATACATACACACACACACACACACACTAAAGCATGTAAACATGCAAACTTGTTCACACAAGTTTGAAGATCAAGTTTCAAGTTTTAATTATCCTTTCACTCCTATTGGAGTATGGAGGATTACTGCAAAATAATATTTTCGTGCCCAGAACAAACATTTCCAAATACACAACAATGTCACATAAAAGTTGAGAAAACACAAATGTCTTTTAACTCCAAAAGTATAGCTAGGCAACATTTGCAAATCTAATAATCTTACTTACAGCTAAAATGATTTTTTGCCTCCTTTGAGCATATTACAAAAATTAAAAACCGATTTTGGAGACAAATATTTTTTAGGAACATATCGATTTCGTAGCTGATCATAATTGAGACATTCCATTATAAAATGAAACTCATCACCAATCACAGACATGTTACAAACCTTACAAAGCCGTAACTCTCGTGGTATGCCTTTGAGTCTCCCTGTTTCTATTTCCAGCTTATGATTACTGCTTCGAAATCTGAAGAAGCTGATAACGTAATTATCAGGCATTTGACTTATATATTTTTCTCTACCAAATCCACTTTTGAAATTTCGATAAAACAAACATTTACTACTCGATTTCTGAGCATGTCTCCATAGATTTTGAAAACTATCTCTCAAAGCAATGTTGACATTCTTGCAGAAAGATTCCCTCTCTAAGAAGAATTGAGCATCCCAAAGACAGTCATACCCTGCTTCTATTAAAATTTGTCTGATACAACTCATCCATTTTGAAGAATAAATACCATTTCGATATAAGTCAAGTAATATCAAATATATTTTCCCAGAATATTTTTCTATGTTTGATATTACTAAGCTGGTCCAAAATCGAACTAATCTCATTTTCACTAACACGCTATTGGATAAATACCAGTTTCTCCATAGACAATTTGGGTCATTGTATTTCTGTTCAGCTTGAACAAGCGTTTCAAACATTTCAATTCTAATTTTTCAAGTATATCTACATTTTCATAACCCCATATTTCTGCACCATACAACAAAATAGGGACAATCATAGACTGGTACATGTCCAGAATGATATGTAAAGGTAAATCTTGATTTCTGGCTGACCGAAGAAACGAAAACATAGCTTTTTGGCACTGTTCATAAATCATTTTTTTAGCTTTGTAAAAAGTTCCGTTTCTAATAAATTCGATGCCAACATATTTAAAAGAATCGACAACATCCAAACATGCATCACCAAACTTAAAAACAGGCTTTAGCTTGTTTGTAGAATTAAATATCATCACTTTAGTTTTCTTTACATTGACCACTAATTTCCATTTTAAACACATACACACATAAACACAGACACATTACACATCCAATATCGCTTAAAGTATATAAAAAAAAAAAGAAAAAAAGAAAAAAAGTTGAACCATGTGTGTGTGTGCAATGATACAATTGTGTCGAGAGGTAGGGCTGTCAAAGTTACCTTGGTTTTCAAACAGTATTTTTAGCAAGTTTGTATATTAAAATTTCTTCTTTTTTATTATTATATGTTGTGTCTTATTCATAACTGATGAATTGCTGAATGTGCTCGAAGCTGCAGGGTGAGTGCTTTACGAATGCACATTATCATTATTATAAAGATAGGTTTATCACCTCAGCTACGTTTACTAGTATGAATTGGTGTTCTTGTTGTTGTTGGAATGTGAGAGCATGTTTGGACAAACAATATATATATATATACATATATATATATATATATATATATATATATATATATAGTGATAAGAAACTCTAGGGAGGGCTGGACAGTACAAGGTCTTCAGAGAAGAAGCCCCATCAGTCAAGTGTTTCGGCCCTTAACTCCAAGGGGGCCGGGCCGCACCCAGGTCATGACTCCTGGAGGCCCTTGTATTGCCGCCTTTTCTTCTATTTTTTTCCTGGTCCTCAGCAGGTTCGAACCCGCGCCTCCAGGGTGGTTGCCACTTCAGAACGGAGTCACCTTTTCTGGCAGACAGTTTAACCATTGACCCAGTGTACGCCTTGTTTGAGTAGGGAAATTCCTCCTCGACCATTGCCTTGAGAGCCCATGTCCTCTTTCTGCCAGAAATCGACAGCTGTTTTATGAGGCTGTAGGCAGATGCGCCCACAAACCCTCTTGCACCAATCTCTATGGCGAGGACTTTGGCTTGGAAGCCAGATTCTCTCAGACTGTTGGCTAGACTAGCATACTTCTCGGTCTTGTAGATGTGGGCTTCCTCCATTCTGCTTTCGTATGGCACAGTGAGCTCAATCAGAATCGCTTGTTTCGTTGCCTTGGATTGGAGCACCATGCCAGGTCTCATGCCGCTCTTGCTGATGATTTCGGAGTGTTTCCCACCCTCTGGTAGGTCAACTGTGCATTCCCAATCTTCGGCACCATCAAGCAGCCCACGTTTCCATGCTTTGAAAACTTTGGATGCTGTTCTTGGCCAGATTTTGTTGCCTTCTGCCGAGCGGAACTCTACTGGAACTTCTGGTGGGGTTGGTGCTCCTTGGACAGTGCTCACCATGTGTGCAATTTCTTTTAGCACTTGGTTGTGCCTCTATGTGTACCGTCCTTGGCTCAACGCTGATTTGCATGAGCTGAGGACATGTTCCACTGTTTGTTTGCCGTGGCAGAGTGGGCACGCAGGGTCATCTGCTTTCCCCCATTTCACCAAGTTTGTATTCGAGGGAAGGAGGTCGTACACGGATCTTAGAATGAAGTTGATCCTCAGAGGGGCCATGTTCCACATGTCGCTCCAGCAGAGGCTCCTTTGGAGTGCATTTTCCCATGTTGTCCACTGCCCCTGCTGGCCTTGCTGGACTGCCGTCTGGACTCTTTTATCATCCTCTTCCTTCTTGATCTCCTGTATGATCATGTCTCTTTTGCTTTCTCCCTTGCCTTGGACCACCATTCCATCTTTGTGGATCCCAGGCCTTGTCTGTTGGTTTGGGTGTGTCCTATTATTTCCTTCGTCTTAAGGCTTTCTTTCACTGCAATGACTGTCTCCCTGACTTTCTATTTTCTGCCAGTCTTCAGCTTGGGTTGGTTGATCTCACAATACTGTCACCTGGGTCTTCAAGCATGCTGAAAAGTCTTGCCTTCCCTACTTTATATTCTTCGACAAGGGATTTCAGAGGTAGCCTCAGCTTTGCGACTGTAGAGTGCCACGTCAGTGAGACCAGGTGGGACACCAAGCCATTTGCGTGTGTACTTGTTAATCTTTGCCTCAATCGACTCGACTGTGCTACAGCTGATATCATATGTCAGGAGAGGCCATGGGAGCTTTGGTATCAACATGGACTGTAGGCACCACACTTTGTATTTGCCAGGAAGGCCACACTGGTTTATGATATGCAGGCCTTCTTCTGCTGTCTGCTTGGTTTCCTTTCCTCTTTTTGTGTCTTTCAGGGACTCGTCATACCATTTTCCAAGGCTCTTGACTGGTTCATCTGACACCGTTGGAATGGCTTGGTTGGCTACAGTGAATGTGACCGTTTCAGCTACCTTTCTTTTACGCAGTGAGAGGCTCCATGATTTCTTTGGTTTCAAGTTCATCCTGGCTGAGGTAACTAGCTCGTTCAGCCGCTTCAATATTTCACGGGTGTCATCCTCTTTTGTTGAAAGGACTGTTGTGTCATCCGTGAAGGCTTTCAAAGGAGGTATCTGGTATCCGTTACCGAGGTCGGCTCGATCCGTTCTCTTCATTGAGGCCTTCAAGATCACTTCCATTGTCAGCACGAACAGGATTGGAGAAATTGCACAGCCCATGGCTATGCCCGCTTCCAGATTGATCCAATCTGTCGTGTATTCCTTGGTGGTGAACCGCACTGAGAAGCCACGGAAGTACTTCTTCAGCATTTCCCTGATGTTCGTTGGTACATGGTGCATCTCGAGAGACAGTTGGATCACCTCATGAGGAACTGACCTGTACGCATTTGTCAGATCCAGCCATACCATGTCAAGGTTCTTTTTCTCATCCTTTGCTCTTTGGATTGCATCCCAAATCACTGTGGCATGTTCTACACAGCCAGGAACTCCTGGGATGCCGCCGTTCTGGACTGAAACATCCAGGTACTCACTTTTATGAGGTATTTTGTCAGTCTTGCAGCCATGACAGAGAAGAAGATTTTCCCTTCAACATTCAGGAGCGATATTGGTCTGAACTGACTGATGGTACTTGAATTCTGCTCTTTCGGGATGTACACGCCATCAGCTATCATTCACTGGTCGCTGATCTTCAGGTTCCTCCATGCTGATCTTATCACTCTGTGGAGCCACTCAAGGACTTCAGGACATTTCTTGTAAAGCAGATACGGTATTCCGTTTGGCCCTGGTAATGATTTGGCCTTGGCTTTCTTGACCATTTTCTGTACTTCCTCAAGGGCTGGTGGTTTATCGCTGAAATTCTTCTCTGGCTTCCTGGGATGATTGAGATCTAGTGGTTTCTTGCTTTGCGGATCAGAATACGTTTTCCTGAGGTACTGTTCAAGTGTTTCTTTGTCCACTGTGAGTGCGCCTGATTTGGGCTGCTCGAACAGTTTCCTGAAAGGAGTCTCGGAAGAAGCTGTCTTTTGTTTTCTTCTTTTCGCTCCTTTTCCTCCTTGCTGATTCTGCTTTACTGATGGCACTGTGCTTTGCTTTCAGGTCTTTCCAAAGTTTCTGTAGGCCCTGCTTCTCAAATTCTGAAGCTGTCTTCATCCTTTCCTTGAGCTTTCTTTTTGCATTTCGGATGTTGTCCATTTCTCGCTGCCGCCTGGATTTTTGAGGAGGTGTTCTTGTCTTTGGTTCTTTCACTCCATTGGTTTCCCGACTGGTTGTGTACACGATATCTCCGTAGGTGGCTAACTTGTGTTCCAAGATGCTCTTTCCTATTAGTGCATCAAGTTTTCGAACTATTTTCTGGTCCAACTCTTCCCATTCCGTTTTTGCACTTGCAGGTGGCAAGTTTACTTTCTGGCGGTTGGCATCAAGATCTTGTACGACTGATTCGTCTGAATCATCAGCGTGGATGTCCTTGGCACTGTGGTTTGGTTTTCCGACGTCTTATTTGCTGATGCAGTGCGTTACTGAGCACTCGTCAGATTCTTCATACAACCCTTTTTGGTCCTGTGGATCTTCATGCCACGCTCAGTGGAGAATTTCCGCCCACAGACACATGGGAATTCCAACAGTTCTGAAATCGTAGTCCGTTTACCGTTTCCAGTCGTGATTCTGTTGGCGCCAATGGATTCATCATTCTCTCCCCCTTTCGGTGAATCCTGGGAGCATCTCTTCTTTGAACAAATTGTAGCAATTGATTAAGGGTAAGGTGGGCTTGCTAACCCTCGGAACCCGAGAGTCTAGTCTTTCCCAGTGTCACTCGGTCTTTCCCAAACGTCATTCAGACTGTTCCTGAAAGTCAATGGCTTTCCCATGTCTCACTGATAAGAAACTCTAGGGAGAGCCGGACAGTACAAGGTCTTCAGAGAAGAATCCCCCCTCAGTCAAGTGTTTCGGCTCTTAACTCCTTACACTCTATCGGGGCTGGGCCGCACCCAGGTCATGACTCCTGGATGCCCTTGTATTGCCACCTTTTCTATATATCTGTATTCTATTTTCTGACTACTCTTCAAAATGTAGGATAAACTCTGTTAAAACATGCACAGCACCTGCGCAACTTTACAAGTGAACACAAGATTATCAAAACTGGAAGTTCATATTAATCTTTTTTTTTTTTTAGTTTCACAGTTCTCGATGCTAAATGCAACTGGATATATCTAACTTTGTGTGATGTTGAACGGACACTCTTTCTATAGAAAAAGAAACCACATTACAATTTCTAACACACATATTTATGTAAACACCTAACACTCACAAAGTTTGTAGCAGAAGATAGTAATGCTGTATCGAGCATTTCCGGTTTTAAAACCAGAGAATATTTTGCTTAATATAGCAAAAATCAATCAAATAATAGTATTGGAAATTCATGGTCTCCATCTTAACATGTCCATTTTCCATTCTGTATCAATAGTTTTTGTGCACTGAACTCAGAAAAAAATAAACTGTGTTCCGATTGATACATGATGTCATGATAACACTGATGAAACAGATCCAAGGTGCTCAGTTGCTGACACTGATCAAAATCCTGATTCGAAGAATTTCAAAGCAATCTTGTGCAAAGAAGTACCAATGACATTGTTTAAAAAAAAAGAAAAAAAGGAAATCTTCCCAATGAAACTTCCAATCTCCTGAAGAAACAGCCATTTCTGTGGTTGATGAACTGCCGCTTTCCTGTATCGAATGTTGATTGGGCCCACATAATTCACGAAGAGAGGAGCCTGCTTTTAAATTGCTGGAGCAATTTTTCTCATGGATTAAAAATTGTAGTTTTGAATACACATGTACCACTGAAATCAACAGAAAATCCTCTTAACGCTCATATATTAACCTATGTGGTCTGTTTTCATTTTCAAACTGCACGAGGCATTGAAAAATAGCTGAAAAATTCACGTAACTTTCTGCTCATGAAAGTTTTCCTTCAACTTTTGCCTTTCACTTCACCCAGTTTTTCAAACAGTAACTAATGGAAAGCAACAGAAGCGATTTTTTCAACTGTGTGCTTGAAATGAATTGCGTAGCACTCAAAAAATACATCGGCCGCCATTGAATAATGATCACTGTATTGCATTACGGTACGCTTCTTCTTCCATTCATGAATTCATTCACACATTACACAAAACAAACGCAATCAAAAATGAAAAAATGGATGATAAATATTTATTTTTGTCATTTTTTTAGACGTTCATAGGCTTCCCGGCATGGGCCGTATAGCCTGCCACCACCTATATACTTACACCCACAAAGTGACACACTCACCTGGAAGGAGAGAAAAATCTATTCTCAGTCTGTCCAGGGTTCCAACCTAGAATGGCTCAGCTTTTTTAGGTGAGTGCTTTATCCACCACTGCACCACCACTCTGTGTGTGTGTTTGTGTGAGTGCATGTTTGTATGTGTGTGTGTGTGCATGTGAGTGTGTGTGTGTGTATGTGTGTGTGTGTGTGTGTGTGAGTGTGTGTGTGTACATGAGTGCACACACACACGTGTGTGTGTGCGCATGTATGTGTATAAGCATGTGTACATACAAACTGAACATTCCATGAGAACTACCAAACATCAGGAACATTATTGAAGTTCAAACTGTTTATTCATCTGGACCAGTCACATAATGTCATATATCAATGAAACCTGACAAATGCTCAAGTACAGATGCACTGGAAACATGCTTCCAGCTTAGTGACATGCCTCACAGTACACTGTATCTGTCAATACCCTGAAACAGGAATGATTTTCACAACAAAGAATTGCATTCAGATCCCATTCCTGTTTTCAGAACATCACTTGAAATGATACTAGTACACAACCTAAAGCACCTGGGAGGAAATTTGTAGCACAGAGAAAGTTTTTAAAAGTTTGAGATAGTAAACAAAAGACATATTTTTTCATGAAGACTTATATGTTTGAGAAGTTTTCCTTTTAACATTTTTTTTTTTTTTTTTTGACATGAAGTACATTCTGAGTAAGCTGCAGATGCATCAGAAAATGGAACAAAAGTTAATATCTTTCTGTGGGAAAGTGCATGTGTACAGCAAGTCATTGCATTATGTGTTTGTATCTGCATGCATGTATGTATGCATCAGCATGAATGAACATGCCTCATGGCATGTAGTAGTTTACAGTGATGAAAGAAGTCAGGTGTCATCACCTGTCCCTGGTTCCAGTTTCGTGTCAAGAGAGATCAGGTGTGTTTCAGCTGTCCAACTCCTCTTGCACACAGCCTTCACTGTCTCTGTTGTGTCATGATGCTGCCTTATCTTCACTGGTCTGGTCAGGGCCCTCACTAGCAGCAGGCCGAGTCTGTCTATCGTCCTGTGCTGCTGCCTCCATCCCTGTCTCTCCTGCCTCCTGCTGGGCTGCCTTCCTGGCACTGGGGGGCTGATAAAAGGGATTGATGATGTCCTCCCTCCGTTCATAGATCTGCACAGTCCACAATGTGAACAACACTTTACTGAGGAGACTAATATATCAATTTTATGCTGAACTCTACAGAATCCTACAGATGACTCAGGAAAAAAACTTTTGGAACAATATAAGGAAGGTTCGCAGACAATTTCCAAGATTAGAACAAGCCCTACTTAAACTTTTTCAGCACTCTCACAGTTACAATCATGTGTATATCTTTGTGGCAGACCTAAGCAAAAATTAGAATCAATCTTTCTGTAAAGCAAACTGCTTAAAGCTACTTCACTGAACTTTTGCCTCATATTTTTTCAGATGTTGTGTATCATATACCATTAAGTCTGCATGCCATGAAAGAACTGAGAAATTGGGAGGTACCAGAGTTAAAAAGTGTTTTCTCTCACAATGCCAGCTACCAATAACTAAGAAATCAGACTGAAACATGAAACGGATCATACACACATTCTCTGACAGACACACCTGAACACTGTTAGCCCCAAAAAGGACAAATCATTATTGAAAGAGGGCTGACCTGGATGTAACTCTCGGACAGTGTGATCATCTGGGGCAGGATGTCAGCCACATGGAGGTCCTGCATCTCATACCACTTGCCTGTGGCCTGCCACACAACACACATCATCCCACTCATATCCACATCTAAAATAATTATGAAATTTCATTTTCCAAAACTGCATCAACATTAATGTGAGTGCATAATATCAAACCTGTTTTTCAAACTACCAGCATATGTATGTCCTGACTGTGCCAAACACAAGAAAACAAAACAAACTCATCTCCAGTAGTGTTACTGTCATTCTTCATCACTGTCAACTCCATTACAACAAGGTCTTTTCAGCAAGCTCTAACTATGGAGTTGAAATTTTAAAAAGTACAAAAGAAGTAAATTGTTTCCTGTGAAAGAAAACTGAAGTGTCATTAATAAAGCAGGGAAAAGAACAGCTCAGAAAGGTGCAGTCTGTCTCCAAGACCTTAATTAACAAGAGGGGTAAACCATTAGATTTCAACTGAAGCAAAGGCTTGAATTCCCTGGTTACCAACTACTGTCTCTCCATGTCCCAAGTCTGCAAGAAGCAGCTACCCAAAACATTGAAACAACCTCACAAAATTCCCATGTAAAAAATATGCTGCATGTACTGATGTAGAGGACAATAGAGAAACTGAGCAACTTTTTATCATTTATTTTCTCTTTTGACCTGTGTGGTATGTGTGTAGTGTGGTATGTGTGCTGTGTGTAGTGTGTAGTGGTGTGGTGTTAGTGTGTGTTTGAGAGACAGCAACAGAGTGCAAGAGACAGAGAGAGAGACAGAAAGAAAAACAGAAAGAGAGAGCAAAGAAACACAGAGGGGAGAGGTAAGAACAGACAGCCCTAAGGTGAAACAGTGACAGTACAGGCCTTTGCTGTAATGACAGAGGTGGAGTATATCAGTTAAGCCATTTTCAAACAAAACAAAACAAAACTAAAGCTAAAAAAAGAAGCAAGTATACCCAGAAAGAGCAATAAAAATATGTTAAATAACTTCTGGGGGAATAACAGGACCTAATGACATGCAATACTTCAAGGTTTTAAGGGCTTTAAATGCCTTTTTAAACATAATGAAAAGTAATGAATTTCCCAAAAATATTGGTAATTTCAAAGCTCTGCACAGACAAAACTAAAGTTGACAAATTAAAAAAAAAAGACAAAAAAAAAAAAAGGCCACGTGACAAATTACAAAAAAGATGATGAGAGTCAAGAAACCAGGCAGAAGAAAAGAACAAAACAGGTGAAAAGATTAGCATGGACTTTCCAGAAGACAAAGGCACCTTTTCTAGCTGTTAAAAACAACAACAGTGTTTACCTTGTGCAGGACGTGACACCTGTACGTCCCCCCTTGTCCACCCCCTGGTTCACTGTCATGCACAATGTTTGCGGCAAGGTCATAAGTTGTGTGTTTGTGCAATGCTCGCATTTCTGGTGACAGCAGTTCTCCAAAGTCTATGTCTCTGCACAGCAAGTGTACTGTCAATAAGTTTGGACCATTGCAAAGATCAGCATGAGGTACAGGAAGATATGTATGATATGCCTATAATATGCATATAAGAAATCACAAGCTTTTTTTTTTTCCCCAAAAGAAATAAGTCCTTTAACACCCCTGTTCCCAAACTTAACCCCCTTGCCTGTCCTACATTTTAACAATTTTGTCATTACCGTGTGCAAAGTGAAAACTGGATTTCCAAGGGATATTAAACAATCTTGAAACATTCTAGAAGACAGGGAGAAACAAAGTAGGTTGTTTTCCTAACTATCAACCGTGAATTGCTGATGAAAATTGTATGTGAGAGTCATGTCCTATAGGCATTCAACAGAGCAGAAATGGGACATAAGTCTCATGTCCCACAGGAGGCAAGGTAGGTTAAACAAGGTTATATGAAGTTGTTTTTTCTATATGACTTCATGATCTTGAGACAGTCCATGATAAAACTACATACACTCATAAACTACATTTTAATCTTTACCAGTTGACGTCCAACAAAATATGTTGTCATAGTGCCTATAAGATGTCCACTGATGTCATGTATCAATTCCGATCTTTTCTTCATCAGAGTCTGGTTCAAAGAATACAAACAGAATCTGAACGTTTAGTGTGTCTAGATTATAAACATACAAATCAAATGAGCATGTTAGGTGGATGACCCCTTTCTTCTGAATAATGTTCCACTAACTGGACTTCATCGGTCACACCTGAAGAATGTGTTTGCGTCATGTGCAAAAATAATGTCGGAAACTTTGTCCAGCTCCCACAGTCGTCCCTATCAACCAATTTACACAACTGTGCATTTGCTTATGTATGATAATAACGATGAGAGATGCATCTAGTTTGTCTGATGACTGGTCTGATGACAATGACAGTGACAAAACTGACAGCAATGTTCAACACTTTGTCCAGTCCATCTGTCCAATCAGACATCAATTTTGAGCAGGTGACAATGACTGACAGTAAGGGTGCAGTGCTTTCATGTAATCCGAGAAGAGGGGGAGAAGAGTGGAGTGGTGCAAGATGATAGGTTGAAGACCAGACAAAAGGAGTGGCAAAGGGGCGTGTCCATGACTTCACTGAACTGTTTTTCACAGTGTTCGTCTGGCAGGAATTGAACAGCCAATCATCCACAATTTTCATGAAACCCAGGGTTGACAGACAGTGGACAGGAATCTTGTGATTTTATTTTTTCACACTTTTTGTCACTGATTTGTTGACTGACTCCTTTGTACAGTAGAGAAACTGATGCACAGCAGTCACTTTATCAGCTCACTTGCAACCAGGAAGGAGAAAGTATCATCAAAGAGCTACCCCCTCGAAACATGGAAGGCTCTTTGGTGTAATAAAAAGCTTGACTCTTCAGTTTCTGAGAACATGATTCACTTTTAATTTTGACAGAACCCTTGTTGGGCATTGTTGAGTTATTCAATTACATGTTTAGGAGCGTTGTGATTGTTATCATAAACTTATATCTGGTTTCATTTTCTTCTACAGGAGTAATCTGACAATAAGCATGTTATTTCCAGTTGCATTTTGTTTGTTTGCTTTTCTGATGTCATTCTATGGAGGTGGAATTAAGACTTTTTTGGTGTACAAAAATTATCAACATCAATTTTTGAAATACTTGAATACTTATCTACAATTAAAAAAATTAATGAGGGGAAAAAAGCTCCGGTTCAGAATCCAAATTTGTTTTCCGTCAAGACAACATTTACTTTGCTTCTGTATCATTTATAGTTTTTGTACCAGAACTTAAAAAACATATATATATTAACCCTGAATCCTCACGATTCCCTGGAAAGGGGAGAGCACTTAAACAAATCTTTTTTTTACAAAATTCACTGGCACTGAACTGGTTACATAGTTGCAAAATTCTGCCCCCCACAAAAGCAGGAGCAAAAAACTAACAAACAAACAAAAAAACAACTACAAAACTATGTTTCCAGGTCAGGTATCTCTTCCACTACATATGATGCAGGAAAATATCAAATAACTTGCATTTTCATGCAATTTTTTAGTATTTAACTGTATACATTTTCATGCTAAACTATAATAATAAAGGTATAAAGTACAATGTATATTTTTCTAATCTGACTATGTGATACTGCTACTTATTTCAACGTCTGCATTTTAAACAGTGACATGCTTAGCTAGCAAACTATACAATTATCACTGCAATACTCACTTGATGGGAAAATTCACAATGGTTGGGTTCTTCTCCGACACAAAATAGTTCTTGGTGAACCTCTGAAAATTGAAACAAAACACGCATATGAAAAAACATTACAAACAAAAAAATCTTACAACACCAGAGTTTAGGTTTGTTTCAGGACACAAGGGTCAACTGACCAATTCACTACAAAATCAATGGGTCATTTTAAAAAATAATGGGTCAGGAAAATCAACCCCATCAGGCCACCCCCACACAAAAAATGTGTCAATGAATTTATACTTTGTCCATTACATTTGCTGGTCTGTGAAATGGTATCTAACTATCTACATATGTGACGCAACACGCGAAAACCAGGCTAAAGTCATAAATTATCATTTTTGACATTTATGTACTTTCTGAAAGTTTAAAAATCACAGATTAACATACAAAAAACAGAACCAATCTATATATCATAGTTTTTTTTTCAGTTGGTGTACCTGAAAAAAACAAATGGAGAAACTGGCTCATGAAAAAAACTTACATTTGCCTGCTTTTAACTTAAGAACAAAAATTATCATGAACATGTATTGATGTCAAAAGATTAAAAATTAAGTAAACTACAAATTTCTAAATGAAAAAAGCAGGGGAAAATTCATATTTTTTCTTTGTACACAAACGAAGTCAAGAATGGCGAGTGAAGGAGTGATGTAACGCCACAAGAGAGCAGTCAATGGCAACAGTGAATGTTCAAATGAGAGACAAAGGCCACACACGTGTTTAAAAAAAAATATTTCCAATAATGCTGATGAATTTTTTTTACTTCCGTTTTAGATTCCAGCTCAAAATAACTTTTACTAAATGCATTCATGAAGTTTATTAACACATCATCAGCTGATACAATTTCAGAAAAGCCTTGATTCAAATGCACTGAACATTGCAACTTTAGTGACAAACGTGTGCAGCAGTACCAACAGCACATACACCTGGAAACATTAAAAAAAAAAGAAGAAAAAAAAAAGTTCCAGGTAGTTTTATGTTAAAATATTTACCGACAGCAAAGATAAGACTTCAAAGATGCGAATATTGTAATAATCTCAATTTTCATTATTTTGACCATTATGATATATTTTTGTGCATAGCTAAGGATAGCTGGCTGCAACTTTAGCCGGGTTTTCACATGCTGTGTCACTTATCTGTATCTATATATTTATGTGTGTGTGAGAGAGACAGACAGAGAGGGACACAGAGAGAGAGAAACGGCATGCAGAGACTATGCGCGTATGTTTGCTGTGTTATTCTGAAAACAGAAAATACAACATAATCAATACTAAACTTTATTCTACAATGCTGATACATTGATTTATGCTGACTGCTGTGGATAGTAAATGTCCATATTACAGTCCAGGAAATACAAAGGAACCAGTACAAACAAAAGCAAAGCAGTACAGTAGAAAGACATCAAATCAACTATGTCACTATCACTTGCGTTGGTTTAATACCGTTGTTTTATGAAAGCACTTTCCTCTGCTTTTTGGAAATCTTCACAGTTGCAAAATGTTTCTAAAATTTTCTAAAGTACCATGCCAGCATAATGTGTGAACCTGTGTAATTCTATTCTTGTGTATACATGGAAAAGATCAAATGTGCTTTAAAGGTAATGTTATCTATGTCACTATGTCTGATTATAGAAACAAGAATATACCCTGAAAACAAAGTATGGCTGAATAAATGACAAAATGGAAATGGTTATGAACATAAAAGTGTGGATGTATCTTGATCAGATCTCCATTTTACTCAAAGGGTTACATTCTTACATAACATCAATGAAGTAAACACGTAAGCTGCCCACGAACACTGAAGAAATCTTTCAGATTCACTCTCCAGGTATGTGCAGAATGGAAGAGACTGCAAATGTTCTGAACACTGAATCAATCTTTCTGGGGGCATTTTTTGTTTTCTTAAGGCGAAATGTTCTACATGTATTGACGGGTGCAATAGCCGAATGGTTAAAGCACTGGACTTTCAATCTGAGGGTCCTGGGTTCGAATCTCGGTGACGGCGCCTGGTGGGTAAAGGGTGGAGATTTTTCCGATCTCCCAGGTCAACATATGTGCAGACCTGCTAGTGCCTGAACCCCCTTCGTGTGTATGCGCACGCAGAAGATCAAATACGCACGTTAAAGATCCTGTAATCCATGTCAGCGTTCGGTGGGTTATGGAAACAAGAATATACCCAGCATGCACACCCCCGAAAACGCAGTATGGCTGCCTACATGTCGGGGTAAATAAAAAACAAACAAACGGTCATACACGTAAAATGTTACATGTCTGTCTGAGTGTGTATGTGTGTGCGTCTGAAATCTGATTGAATGACACAGGAAATGAATGATGAGCGCCCAGTGGCAGCCGTCAGTCGGCTCTACCCAGGTAGGCAGCCTGTGGTGCAAATGTCCCCGTGTATGTAAAGCGCTTAGAGCTTGGTCTCTGACCGAGGATAGGCGCTATAGAAGTATCCACATCAATCAATCAATGTATTGAAGCCATCATCAAGCTGAATCGAGGAGATGGCGGGAAAGTAAAAAGCAAAATTGTTACTTTATCCCACAACAGTTCACAATATGCAATTGGCGTTGCCATTGTGTTAATGTACTTCATTTTGTTTCCCAGCTCGACACAAGTTGTGATTTTTGATAAAGTTTTATTATTTTTAACACAATGTTCATCTGCTCAATGATGAACTGCAAAGAAACAATAGTAACCATTATGTTCTTTCATTTTTCAGAGTTTGAAACTGCAATCGTGATTTTTTTGCAGAGAATAAGATAAATCTACAAAATCCCTTTCATCATGACTGACTTTACTAAAAATCAATAATCAAGTGACTGACTGGCTGCCACATCAACGGGTCATTTCAAAACTATCTATGTCAATGACCCATGACCAACACTAAACCTAAACCCTGCCACATGAAAATTCCCATTTCTCCTTTACCTCTGTACACTCCCCTCCCTTCTTACACACACACAAAGATGGATTGGGAAAACTGAAATTAAAATTTACCAAAAACATTCATCAGAATGATGATTAATATACACCACCACAGAAAACAAAACAACAACACACACAAACAGAACAGACCAGGAAGTAACACCTTCAATATGTTGAGAAGTGCTCACAGCTGTATGGAGTGTTTTGGATTAAGTTTCCTATTTGAGAGATCAACACACATGACAATGATGATAACAATCATAAAAAAAAATGACCCACACCTTTTTTTCTTTGCTTCTTTTCCAAACAAAATCCAAGCTTATGGTAGTACACTCCAGATGTTTCTTTTATCTGGTGAACAGTCAAGTTTGGTACATGCCACTAAATGTGTGCCAAGAGTCCCACCTTGAAGTAACAGATGATGAAAGGAGGCAGGCGAGTCAGCTGGAAGGTCTTCAGGGTGTTGTCTTTGTACGTCTTGTACTCCTTCTCTGAGCTGCCATTGAACTTGGCCAGCAGGCTGGCAAAGGGCACCTGGGGGATGATGTTCTCCCTTGCCTCATCCGGGTACAGAGGTGGAGGTGGGAGGTCGCACGTAAGGTACAGCCACTGGATCTCTTCCAGCCGGGCTGAATCATGGAAACAAACAGGGTCATGGGTGCAACTGGCAGACAAGATAAAAAAAACTTAAAAGCTGGGGTCCAAATGAGGTATAGCCTAATATGGGTAGAGCCCTGGTTAGGGGTGGGTGAAGAGGTGTTGGGTCAGGGGAGCAACTCACCCCTGAAGCTGAATCAAAAATATGGTTTGAAAGGCATCAGGGAGGCTCTCCTGCAATCAAAAATAGAAAATTGATTGCATGTTGAGAGAGAGAGAGGGGGGAGTGAAGGTGGGAGAAAAGTTTGTATGTGTACATGCATGTGTACTGCTTTCAGTACAACTCTATGTGTTTGAGAGAGAGAGAGTCTGTGTGTGTGTGTGTGTGTGTGTGTGTGTGTGTGTGTGTGTGTGTGTGTGATTCTGAAAGAGAGAGAAAGAGAGAGCAAGAGAGAGACAAGACAAGACAAGAGGAATGGTTTATTGTACATTGGCCTCAGGCCATTATACAAACACATGGGAAGGGTGGATGTTGGGGGGCAGGGTCTGGTGAGGTCGGGGGTCGAGGGGGGGTGGGGGGAGGGGTCGGAGGGGTGCAATTTGGATGAACACATCAATATTAAGAACACTGCTATAATGCTATAATATAGCTACATTGTTAATTGCTATAATGCTATAATATAGCTACAATGTTAATTGCTATAAATGCTATAATTGCTGTAATATGAACTTGCGTGCTGGCAAATCTCAACAGAATCGGACAAAATATGCTCATCCACACTCGCACGCACTGACGCACAACCACATTCACATGCACATACACCAATATACATTTATCGTCATGCACTTCACCTAATCCATTGTAGCTTTCCAGACAACCATCTGGCTACTAGCCAATTCAAGCAAACTTTAATCTCTTATTCCACACTCCTATTCACTGGTAACCAAAGGAAAAACTAAATACTGGTATTCTTTTCTATGAAAATCGTTAGCTTCTGAAATAAATTTTGCGAAAAAACATAACTGCTTCATCAAGTTCAACTGAGAGCGTTGCTGTAAGATTTTTTTGCGTGGCTGGTCACTGAATAATTTGTATCCTCAACGAATGTCTACATATGCTGGGCAATCAAAAACAAAATACATTTCGTCCTCAATACTGTTTGTCCTTGTGCACATTGAACACCTGTAATTGTTGGTTGCCCCAAACCAACTTCTATTTGCTTAAATGCCAAGGGTTCTAGATCAGAATCTAGCAAGGTTGTATCTATGTCATTTATGTGTAACAATTACTTTTAAATGACGGGAACCAGTTATATTTATCATTTCCTTCCATGCCTGCATGCCAGTTTTGTCTATAACAACAGATTAAACATTCTTTAAATTCAGAAATAAACTGTGCTTAACTGCCTGCTTCCTGACTGGGCCAAACTATACCATAACCATTTTCCATCAGGACTTTCTTTAACAGAGAGACCCAGTTACATCTGCCTGTTTCATGTTGCAATACTTACATTTCATATGCCTGTCTAACTAATCCAGTCATTGGTAAATTAGTAAGTCTTAACCAGTATTTGACAGAACTGATGTAAGTTCTTATGTACAAAGGGTAAACACCTGCTTCTCCAAAAGTCATCTTATTAGAAGCTTGTAATGGAACGTTCATCATATGTTTTATTGTATGCATACGAACCTTTTCCATGAAAATATTGTCTAACAAACCCCAAAATTCTGCTAGGCTGGTTAACATTTCAATTTGAGTATCGAACAGTTTCCATGTTTCCTTTTCTTTGATATCTCTGTTGCAAGCTCATTGATAAAGAATTAAAACAACTGAGGGCTAGTGAGAGAGAGAGAGAGAGACAGGCAGACAGTGAGAGAGACAGAGAGAGAATGAATGAATGAATGAATGAATGAATGAATGAATTCATTCATTCATTATGGGCCAAGGCCCCTAAATGAATGGGTTTGTTACTTTGTAACAACATAACTATACAATCACAAAAAATATTGGTATACAGTCTGTTTAGTTATGAGCACAGTGTCTCTTTTGCTCGATACAAAATTATACATAGACTTCTTTTTTTTTACCAACTTTTGATTTGTTAACCTCTTGACTGTGCTGTTGACATACGGTGTACATCATGAAATGTCGCTCACCAATTCTGTATTGACGTATGCCGTACGTCATGTTACAACGTTCTATGTTTTGAGTCCCGCATTGCAGAAAATACAGTCCGCTAACCATTAAATTAGCTCCCCTGAGAGCTCTTTGTCTCCTGAGTTCCATAAGCTAAAAATATTCACCTCATTGTCATATTTATGGCGAAAGTTTTGCAAGTTTGTACGAAGCTCAAGTTGTGTTTGCAAAGCCATGGCTGAACGCAGACAAACCCCAACACTTGCACGAGTACTGGAAGAAATCCTTCACGATGCAAATAGTAGAGATGAAGATTGTGGACTGAATGAGATAGAACTGTGTGAAGTTGATGCCAAAGATGCCGATTGTGACATGCAGGGGGGTGGAAGGTGGGGTTGCTTGACGAAAACAAACACAGACAAGCTCAGCTGATTCAAGATGCAGGTGGGTGTTTACGAGGTTTGTCAGTTTAGTATTTGCTTTCTGTTTGTTGTAACAATGAATATAACTGCATTGTGTGTGTTTTGAATGTGTTAGCTGTGGTAAGTAGCTTCGTCAGTCACTGATCAGTGTATGTGTGTGAGAGTCAGTCATGTGTGTACTGTGTGTGACCAATGCTGCACAAGTAGGCGTGGCTCGCTGGCTGGCTCATTGTTGATGACAGCATGTGTTGCTCGTCTAGAGCTTTCGGTGTATTCGTTTCTGCATGTGTATTGGTTTGTTGTTATTGTTGGCTGTTGGTTGTTGTTGTTGTTGTTGTTGATGTTGGTGTGTGTGTGTGTGAGTGGGGGAGCGGGGGAGGAGATGATGTTTACAAAACTGAAATAAGAGAATGATATACAGAATTGTATGCCTAAATTACTTTGTAAATGTAACACTTGTAGAAGTGTGTGTGTGTGTGTGTGTGTGTGTGTGTGTGCGCGCGCGCGCGCGTGCATGCGTGCGTGTGTGTGTTGTCATTCTGTTTTGTATGAGAAAGAGAGAATGAAGGGGCTGTGGCATACCATGAACCAGTTTCAGTGTGTGTGTGTGTGTGTTGGGGGCTTGGGGGGGCGGGAGGGGGGGGGGGGGTAGGTGTGTGTGTGCTTGTATTTCAACTTCTGAAAACAATCAGAAATAAAATGGTACCATTTCATAACCTTTTTATATGTTGTTGAAAAAAAAAAATAATAAAAACACAACAAACTCAGTCTTTTATGCAATGTGTTTCAGGTATTCAGCATGGTGATGATCATGTTCATCCTAGACCATCTGGAGTTGACAACTTGCCACAAACCTGCAGCTGAAGACCAGCAGCAGCAAGACCAAAGGGCAGTAAATAAGCCTCCAGCAATTCTGGATTACAACAAAAACATGGGTGCCATGGACCATCATGACCAACAGCTGCAGCCCAACAATGCCACAAGGAAAACCCTGAAGTGGTACAAATATGTGCGTGTACATTTTCTACAAATTGCCATGCTGAATGCACACATCCTCTACAAAAAAGCAGGCAACAGCAGTACATTTCTGGACTTCCAGAAGGATGTACTTAGTGCCATGATTTTTGGTGACCAAGACCCAGACACTGCTAAAGATGACCACACTGTTCGTCTGGGTGGACAACACTTCACTTATGTCATTCCACCTACCCCACAGAAAGCCCGGCTACAAAGGAGGTGCGGAGTCTGCTGGAAGAAAGGGCAAAGAAAGAATGTGAGGTTCTACTGCCCAGACTGCCCAGCACTGTGTCTTGAAGACTGTTTCCGCAAGTATCACACACAGCGTTTTTACTGGCGACAGATGCTGGGTGAGTACACCCTTTTCATTCTTTGCGTGGACTGTGTTGGAGTCTTATGGACCTGGACACTGTTACACAGCCTTGACAGTATGTGTGGTTGATCACAACAGTCACAAGAAAGACTGGTTGATAACCTGTTGATTGGTTGATGCTGTGGCACCTACATGATGGAATGACAGTCCCAATTTTTTTTTATTGCATTTTATGGAATTTTTGTCAGATTGACTCATTATTCGAACATGTGAGTATTAAAAACAAAATCTAAATCTTGGTTCATTTTCCTCTCATTTGATATATACTTTTATGCATTTATCTGCAGTACTTTTTGAAATATAAGCAAATTAAAATCATTGGCGTGTTTTTCTTGTTTTTCTAAAAATTTTCTCAGCATAGGCTATAGCAAAACATACTAGCAGTGAAGGAGTTAAAGACATTAAAACATACTAGCAGTGAAGGAGAAAAAGACATTAGCACACTGAAACGAAAGAAAGTAGGCTGCCTATAATATTTTTTTCTGGGATAAACTGTTGTCTTAATCTCTGAATCACTGGACATGACAAAATGCACTCCATCTTCTTTGCAATTTCCACAGAGTGGGCATATTAAGTTTCAATCAGTTTGGGTCTTATACCTATGGTGATGAACACAATTATCTGACACACCAAATCAAAACTTTGACATAATATGGATTTTGCCATAATTTGGATTTCAGCACAATTTAAATTCACAGATAGATATGGTCTGACGATATGCTAAGTCCCAATGAAAAGAGAGTACATTTGAAATCTTTCACTTGTCTGAAAGTGGTTTTGCCAGTTCTGCCAATTACAATCTATTAGTCTTCGGTGAAAGTCATAAATAAACAATTCAACATTTCCTACTTAAACTGCCTATATCCATATTTAAATAAACATGTTCTTACATTGGTGACCCAGTTATTTTTGCCTGCAGCATCGAGATGAAACAGCGTTAAGTAGCTTTACAAGGCAGCCAATTTTCTTCCATATATATATACAAGCTTTAAGTAGTATTTCATACATTGCACAACAGAATTTACCACAACTGGATATCTGTTGGTTTCGCCATTAACAAAATTGTTTGGTGTTCTTTTAACTACCCCTAAAAAGTGCTTCAGAGCAAACAAAGTATTTTTTTTACAATGTTCAACAGCTTAACCCTTTCGCTGCCAGGAAAATAAGATTTAAGTGAAATCTATTTGCCAGGGTTTTTCCACAAAAAACGAGTATAAATTTTCAAAAAATTCTGTGCTCTTTGTTATTGGAGAAAGACCCATAAAAGTATATATTTTCTGAAAGGGAAATGAATAAAGAATACAAAACACATGATGTTTTCCCATTTTATATATTTTTAGTGACATGCTGTTGTTTTGAAATCAGTGTTTTGTTTTTTGTCACATTTTCAACTTGTTCATTACAAACATTAGTCAGGCAATTTGCACTAAAATATCATATTTTCTGGACAAATGGATATCTGCACACACAAAATCATACTAGAACAACCACAATACAAAAAAACTGAAAAAGAAATAGATATATAATGCATTGACTTCTGCAAGTGATAATATGGATGTGAGGCCACGCCCCCTCAGTCTCCACCCCCCCTCCTCTTCACCCCTCTCACACGGTCACTTTATCCAGTTCTCATCAGACCGCGTTGGCTGAGTGCCAAGAAAACAGCCCACACTGTGGCCTGCTAAAAATTCGGTGACTTCTGTCGTCTGCTAGAGGTGAAGAGCCAGCATCAGTCACTGATAGTCGTATCTTGGCCACTCTCTTGATTGCTTCCTTTTTCTATCAAATCGTCCTATAAATGTTCACCACTGTCTTCTCCTTCGAATTTATGCTTCAATTCTTTCTGAGCATCAGCTAAAGAAAGTAATTTTGGTTGATTTAGTTCGCCACAATTGCATGTCTTGAGCACGGAGTCAGTCCGACATTTTGTTGAGCGAGCGAGGAGAGGAGCCAGGCAAAGACTGCGGCCAGTAACCCAACCAAAACGTTCAAATAAAGGACTGCCTTATGACGCAGATGGTGTTTCTAGCTATGAATAGAATCTAGAAAGATTCCCCAAGCTAAAGCTACCAGCATTTTTGTCAACGAACTGAATGCAAAGTAGGGAAAAGTCAGAATATTTCGATGACGAGTTATTTCGTCATTGTGGCAGCGAAGCGTACATGCTTTCCATGACGAGTTATCTCGTCATATAGGCAGCCTAGGGGTTAATCTAGTCCCCATAGTTCTGTGCCATATTATATAATATGTTGTATTTTGGCATAAAAAAATTTCAGTAAGATTTCTAACAAATTATCATTTAGTATATACAACTTCTGTAAAACACATAACAGAGCATTCTTCCCTCGACTAGCTAAATCTTTGCATGCTGCTGTAAAATCTGATTTTGTTGAAAAATAGATACTAAGATACTTATTGATATCAACAACAGGCATTATGACATCATTGTAGGTCCATCATTCCCTAGCGGCCAAATATTCTCCCTTCCTAAAAACAATAATTCTACTTTTTTAATTAATTTAGATTAATCTTTAAATCTAACATAAGAGCTGCAGTTTGTAGACTACGTAACTGATTTTGCAACCCAACAACAGTTTCAGATATTAAAATGACATCATCAGCCTACTAGTAAAAGTATAAACAACTCAAAGGTATCAAACAAAAAAGTTGCACCATGTCATTTATTTCTAATTACTTCAAGTTCAACAGCTAATTCATTCATAAATAATGAAAATAAAACAGGGCTAAAAATGTCTCCCTGTTTGACACCTTTCGTACAGTTTATAATATCTGTTAATCTATTCCCATATCATACATGAGCTCTCACGTTAGTATACATACTCTTGATGCATTCAAAGAGTTTTCCTTTAATACAGTTTTTTAACAGAACAAGTCAAAGAAAATTCTGGTTAATAGAATCGAAGTCTATGGTTAACAGAATCAAAGTCTATAAAGGCTGCAAACTGTTTTTGACTGGAAGCAAACTGTTTCTGAACTAAAGACATTGAAATAAACATGCGGTTGATACTGGAAAACATTCTCTTAAAACCTGCTTGAATATCCCCTGTTAAATCATTTTCTGCTACCAAGCAGCATCTACCTATATCTGTCCCACAAGCAGTAGAGATTGCCACTTCAGCATCGGTCTACACAGCCACAGCAGGAAGTGCAATGCCCGGCAGTGACTACATTTCTGGGCAGCAATCGTCTCTCGAGACGGAAGGCCACCGAAGAAATCATTTTCTGCTACCCAATTTTGTTATGTACTATTTATCGCCACACTGGAAAGTTTACTGCTGGTGTCACACAAAGCAATTCCCCTATAGTTACCAGAATTATTCACTTCTCCCTTCTTGAATAGTGGCAGGATAATAGATTCAGTCCATTTGTCTGGAAATACCTTTGTCAAACTATGCACTGAAGATCACCAAAAAATCAACAGTTTGATCACAAGCATTCTCGAACAGTTCTCCAATTATTCTATCAGATCCAGCAGCTTTTCTTGGTTTTATCTTCCTAAAGGCAAGTAAGACTTCCTCTTACAAGACTGGGTGATTGAGAGAGAGAGAGAGAGTGAGAGCAAGAGAGGCTTATGTCTGAGTGAACAGGGAGTCCGCCAGATGTACCTACGTCCCATAAGGCTTGACAGGGATGGACATCATGTGCTTTGCCGCATGTGTGTCAATCTGTGCCTGTGTGCACGTTTATGTGTGTATTAGTGTGTATGTATGCGTAATCTGCTTTTCACTGTGACATCAACACGTGCCATGAAGGGATCGCCTTCTGTCATGATCGGCATTTTGACAACTGCGAGCTTGATTTTCATCAACTGTTAGGAAACCTGTAACTTCAATTTCTGACAAGTCACTCTCTTTCCAAAGCTTCTTGAGTGCTTCACTTCTGGGTCAACAATCGGAGAACACGGACAAACACTTTCAAGCAACCCATCCCTGTGCTGTTTTTTATTTTTCAAATTAAGAAAACGGATGTTCCGTTTTTGATTAAAGTCTAAAAACGGATTTCTGTCCCAAGATGGAGGAGTTGCACCCATACAGGGTCACAATCACTTGTACATTATCATTAATCCTTTGCATGCTGAAGAATTTCATGAATAACTTAAGTCCTATTTGTCAGGGAATTTTTACAAAAAATTGGTTGGTGTAGTTACAAAAAATTATGTTTTCAACCAACACAGGTGAAAGAATATATTTTCTGAAAAGAAAATGAATGGACCTTTCAGAAAAAAAAAAGTTTTGTTGTGATTAAACAGATATGTGACCCACAAGAACTTTTACAAAAATAAACATTTCGGAGGCATAATATTTTTCCCCTATGCCTGTTGTCATTATTCACTTTTCTTGGATTACCAAGGTTAGTTGTTTGAGCATAAAAAAAAGTAGTTGAACAACAACAGAATAAGAAAAGTAATCAAATAGCATAACATTTATATTTGTTATATCTATAATTGCCTTTCTTGAAACAAACAGGTAATCCACTAACATTGAACATAGTACTCCACAGCACATTACATATAGTCTCAGAAGATTTTTCATGAAAAAAACAACAAAACATCAGCAGTCCATATTTCACTCAGTCCCATGCAGGGAAATACTTGCAACTTGCAGTTTCTTCAATAAACACAAACTATGTACAAATGATATACTTCTGTCTTTGTCATTGTTGATAATGCTAAAAATGTTAAATGTAACCATGAGAAAAAATGAACATGAAGGAAAAAGATGGAATGTTAGACTGGTATGATGCTGAACTCTACAAAAATGAAGAATCAGGAATGAGAGTCAACTGTCAACTTAAGTCACTGGAAACAGTTCTAACTAAAGAAGTGCAGCTTTGTGTGCCAGATCTCAAAATAGCAGACAAGACACAGAACAGGTTGCCAGGATCATTTCTCACAGGTGCTGTCACATCTTTTCCCCTGTTCTCTCTCTCTAAAACACACACACACACACTCGTACACACACACACACACAAATACATCACACGGACTACACTCACACAAACTCATATGTTACATCCCCAATACAGGAATGTCTGCCTCAAAATCGTAAGCTCAGTCACTGTGAAACACACTGATCTAAAAATAGACAATTACACCACCACACCCCCTGTCCCTCTCCACTCCACCTCCTGCCCTTCTTTGCTCAGCATGCTGCAATCTGATACCTCCCCCATCTCGGTGTTTCAGAATAAGCTCAAAACTGAAGTGATAATACTATTCATACATGCAAGAGGAAATAAGCTTTTAAATGAAATAAGACATTTACTCCAGAAGATGTGCGATAAACAGACTGTTGTCAAAAGTCAGTTTACTCTTGCTGATGAAAGACAAAACAGACTGTCATCAAAAGAAAGGCAACTCACACTGGTATTCCTCTGCAGAAAGCAGTTTCTCCTTCTCTGCCTCAGTCTGCACAGCAAAGTAACTAACATGAATGAATTAACCCTTAGCCTGCCAAAGGATTTTGCAAATATTTACCAGGGAATTTTCATTAAAAAACGGGTAGGTGAAGGGAAAAAAGATTCTGGTTTAATTTCTCAACTGATGCAGATAAAATTCTCAACAGCTCATCCGTTTCCAGTATGAACTAAAATGACTGTTTGTGAGTGAGTGAGTTTTGATAGTTTCCGAATTTGTTGGTAGTATTTTTGATTTACAACTGTGTGCTGTGACTTGTGTGTGTCCTTGCGCGTGTGCTTGTGTGTATTGTGTGTGGCAGGGTGGAGGTGGACAAACAGTTTTCAATGATGTTTGGTATCTTGTGTTCAGTTTTTCCTTTTTGATATTTACATATGTGTTCTATTTGTAAACGCCTAGGGCTATTTTCAAGATTAGGCGTAAATGCTCAAAATAATAATAATAATAATAAAAGTATATATCTTCTGAAAGGAAAATGAATGGACAATACAGGAAAAAAAATGTTACGATTAAATGAATATTTGATCCATAAGAATTTTTCAAAAATAAACATTGCACATACACACAAACATACATACACACACCATCCCCCAAAAGAAATGTCTGGATCAAAATCATCAGCCCAATGTATAACCAACTGACCTGAAAATTGGCACACAACTATGTCCACTCCACTGCCCCCCCCCGCCCCCCCTCTTTTCTCACTCCACATTGTGTCATGATTCACTCTGTACACTGCTATCTGATACTTCCCCATCCCTACAGCCTCTTGCGGGTCTACCTGTCACACACAGCATATTCTTTTTTCGATTCCATGCTGTCTGCTAGGAATGTCAAATTTTCTTCTGCTCTTTGGATGAAGGCTGACATTCCTCACCTTCCTTTTCCAAAGAATCGTCAGACTGGAGTTCACCTTCGTCTTCTTCAAGCATTCATTCTAATTTCATTGAGCAGTGGCTAAATCCTGTCATAGCTTTTTTTTTTTTTTTTTTTTTTTGGTTGCACTCGACCTGGAAAAGGCATCAGCATTTTGCTTGCCCACAAGGACAAAAAATTGTTGACATACTCCAGTCAGCGAATAAAATCACTTAAAAAAACTACATTCCTGGGTGATGTAGGGTGTTCCCATGTTATTATAAGAGTCAGGTGAACCTTGGTGAAGCTGAAGTGACCAATATAACAATTCCAAAATAATGTAAAAGCTTTTACAAGACAGATATTTAGACACCACTTGGGTACAGCTTTTGTGGCAGTGGTCGGGGAATTATCCGCCATTTCAGACTGGCTTAGGTTGCAGCATAAAGGTTAATGGATGAATAGACATTAAAATAAATAGTACTTCACAGTGGATTAATGGACATTTAATAGTGTACTTCACCAAAGCTTTTGAGACACAGCAAAAGAAATCAGACTGAATACCACATGGCATGAGCATCTGATCAATGCATGTGTCACACATGAATGTACACAAATATGCAGATAAAAACAAATAAGAACCAATGGGAGAAAAGGAATAAGTCAGAGCTTCAGATTGGTGGGGGAAACCAAAGGCCACAAGATCCCTGGCAAAGCAAAGAACAGGGGCCATTAAACTGCAGACACAACAAGTTAAATAGACACAGAAGCCACAGAGAATAAGTTGCATTTGCCAAAAAATAAATTATGCATTATGCAAACATGCTGTAAATCTGAAGACCAAGTATCAACAAAACTACACATCCCTGAAAATTTTAAAGTGCTTGTATGCAAGTGCAAATGACAACCAAATGATCTCTTTCAAGCAGTACTATGAATGCAGTTCCAGTTCATTTTGTGATGGGTACATCAGCACTATCTAAATACCCCCAATTCAGTTTCAAGGCAAATCAAGTATCAAAGTGTGATGTGTACAGGGGCAGACTTACCAAGTCCACAGGAGGAATCTTTCTAGACCAGACCAGCATCTTGCCCCTGAAGGTCTTGCTGATGATGCTGCTGCTGAGCTTCTTGGTGCCATTCAGAGCAGCATGCATGGCATTTAGGAACCATGACAGGAAGTCGATCGCATCTCCTGAACGTAAGCATGAATACATTTGTGCCAGACAGAAATAAACACAGTAAATCATACGTAGCAGTATGCTTCACTAACCATCAGTACAGGAGCCATTTATTGTCATTTATTACAGATATTGTATTTACATTGTATTGACAAGTGTACTGACACTTACTATTCGAATGCTTCTGAATTTGAAAAAGCATGTTCCATTCTATGATTACTTAACATTAACTTATTTACAATCTGCAAGCTACTCTCCTGTGCAAAATACACATGCCACATTTTAACAGTAAACAAGTAGTCTATAGCATATCATAAGCAAAACTGAAATACACAAAACAGGTCAAAGCATAGATCAACAGGTCAAAGCATAGAAAATATTGATAAAACACCTGAACACCTGCACATGATCCCCTTTGCATAAACAAGAATTAACAAAATCATCAAGACCTGAACCAGCAAATAACATTAAAACTATATGATCATGCTGGTAAAAATGCAAGTTCTGAGACAGCTGTAAACCAGAAAAATTATTCTTGCGATCAGTCAAAAAACAAAAACAAGAATGGAGGCCCCTTTTCAGCATGGTGTTGTGTCCTTACAAAAGGCACTTTACTACAATATTCCTCACTCTACCCAGGTGTGAATGGGTACTGGCTTCAGTTGGGAAAGGTCAAAATGCTAGAAGGAGAGGATTGGGCCCCACCTTCCTATGCAGAGCCCATCAAAGACAAATTGAGTGATATCTAACAAACTGCTATCATATATATTAACCCTTTAACTGGGTAAAAAGATTTAAGTGAAATCTGTTTCCCAGGCTTTTTTCTCAAAAAAGGGTATATATTTTCAAAACATTCTGTGGACTTTTGTTACTTGATGGAGACCAATAAAAGTATATCTTTTCAAATAGTTAAATGAATAAAGAATATAAAATATGTGATGTTTTCCAATTTAAAATTTTTTTTCCAAAGACATGCCATTGCTTTGAAATCAGTGGGGATTTTTTGTCAGATTTTCAACTTGTTCATCGAGAACATTAGTCAGGTCATATTTTCTGGACAAACTTACACACAAATTATACTAGAATAACGACAATATAAAAAAAGACATATACCTGATCCAGTGTGACTGCTCCAAGTTACAACAACATAGATGTGATTGTCCAATCCTTTCAGTCAAGTAAGTTTTCTTGAAAAAAATCATCATGCCCCAAGAACTGTTTCATTTCAAACACTATCTCAGTCAGCATCACTGTAAGTCATGGAGTAAGAGTCTCTGTTCATCATTACTCACTGTTTGCTTGACAATTGTGCCAATCTCTTCATTACTTCCTCCATTTTCTACTGAATCATCCGATAAAAGTTCATGTCTTTCTTCGTAATCGAGTTGACGCTATAATTCTTTCTGAGCTACAGCAAAAGAATGCAATTTGGTCACTTAGGTAAAGCTCGCTCACAAGCCTGGTCCAGGTGTTGCCATTTCCAAGCTGAAGTGATCTGAAATCTTGCTCCCATTTTCAACTGCTAGAAAAACTTGGTTGGGTGACATGAAATCCTTCAGCCCCTTTCACCTACCCAGTTTGTAAAGTAACGTAAGAAATATGTTCCCCTCTTCCTCAGCTACCCACCTTGCTGTGTGATCTGAAATCTCTTTTTGCTGCACAGCACCACGGCCTGCAGCATTTCATGTGGGGAGACATGAGCCTTGAAGTTGCGTGGGTTCCAGAGTTTGCGGATCAGCTCCCCAAACCTCTGCACCAGCAAGAACTGCTGGTCCCCAGGTGGACGCTTGATTTTGGCATAGTTCTCTTCACGAAGGAAGTAATTTCGCAGAGGTGTCACATGGGACAAGGCCTGTGAACAGATACAAATCCAACAAGTTTATCAATGATGTTACTCTTTTTGTTTTTATATGGTGTTTTTTTTTCCTTACTTAATGTCAAGTTTAGTACTGAAAAAAAAGTTGAAAAAACAACTGAATGGAGAGGATGTGAAAAACAGAAAAGTGATAAAAATGTGATCACCAGAGACACAAATTCTCTCACATACATACAATGCAAACACACACACACACAAACAACAAATATACAAAAGCATAAATTTTGTTGCTAAAACAAAAAATCTGTACATACAAAAAGTTAAAAAGATGGATTTTAAGAAAACACACAGCTTCAAAGACTCCAGCAATGCCTATGATAGTGTCCACAGTCCACAAAACATCACTCTGGAAGATCTTCAAGTCCTATGGCATTCCAGAGAAAGTCCTATCAGTTATAGAGCAGATCAACGACTCCAAGTGTCAGGTCAGGAGAGAAGGTGGAAACAGCAACTGGTTTAAGTACTCACAGGCATCAGACAGGGGTATATCCTCTCCCCACTACTCTTCACACTTGCCAGTGGCTGGGTGCTGAAGACTTAACTTGAGGAAAATGAATCCAGTGAACTGAGGAAAAGAACCTCTCAGATGTAGACTTTGCTGATGACACAGAAACAACAACCAAGATCTGCAGCTTCTTGTGAATGAGATCAGCAGCTATGCTGGAAACACTGGACCAACCATCAAAGCCAAGAAGACAAAGAATCTCTTGAACAGTGAACATTCAGCACCACCAATGTCTTTACTGATCAGGAAAAAAAAAGTGAAGCAGAAAACTTCACGTACCTTGGCAGTTCCATCAGAAGCACCAGTGACTTAGTCCATGAACTGAAATGCCATACTGGAAAGGCAGCAGCAACAGCTTTTAACAAATTAAGCAAATATGGGGCAGCAAGAAATTCTCCCTGAAAGAAACTCAAGCAAAGATTCTATAACTCAAATGTTCTATCCACATTCCTCCACAGCTGCGAATCGTGGCAACTCAAGACCATACAGGATGAAAAATTGGATGTTTCTGACACCAAATCCCTATGCAAGATCCTTGGCATAAAAAAGCATCATTTCATCTAGTGAGATCCTATCAGCCTCTTGAGTCAACCATCATCTTCAAACATGTGTCTCCACCGGTCCCATGTAATGAGGCTCCCACAAGAAATGCTTGCAAAGCCTGCCGTGAAATGGACACCTGCAGGCCAGAGAAAGAGAGAACAGCCCAAGATGAACTGTCAGCCAACAGTGGTAAGAGACCTTGGACTTGTCGACAAACAATGGGGTGACATCAACAAACTGGCTGAGGACCACAAAGTATGGGACGCTTTGAATGCCTCATGCATCCAATTATGTGGAAGCATTTATGTCTTAGTAAGACACAAAGAAGAAAGACATTATTTCCTTAATATTTGTTGATAGATAGACGCAGAACAAAGGAACAATTTAATCCACAATTTCACAATTTAATCCATTATTTCATTTTTAAATCTCCAATTCGTTTCTTAACATCTAATTTCATTATAGCAATATATATAATTCCTTTAAGAAAAGAAAAGAAGAAAAAAAACAACAGAGAGACACTTGACTAAAATCACAGGCATATAAAATGCAGCAATTTTTTTTCTGTATCAGTATCGAATTATTTTTGGACAGTATTACAGTACCACATTCCCCCTTTTACTTTTCAATAAGAATAAAAGCATTTTCTTAGTTGCATAATCAATATAAGAAAAAAGTAAAGGGATAGTATTGCCTGTAAAACGACATTGCAGTAGTCATTGGCTTTGATGTTGTTCAGTCCCACGATACCTGCAACAGGGGAGAAAAAAAAAGTAAGGATACTAAACTGGCGTCTCACAGAATGCTTACAGACTATGCTGAATCTCAGAGAATATTCTCCACCCTAAATACAGAATTACATGAATAATATAATAATGTGTTGTTGTTTGGTTGCTGTTTTTTGTTTGTTTGTTTTAGGAAATTTTCTTCCAAAAATTGCGTTTAAGTAACATACTTACCATGATCCACTAGTGCAGACTCCGGCAGGGGTCTGATTCCTGTCCTGTGCAAAATTCTACCCACCTATGCGGAGAAAACGAAAGTAGCTATGACCGATAACCTCCCGAAGTAGGTTACCTCCTCTTTGCATCCCTGACTAGCGCCCTCTTTTGATGGCAATTTGCCGCAACCAGCGCAGCGTGCTGAGAGAACAGAAAGCAGGGAGGAACAGGAGGGTCTTAAATGTGGGTCACGGTAAGTATATTACTTAAATGTAATTTTTGGAAGAAAATATCCTTTTAATTACACATACTTAACTGTGACCCACTGGTGCAGAATGGCACGACAAGGTGGAGGGCTCATCTTTTCTATTGTCAGTGCGCTGCGATGGCCTGTTGTGCGACCACCGCAGAGGCGATGCCTCTTGAGCCATCATCCCTTAAGCGATAGACGTCCCTCAAGTAGAATTAAATGACGGTAGCAGGGTTTTTCCAGCAAGGAGCCTCCATGATGTCTTGTAGTCATGCTGAGTGGGCAAAGGCAATGGAAGAGGACCATGCTCGGACTTTGTGAGCTCTGGCTGAGGGGGGCATGCGCTAAGGGGTCTGAGTTTGAGTGGGTGAGTTGGTGACACCACTCGCCAGGGGCAATGGGGCTCGGAGATAGGGTGTACTGCGTCACCTAAGGATGCTGGTGCGGGCAAAGAAGACAGGCCCGCAGCTGTATAGTGGGAGAGGTCTGTGGACCACAGCTGTGCTGATAAATGTAGCGCAAAGAGAATCAGGTCAGTGTGTTGAATCCACACTTTAATGAGAGCCCTTCCAATGAAAGGAAAGGAAGGAAACATGTACCCTATAGGGTTGTCTCACCTGAGCACAGTTGAGCCTCAATGAAAGGAGGTGCACATGTGGCTTGATCTGATGATTCCACATCAGTTGTGGGCTGATTGGGAAAGTGATAAATGTGTTTGAAGGAAACTGTGGCATGAGACAGAGGTAGCCCACCATGTTGGGTTTGCCTTAGGCATGACAGCCAGATCTGTAGAGCTCCTCCATGACAGCTGACAGGTGATGGGCGCATCCCACTCGCCACTTTCTTGTCGCTGCCAAAAAACAGCACTGGCATGTTGCCTATGCATAGAATGGCGGACATTTGGGAACAAGAGACTTGAGGTCCCTGGTGTCTCTGGGACAAGGCTGTGTAATTGCCCAGGTAGGTACCATCACAAAAGGGCAGACAGAAGGCTTGGTGGCTTCTCTGCCTGAGTGTGGCATGTTGGAGCAATCTGCAGAATGTTGTCGGCAGTCAATGGCTGGGTTGGATCAGGCTGTGGGAGTGCACTTCATGTGCCTCCAGGCCATTGAGTCTCTTTCCGTGGTGGAATTCCTAATAGAAGAGGGTTTCCATTGGGAAATATTTTCACTGAAGGTACTTTTGTGAGAAAGGGGACCAGATCCATGACAGGCCTCTGGCTCTGTGTGGTGCGCACTAAGTCTGGGATGGGGCCGGGCAGGGCAGTGAGAAAAGTGGATTTAGATGTGTTGTACTGGCTATTTACATCAAATCAATGATCTGACATACGTTTACAGTAGGGCCAACAGCAAAGCGAGAGCTGTATTATCATGGTTTCTTAATTGCAATGGGAAATCATTTGCAGCTTAGTCTTTCATGAAGGACTATGTCTCTCACACTAGAAGTCAAATTGCACTGGGACTTAGTGCTGTAGCCTTGGGCACTAACTAGCCTTTGGGATCGGTCCCAGTGGTGACAGTCCTAAGGCCCCCTTGATCGAGAGAGTTGGGATGCAACTTGGGCAAAACACTCTCTACCATAATCGAATTCCAGCCCAGATAGTTGGGACAGCAGTTACCTCCTCTGCTGTTCTGGTGGCCTTTGTTGTACATGACTGATTATCATATACTGGTCCTAGGAGGACACCAAACAGCATGGGTAAATCAGGAAACAGCTGCTGTGTGCTTGAGGGATGAAGGTGTCCACCATGCAGGTTCTGCTGAAATGTAAGAAAGCCGGATGGATGTGACAGTGTCTTGTGGGGCAACCGTGTGTCTGAAAGATATGGTGCTTGCTTCCAAAGTGACAACAAAGTCATCCTCTGACAGGCCCTTGACTGAAGACTGGGGCTCCATGATGGGATAGCCTGTCTAGGCCAGAAACCCCTGGAAGTGTCTCATTGGAAAGACAGTGCTTGAGAAGGAATGCCCATCAGTAACCACAGCAGTGGTTGTGTGTTGAGGCTGAAAGGGTCAGGCAGGGAAGACCAAGTGCAGAAAGTGCTTTCCAATGCCAATTGTTTGAGAAGTCGATGCTGGATCTCCGTTCAAGCAAGGTGATGGGCCGAACTAACGGGCTTGAATGCGGCATCTGCCGTGCTGGTATGAGTGGGCAGAAAAGTGTGGCTAGTGAACGATTCTTTGTGCATTGTGAGATGCATCCGCCCTCATCAATATGCCTTTTCTCCCGAGTATAGAGGAAAACAATTATTACCCAGACCTTCTGCTACTAGTGAGGAGTGGAAGAGATGGACTTAGGGTGGAGCAAGTCAGAAGTGTACCCTATGCCAAGCATGGGACTCAATTGTCTCCTGCGCAGTGGGCAGTTTTTGGGCCTGCTAAAACTTGGAAGGCAAAGACATACACCCCTTCATGGGTGGATCGGCTAGGATGTAGGGCATGTGTGGAGCTGATGTCACAACCACAGTGGTGGAAACCAAGGGTTGTTGTAGGCAAGGGAGGGAAGAAGGGATGCCTTACAAACCAGGAAGGACTGAAGGGCATGTGTGTCCAGAGTGGCACCCCTAAGCTGGACTGCCTCATCCCTCTTTGTACCAAGTTCAGGCATCTCTAGTCCTGTGAGTGAGGAGGGAGTGTGTGTAGGTCCCTTGGGGCCAGCTACAGCAGAGATGTCAATGTGGCCACGGGCATATGTTCAAGCTTGCATGAGACAGTTGTGTCTCTGTATGTAGTAGTCCTCCAAAATGGAGTGGGGAAACTCTATACTAAGATGTGTACAAATATGTACATAGGATGTACATACACATGCCTATAGATCAATGCACGAAAAAGAACACATGCACAAACATGTATGTAGCAAACATGGATATATATGCTCAAGTAAATGGGAATGTGAACTGAAAAAGTAATGCAAAAATGTCTAATAGATATGTACATACACATGTGAAGATTGTGCCTGTATGTAGACGCACGGTCCTGAGCCTCATGTACAGAAGTGTGCAAAAAAATATGTGCATAGCTTAGATAGAAAATCTCAATGTAAAGAGATAGAAGTGTAATGGTACTTGTTGATATGAAGAATGTATGAACATATTGCCGAAACGCATGCACACATGTATATATAGCGAGATATATGCATGCATGCATTTGTGCGTGTTTTCTTTCTTTCTTTTTTTTTTTTTTTTTGTTCTTGTATTTGTTTATTTATTTACTGTTGTTGGGGGGGGGGGGGGGGGGGGGTGCAATTTAAAAAAATAATAATACATCATTAATAACAAATGTATTATTGTTTCTGGTTTATTCATTGTAACTGTGTTTGTCAAGAAAAGAATGGTAAGTGGATCAGTTCCTTTGCAGAGCAATATATGTCTGCATGTGCTGGGGGGTGAAGAGCCAAAAAGTTGAGTGGCACATAGCCTGAGAAACAGAGGAAAGAAAATAGAGGTTGTCAGTAGCTGATAGGAGCATAAAGCCCTCAGGTGGGCAGCAAGGTCCGATGAGAATGCAAAAGAACATCGCCAGTGGTCAGTAAAGGGGGCTGGAGTGACTTGCTGTGTAAGTGCAAAGGAAGTAACTGCATTGCCAATTGCCCAAGTTTCAAAAGAGGAGTTGCTTCCCTTGGCGCCAAAAATTGGCGAAGTGGAGGAGGCCTCTTCAGCACATATCCCCTTTTGTTACGCTTGCGTGCTGTGGAGGGAGGAATGTCATGTTGCGTGTGGAAGTCCGTGGTTCGATGCCACCCTAACTGACACGGGTGAAGTGGGCCGCAAGGGAGGTAATAATAACGTCCCTTGGTGCTGTGGTCAATGCTGAGTGGAGGTGCAACTTTTGTGTTGTATGTCCCCCTAGCGGACCACCTTCTTCCCTGAGTAGAGGGAGGGTTTCCCCATCTGACTCAGTCGCCACTGAATGTGAGGCGATTGAGGGCATGCCACATGACGGAGCCGCAATCTGTGGCTGCAGACATCATGTAACGCAGACAGTAAGAGGTGCTGATTGTCAGTTGGGGCTTGTGTCTGAGCCACCACTGGTTGGTAACAGCAGAGTCCAGCAGTGTGGCAGAGGGAACTGCCATCGCCGAGGTTGGAGGGATCGTGCACGCACTTGCGGTGTGGGCAAGGGGCAATGCCAGTGCAAGGGAGGTAACCACGGTACTCACTGGCGGGGGGGCTGAAGCGGGGGTTGCCTCCCTTGAATTTGAAATTCGAGGGGAAGGGTGCACACATGTGTGTGTGTGTGTGCATGTCCCCTAGTAGGTCACCTTCCTCCCTACCTAGAGGGCAGGCTTCCCTACCCAAAACGTTGGACTCGAGACGGTAGGGACATGCCGCGTGAGTGGCGCGCGATCTGTGGCCACGGCCTTGCTCACGGACATATGAGATATAGGAGCGGACAGAGTGTGCGAAGTGGAGGACGTTAAGTCTGTGTTGGATTCCCTGAGAGGGAGCACACTCATTCCTTGAAAATGTGGGCATGGGGAAAGAGATAGAGGAGGGCGGAGTGCGTTGAGACCGACTGCAGATCGATTGAATGAAGAGAAACGACACCACTGACCTGAGTATGATGAAACAAACCCTGAGAAGCCGGTGGAGGAGGGGTAGGAGGTGGTGGAGGTATGGAGTCGACTGGAAGGAACGGAGGCACTGGAGGAGGTGTAGGGTTAGCATTGTAGACGAAGCCCGAGCTAGAGGGCCCAGTGCCAAATCATTTCATGTCAATATGAAGGCCTTTAGGTCTGTAAGGTCTTTTGCCCGCTTAAAATGGGGAAAGTGATTATACAGAGATTTTTGTAATCTAATAATGCGCAAGGCTTATTAATGAGTAATGAAATGAGTTTTGTATTTTAATTTTTGAAAGTAAGTTCCAACACGATTTTTCTAAGTATTCACTGTGTCCGCCGGTCGACTGTGATCGCAATTGCCCAATCAAGCCATGTAGTTTTGTGACCTGTTGTAATTCATCATCGGACAAAAAACGAGAGCGCCAAAGAATTGACAGACAGACAGAAAATACGAAAAAAATCTGAGCCGTATGCAGAATACAGGAGCAGGAGTCAAGATGGCTGCCAGAAAAAGAGGGCGCTAGTCAGGGATACAAAGGGGAGGTAACCTACTTCGGGAGGTTATCAGCTGTAGCTACTTTGGTTTTCTCTGTGTAGGCGGGTAGTAGTTTGCACAGGACAGGAATCAGACCCCTGCCGGAGTCTGCACTAATGGGTCACGGTTAAGTATGTGTAATTATAAATTGTTTTTAACAGTTGAAGAACAAAAATTATTTCCACAGTTCATTACACTTCTTATTTTATTTATTTAATAATTCAAATGTTTTCACCCGCCTTTACACATCTCTCTACACAGTATCTTTCTTATTGGTGGCAGTGACATTCAGCTTCATACAGACCGAGTTTTGTTTTCATATTCAATCCTGCATATCATTAAAATGAAAGAACACTGTTTTCTTTTTAGTTTTGTTTATTTGTTTGTTTTATGTTGTAATATTAGATATAGAGAAGCATTATAATGTACATAAATTAAGATACACAGTACAATGAAAAAGAAATAGTTATCATACCAGGCAGGTATGTAGTTCCATCATATGCACGTGACATTTTTGGATTGGAGTCCAGTTTTGCCACCAGTCTATCCTCAAATGTGGGATTCAGCACATACTGTCAAACAATAATTGAAAAACAAGTATCAAAATATGACTAAAACAGACTGTTCAAAACAATGAAATTAAAGACAGTGTTTTTAGCATGACCCCACCTTCAACAGGACAAGCACATGACAAGTTGCTAACAACTAAAGTATCAACACACACACACACACACACACACACACACACAAAATTACAATTGAAAAGATAATGAAAATGTTTCTTATTGTGGAAAGATCATCAGAAACAAACAAAGAATATTACAACAATATCAACTACATCAGGGATGTGAGAGTGACTGAATCAAAAAGTGTACTGTAGCCTTTGGGGGTGAGGGTGGGGGTGGGGGGCTGCGCAAGCTCCTGGTGTGATGAAAAGGTGACACCTCACTGGGTGGTCTGGGGGGGCAGAGCCTCCCTGAAGCTGCCAATAAAATGTGTTTAAAATATCCCAATAACAGTGCAGGAAATGTTCCGCAGAGTCAACATTAACCCTTTTTACATTGCACATAAACACACAAAAGAAAGAACAATACTTACTATAAGCCTGAAACCTAGTATAAAACAAAACATATTTTCTGGTCATAATGGAGATGAATCTTTGGTGGTTTGGCTATAAATAACCTGTACCAACTGCAGCCATCAAGTGCATCGCAGCATCATTGCATTTGGGCACACGCAATTTCTACACACAAAACAAGTATTGTTAAATGTTGTGGTTTTTGTTGCACAATGTGATGGCCCAAGTGACTAGACAGGGACAGAGATTGCTGGTGCATTCAATGTGCGCTTGCGTGTGTGTGCATGTGCACTCACACACGCGTGTGTACAAGTGTCTGTGTCTGCATGGCTTCAACATTCATAGACACACCACGTCTACAGACCCTCATGATGGTTCTCTCATCTCAGAGAAGGAACTCCAGCTGAGTGATCTCAGGTTCCATTGAAACAGAGATGATCAGTGGTGCTGTCAAGCTGTCCAGGAACAAGAAGCTATATCACCTCTTTCTACTGACCACCAAACAGAACAGATGAAGAATATATGCAAAGGCAGCTGCAACAGAATTTGCAAACCTTAAAACCAAGGCCAAGAAGAACATCCTTACCATAGGAGGTGACTACATCTGCCAGACATTATCTGGAGGGACACAAGTATCACAGAATGCCAGTACCCAGAGCGCATGAACCAAGACTACCTTGACTCCCTAGCAGAAACTGGCATGGAACAGCTTGTGGATTTCCCCACTCGAAAAGATGCTATTCTGGATCTGATTGTGACCACCCATCCAGGCCTGAAACAGCGCTGCAGACCCCTTCCATCCACTGGTACAGCAACCAGGACATTGTCCTTCATGACTGCACTTTTGCTCCCTTCAGACCATGCCCAGTCTGCCACAAGATCTACTTGTGCAAGTAGGCAGACACAGTTGGCATCAAAGAAGATCTAGCGGACTTTTCCAACACCTTCATGATTAACCCCTTTAATGTTCAAGGACTGTGGGCACCTCTCAAGTCAAAGATGCAGGAAGTCATGGAGAAGAGAGTCCCCAGCAAGCTCACATCTAGTTGCTTCTCCCACCCATGAATCAACACCACAATCAGTGATCATCCGCAGAAACCAGCGGGCAAACAAGAAACCAGAAGAATGAAGAAGCGCGACATGGATTGGTACAAGACGTTCCAAGAGGAAATCAGGTTCCTCATCAGACAAGCCCACAGGCTGTACATGAAAGACACTGTCACTGAAGATTACACCAATAACAGCAAGAAGTTCTGGGCCTATGTGAAAAGCAAAGGGCAAGACTCTGCAGGTGTATCACTGCTGAAAAACGCTGATGGCTTCCTACAAAGCAACAGCGCCAAGAAAGCCATGATCCTCAATGAACCGTTTCACACTGTTTTCACTGCTGTGGAGACATCTTGCCTCCCAAACAAGGGGAAATGCCCTTTCCCAGCTATGGATGACATCTTGGTTAGTGAGGCAGTGGTTAAGAAGCTGCTGAGAAACCTCCAGACAGTCAAAGCAATGGGCCTGGACCAGATCCCAGCCTTCATCCTGAAGAATTTCGTGGATTAACTGGCTACGAAAAATGCTCACTGCATGTTTTAAATGGAAGAAAATACTACAGAATATACATCCTGAAATAGATAGAATAAAAAACTATGGCTCTAATAGATTTCTAAACAAAGGTAATAAGTTTTGGAGAGATGTATATGATGCTTATGATAGATTTTGTATTCAAATAGAATTGAATAAGAATGCAGAAATAGTAGCAGAAGCTATTTTTTACAATAACAAGTTCAAAATCAACATTAACTATTTTCACTGTAAAGCATGGACAGATAAAGATATATTTTTTGTTAATGACGTTCTAAATGAAAGAGGCCAATTCTTAAATTATGAAGAATGCTCAAGGAAGTATGGAATAAAAGTAAATTTCTTGAACTTCATAAGCTGTACACAAGCAATTAAGGAATATGCAAGAAAAAGGAACATAAAATTTGAAAATAGCAAGAAGAACAAAGATAGCAAGGCATTACAAATATTATGTGGAATAAGCAAAGGAATAAAACCATACTATGAATTACTATTGCAAAAGATAGAAATATTTGACATAAAAGCCTTTATGAAATGGGAAAATAAGCTAAATACAAAAACTGATTGGGAGATTGTATTAAAAAAGATAAAGAAAATTAAGGAAATAATGTTTAAATGGTTTCAGATCAAAGTATGCTATAGAATCCTGGTGTCAAATAATATCCTAAAAGTAATGGGTGTGACTGATAATGACAACTGTAATTTTTGTGACACCGAAAAAGATGAAATACAGCATTATCTATGGTTTTGCCCAGTTATACAAACTTTTTGGCTTCAGTTTGAAAATGAAAATGTGAAAACTGTGAAAGATTGTCCCTCAATTTTGAACTTATTTTGTTTGACACTGATGAAAAAACTAAAACAGATGATGTTTTTGATGTGATAGTTTTATGGGCAAAATTCTTTATATACAAGTGTAGGATTAATAAGGTTAAACCAGGTTTACATGCATTCATTGCTGAACTCAAACGCAATTACTCAACAGAAAAACAAATACACCTAATGGAAAGGAATTATCAGGATTTCTCTATTAAATGGCTACCTTATTTAGATTTAGTGATGGAACATGAATTCTAATCTTTTATATAGAGTCAGAGGTATTTCCACAGGAGTGGAAACATTATATTGACCAATCTTGTATTGACTGGTTTGTTGTGACTCGCATGTTCCCTGTGATCCATGAGATTTGACTGTTAATATGTGCTGTGAGCTGAGATTGGAAATGTCATGTTCTGGGATCTATGTCGGTTTTTTTTTTGTTTTGTTTTTTGTTGTTGTTGTTGTTGTTTTTGTTGTCTGTGTATGTGTTTGTTGTTTATTTGTTTTCTCTATTCTTCATCCATTCTTTCTTGCTTGGTCGTCAGTTATTTGTTAACTAAAAAACACCCTTGCACACGGTCACCATATTATACTTGTGTGTGTATATTATATGTGTATATATATATATATATATGCGTATATATATATATATATATGTGTGTGTGTGTATATATGTACTACCTCTATTGCTAAAGGTGGTGTGAATTGCAATTTTGCTTTATTGGTGTGGAATTTCGTGTGAAATTGTAATGGAGACAATGTTGAAAAGAAAATATAACCTTCTATGCAAGGGGAAAAAAAAAAAAAAAAAAAAAAAATTTTTAAAAAGGAAGGAGAAGAAAAAGAAGTCTGTGTAGGGTGTCTATGTATGCACATATATACCAGTGTGTGTGTGTGTGTGTTCCCAAGCCTAGGGAACATCAGTACACTCTCGAGGGCAGAAGTGAATCATTTTTTGTTTGTTTTAGGTTTTTTTAATATATTCAAAGTGCAGTGTTTGTTTATTGTTTTCAATTCAAAGTGCCTAGATTTTATCAAAACGACCCAGGATTGACTCTCAGCTGGATCTAAGTAATGCATAATGTTTGGCATGGGAGTTGGGCCATCAACACAGAACAGAAATGGGCCTTTTTTTGTCAGAATGGAAATGTACAGATCTCAGGAATGGCATTTGGGACTTTTCTGAAGCAGTCATGCCTAACTGACGTCGCTGGTTATTGTTTTTTTTTAATCCGTTTCTCCATAGCTCTCACATCCCTGCATATCAAAAAATAAGTCTCAAAGAAGATACAGCTTCCAATTTTTTTTTATACAATCAACTTTACTTCAACAAATCTGAATTATATGGATATATGTAAACTCTTCAAAGTTATGTTGAAATAAAGATATTCCATATTCTGTGATATATTCTTTTTTCACATGAAATCATATCATTACAAGAACAGTCACTTAGGAACTGCTGCTGACCAAATACACTGAGCATGCATGCCAGTTCTCTTGAACTTTGTAAAGCACAAACAAAATCATGCTTTAGCTCTCATTCCCATCATTACTCACAATGATATCTTGCAAGGATGAATCGATGATCTGGTAGTTGTCTGGTAAGCAGTAGAACTTCTGGGTCTGTAGGTTGAGAAACACATGATGGCCCTCCAGAACACTGTGGGTGTAGGCATGAGTGTTGTTGCCACGCCCTGCAAAGAACGATATCATGTCATGTCAACGATTCTTGCAGTCACAGCCTTCCTTCAGTTTCTGGATGAGCCTGAAGACTCTGTGGTGAGCCCAATGCACATGTCAAGATACAGGAAACTTCACAGGCTCCATAAGGTAACCTTTTTTTTTTTTTTTCAAAAAAACCCTTTTTTTTTGTCTAAATTAATTGCACCACGTTCACATGGACTGGTTTGTTAACGTGTTACACTTCACATTACTTGTCATGAGGAAAGAATACACTAACTTTTGTCATATTGAAATATGAGAGTCAAAGCCTACACTGACTGATTGACTGATATGGATACTTCATGGCTGACATGTGATTCCTGCTGATTTAAAAACAGAAGGACAAAACTAGAAATGAGGGCGTGGAG
>NC_134893.1:60932971-61037971 GCF_041734735.1 Babylonia areolata | reverse complement strand
AGTCCATGTACCAACCAGCTAGCTCACAGAACACCAGTGCCTTCCCCCCACCTGCAGTCAAGATCGATGACACAGAGATGAAGTCAGTCGACAAGTTCTGCTACCTGGGCAGCACCCTATGCAGCAACGGAGCCCTTGATGCAGAAGTGACGCTGCGCATCGCCAAGGCCAAGCATGAACTGTCTCACAGTCATAAACTTCATAAAAATGCACTACAATGTGTTGTTTGACCAAAGCACGTTTGGAGTCATACCTTACTTTTTAACTATGGAAAAGGGTCCACAAACTGACAGTAATATATGCAGCACAATACACACTGGAGTTACCTTGAAAATACTTTCCACACACCAGGCAGGCGTAACAATTGATATGTGACAGTGATACTGAGCACAACTTCTCAAAATCAAAGTCAAGCACCGACCTGTTTGAAAAAAAGTAAAATAAAACAAAATAAAAAAACCATACCAAAACCACATATGGATCATCAGATAAAACCTAAGTGTGGACAAAGACACTGAAAAATGAATAACATTAGCCACCATAGCCATATGAATACTCTCTATCTAAATAACATAATGTTCTGCTGACATGAAGTGAAATAAATTTTGAAAATGCAATAAACAAGAAAAAAATATCAAGGGGTTTAGGTTGCCAGAAAAAGAGGGACAAAAAGGGGAAAGATATAGGGACATAAGAGACAAACGGGAGTGTCACCAATATGAAAACAATAAAAAAAATTTAAAAAAGGGGGGGGGGGGGGGGGGCAGGTAAATGGCAATACTGTTTACAGTTTGAACATTCATGTATTAATATTCAGTGGATGCATATATAAAGCACTTTGAGTTAAATTAACATATGACAGGTAAAGCACTCTACCAAATGTCCCAAAATATTCTATCACATTACATTGTCTATAGATGTATCAAATGTGATTTATCAGCTTTTTACCCAAGGATAACACAGATGAACCAAATTGACAGTAATAATTGCAATAGCAGCAGCAACAGAAAAACAATTCTCACTGAATAATAACATTCATAAACTAAAGACAAATTAGGCCAGAGACTTACCTATTGATGGTATCCAGATATGGACAAGACCTGCTTCTGTCAACTCTGCTTTGTTTTGCTGGCACTGAAAGTAAAATTTAGAGCAAAAATAAAATTTCATCTTCAATCACTGTATACAATGCTATCAAAAACAGGTGGAGTGATGACCTAGAGGTAACACGTCCGCCTAGGAAGCAAGAGAATCTGAGCACACTGGTTCGAACCCCAGCACAGTTGCCAGTGTTTTCTCCTCCTCCACTAATACTACTACTAATAATAATAATGGTATTTATATAGTGCTGAATCTTGTGCAGAGACAAATCAAAGCGCTTACGCACCAGTCATTCACACGCATGCATAACTCTAAAACTGGAGAAACTAAAGACAAGGAAGAGGCAGGGAAGGGAGGCTATTTTGGGAAGAGGTGGGTTTTAAAGCCAGACTTGAAAGAGCTGAGTGTGAAGACTTGACGAAGTGAAAGAGGAAGTTCATTCCAATTGCAAGGTCCAGAGACAGAGAAAGAACGGTGGCCAACAGTCAAGTATTAAGTGGTGGTCTGGATGCTATTCATTTGGATGAGACGATAAACCAAGGTCCTGTAAGCAGCATGCACTTAGCGCACGTAAAAGAACCCATGGCAACAAAAGGGTTGTCCCTGACAAAAATCTGCAGAAAAATCCACTTCGACAGGAAAAACAAAAATAAAACAATTAACTGCACGCAGGAAAAAATACAAAGAAATGGGTGACGCTGGGGAGAGCAGCCCGAATTTCACACAGAGAAATCTGTTATGATAAAAAGAAATACAAATACAAATAAAATGAACCCTGTAACAATGATATATCAATTATGGCTTCTTTTTGGGGGATGGGGGGGGGGGGGGGCTCACCATACAATTTTATGTTTTATTTTCCTAACTTCTGGGACTTAATGTCTATTTTTATGTGCATTTAAAGTACATGCTGCACACGGGACCTTAATTTATCATCTCATCCGAATGATTAACATCCAGACCACCACTCAAGGTCTAGTGGATGGGGAGAAAATATCGGCGGCGAAGCCATGATTCAAACCAGCGCACTCAGATTCTCTCACTTCCTAGGCTGACGCGTTACCTCTAGGCCATCATTCCACTGTGCCGTATTTTATGGGTATGCTTTGGGCCATACTAGCATCTTTGAAACTAACGCATCAAATTATGGATGGTGATCAGCAGGTATATCACATTTTTCTAGTGTTGATGAGTTTAGTTTCTTTATGTATCAAAATATTTTGTCTGCTTGATCATTGGAAGCAATGCTGGAAATTCTCAGATTTTTCTTCAAACCCCACTGAATCCACCATTCCAGGCATGTAATTTTACATATTTTACGATTGTCAAGCTTCCCTTCTCAAGTCACATGAAAAGTTTATATCATAATGATATCTGGGCAGTGTTCAATAACTGAATTAGCATCCACTTACACACAGAGGACCTTGGTTGTCGTTGTTTTTTGATGTGTGTGTGTGTGTGTGTGTGTGTGTGTGTGTGCAGAGGAGGGAGGTGGAGTGCATGTTTGTGAGTATGTATGCGTCCTCAAGCAACTCAACAACCACTTTGTTTCAACAATCTCCTTCACCCTTTTCAGTCTGCATATCGTGCTGACCACAGCACTGAAACCACTCTCCTTCACATCCTGAACAATCCACTGCTAGCGTCTGACTCAGGAAAAATTTCCCTTGGACACGTTAGATCATTCAATCCTCCTTTCCCGTCTTCATTTCACATTTGGCATCAATGGCACTGTTCTCAACTGGTTCAAACCTTATCTCACTGATCGGTTCCAGTCTGTCATCGTCGATAATTTCCAGTCTGAACCTGTTAAAATCAAACACGGAGTCCCACAAGGATCTGTTTTAGACCCAGTTCTCTTCACACTGTACACTGCTCCTCTCGCTGAAATTATCAACCACCACAATGTTAGTCATCATTCCTATGCTGATGACACTCAACTTCAGAAGAGTGATACCCCTGAAAAATTGTCCTCGCTCTTGCAAGAAACATCTGAATGCTTCCTGGACATTCAAAACTGGATGACTCTAAATAAGTTACAATTGAATGCAGACAAAACTGAAGCAATGATCATAGGAACTAAACAAAAACTCTTCCATCACAGCTGACAAAATCAAACTTTGCAGTACATCCATCCCTCTTTCCAGCTCTGTCAGGAACCTCGGCGTTGTCTCTGACAACACAATGTCCATGCAAAAACAGATCAGTCAGACAGGTCAATCCTGCTACTGTCAACTGCAATGCATCAGTTCCATTCGGAAATATCTGTCCACAGACGCAACATCTAGACTTGTCGTTTCTCTCATTCTCTCTCGCCTTGACTACTGTAACTCCCTATTGTCTGGATTGCCTGCTTCATCCATTCAGTCCCTTCAGCACATACAAAACTCTGCTGCCCGACTAGTCCTGAGAAAGAAAAGATCTGAGCACATCACTCCTATTTTGCAACATCTCCGTTGGCTCCCTGTCTGAGAGAGAATAAAGTATAAGATAAGCACTCTATATTATAAAAGTATTCACAAATCTTCCCCTTCCTATCTTTGTGGCTGCCTTCACCTCTACACTCCCATCTCGCTCTCTATGATCGGCTTCGGATCCACTCTGTTTACACATACCCAGATTCAAACACTCCACTGTTGGACACCGTTCTTTCTCTGTCTCTGGACCTTGCATTTGGAATGAACTTGCTCTTCCGCTTCGTCAGGTCTCCACACTCAGCTCTTTCAAGTCTGGCCTTAAAACCCACCTCTTCACAAGATAGCATCCCTCCCCTACCTCTTCCTTGTCTTCAGTTTCTTCAGTTTTAGAGCTATCCAGGAGTGTAAATGGCTGGTGTGAAAGCGCTTAGATTTGTCTCTGCACAAGATTCAGCGCTATATAAATACTGTCATTACTATTATTATCATTATTAATATATCTGTCATGCTTAACTCACTCGGGACGACAAGTTTTCTCCCTTGCTTTTCCCCACAGACGGCCCATTTGTAAGGGTTTGGAAAAAAATTACAAAAAATACAAAATACTGTGTAAGAAAATGAAACTTTCAGAACTGGTTTATTACGTGTTGAGCTATTACATATAAAAAGAAATCAAATTTCTCATCTTATTTTTTCAGTTTTGCCATATGTAGAAAATACTGCCAATTTTTCACCCCGAATCACCATACCCATGCTCGCTTTCTGCATTAAATTGGCTTTCTTCTTCGTCATCATCCACCTCTCCAATGTCCGACCCTTCAGTTTGTAGCATTTCAAGTACTTCGGCAACCCTAAAACGTTGCAGTCACAGCCTTCTTCTGAGAAGAGCCCGCTTTGCTCACAGGCTGGCACGCGAGCAGACGACCGGTCAGTGACTTTGTCAGCGTGTGTGCGAGACGGGCCACACATCCCAGGCTGACCAATCATACCATTCGATTGTGGAGTGACCCAGAATAGCGCACTCTGCTTGGCTAATCACAAAATCACGTGTACAGCGCATGATGGAATTTTACTTTCGGAGAATGCTATTCCATTCCTTCGTCCGAAACCGAATACGTTTTGTGTAGGAATGCGTGAGCATTCCTTCGTCCGGAAAGGGTTAATGGAAACTGATACAAGGAGTACTCAAATGGGTACATAAAGTCTGGTCTCATTTTTGGTTTGTTGTTGTTTTTTTCACTCTATGTTTTAGTAAAGGTGGTCGCCACTTTGTGGGTTATTGTATTTAACTATCAACATGAACTTGCTGATGATTCTTATTAAGGTTGGTGCAAGCTGTATGTTTCTGTGTCTTAAAAACCTCTGAATTCTTGACATGGATTTCAAGATCTTTAATATACACATGAATATAATTTGCATGTATATATTATACACAGGATAAAGATGATTAATGCATTTAAAGCTCTGCAAGTCTATTGACCTGGGAGACTAGAGAAATCTCCACCCTTAAATCATCAGACATTGCATTGATCGAATCCAGGCCTCATAAGTCCAATGCTGTAGCACCTTCACTGAATATTTCACAAAAAACACATATGAACACATATATATATATGTCTCTCCACACTCGTTATTCAACAGTTTAGTAATAAGGCTAAAAAACATTCTATCAATGACCCATGATATTTGGACATTTTTCTTCTCTCTCTTTTTTTCTTTCTTTTTTTTTTTTTTTTTTTTGCTGCCTGATCACCTGAACCGTTTCATTAGTATTATTCCCACGCAGCTCATTCCAAGTCCCCCACACACAGCCACACCCAGGTTCGTCTGTCACAGTCCCTACATCGATAGTCCGCAGGGAACCATTGTTACTTTTGTTAGGTCGCCTGGAGGCAACACACCAGAGGAGACCCTGCACTGCTGCGGAGTCACTTTGATGGTGTTCAGTAGTGCCTGTTCTGATTTAATGTACTTAGGACACCACATACTAACTATGTAACTAAGCCCCCTACTGATGACAATAATGTCTAAGTCGCAGAGCCAGACTGAGTGAGCGTCCCCCCAAGAAACCACCACCACATCCCTCCAATGTCAGTCCCCTTTGAATCTGCCATCACTGAAGACCTGACGGGACTCACCCCAAGCACAGAAGTGGAAGGGAATCGAAACTGAAGTCACCATTAGGGAATTAAAGACCACAGAATTTGGGACTTATTTCTTATTGATGATAAAGGAGGAGCATGACGATGATGATGATGATGATGACGATGCTATGGAGGTTGGACATTCTTTTTCTTCCCCTTAACTCTGTGAAGTCACTGTTCACCTGATTCTCCCAGGTCTGTGGGTTGTGTGTCAAAGCCTGGGTCCCTGCAAATGATTTTCCTGTCCATTCTGCAATGTTGTCAGTCCGTTTTTTCTCTCATCCACCCTGTCTCCCTCCCGCAATAGTTCCTTGGAGGATTGTTTTAGCATAGCCATTGGATCTTGTTACGTGGCCACACTTGCTTACCTTTCTTTTCTTAACTTTCTTAACAAACCTTGGGCATTTCCCCATTGAAATAAACTTTCTTAACAGACCTTGGGCATTTCCCCATTGAAATTAAGAGAGCATGTCATTTTCAATCAGAATGGGTTACACTGATTAATCATATGAATCGCGATTGTCATTCTTTCTGGCTTAAAAAGATATGTGGATGAAAAAAAAGCATCTGGATTAAGCTTAAAGTGTGAACTGATATACCATGTAAACGAGCGAAGTTAGGGTCCCCTTATCGCAAACTTTACACCTTTCACTTCGTTCTAGTGCTAAAGTGAACAAAACACTGTTATCAATTGCCTTCATAGTTCATTAAAAAAGTTAACATTCTCATACTGCGTGAACAGCTAACGTTGTAAATATTGGTTAATAGCATTGTAACATATATTCTATATTTCTTCCCGTCCACTCTTTGACAGGCTTTCTTTACGTCTCTTGACAGGGGAAGAAATGTAGATTAACAATGTTGTTTAAACAAATTTACAATTTTCCTGTCTCAGGAACGAAACTAAACGGAAAGAACACACGGAAAGTTGTGGCCCTTATCCCCGTCACTTTTGTTTTCACCAACTGACGATAATCGCCAGACAAAACGCTCACCCTACACAAAGTGTAAAGGCTTCTCCTCTAATTACTAAATATCACAAGGCGTGTTTGCAAACATTACCAACGTCAGGATCTTCAGATAGCTGACGCTTTGCACGGATCTTACTGCCGGCAGTCGCCATCTTGATTATTTGGTACAAAACATTCCACGCCACAAGTGCAGAATTTCATGGCACACGTGTTTCCCCCAAGCCGGTGTACCGCCCCAGAATGACCCCATCCTCAAATCAACTATATGGAGTTTGTCAAGGATAGGCCTGAAATGACTACAGCATGCAGCATGGAGCATCGAGCTCCTATTCAGCACAGTGGCGTGGAGTTAGCATTGGACAATTGAAATGACTCCCTTATTGAGGTATAGAAAAAAGAAGTAAAATCAATGATAAAGAATAACATGGTATATTGCTGGCGGAAAATCAGAGCTCACCACACAAAACACACAGACACAAACGCACATTCCTACATATTACAGCTCCCATCACAGTACGCACACACGTGCGTGCGCGCGCGCACACACACACACACACACACACACACACACACGCACATGCACTCGTACAAGAACACAGCTCTTCCGACACAAACACATAGACACACACACACACACACACACACACACACACACACACACACACACACACGCACATGCACTCGTACAAGAACACAGCTCTTCCGACACAAACACATAGACACACACAGACACACACAGACACACACACACACACACACTACCACCAATTATGAACAGATCTCTAGTGGCATGAACGTGATGTCTACCGTGTTGCTCAGTCTAATGTATTTGCGGGAAAGCCTAGAGAGACTCTTCTATTTTGAAAAGTGTTTGGGCAATGTTTGTTTGGAAATGATGTCATTATTTGTTGGAATTGCAAAGGATCGTGCTCTACCTTTCATGCTAGATTTATGGCCGCTCCCTCTCTTTCTTTTTGTGAGGTGATCAATGTTATGATGGCCTTGTACTTGAATCTTGAGATAGGCCTACTCTATTATACTGTTCTTAGGGTTTCAGATTTTCACACATGTAGATAGCTCGTTGTTGTTGCACTGCCAGCAACCTGTCAGCTCGCTCATTTCTCTTAACATCTGCATGCCCAGGGCAGTATTTTAATGTAAGATTTTGAATCTGAAAGTTGTGTATTCCCTCATGCCACTTTGGGTCCCCCATTCCAGTTCAGTTCAATGTATTGTAGGAGGGTCACTGAGTCAACCAGAACCATGGCATGTTGCATTCCAGGCGTATGAAGAGATGACAGCTGCTGGAAAGTTTGTCAGTGTCACAGCTTCATCTTCCTTTGTCAGGTTGGATGTTGTGACTTTGTATGAGGCATTCTTTTCCCTAATTGTTTTTCCTTTTTGCTTTGCAGTGAATTCCCATCCGGGTTTGCCTTAGTGGTGACTGAGCCATCTGCGTATATGATAACCCCTTCTTTACCGTTTTCTTCCATGAGTAGCTTCATCTCTACATCTGTTCTGCCATCTGGCTATTCCGAAAGTGGGTGAAATGATTGTGTTGAAGAGATATCTGAGGTTTTTCTCCCATTCTATTGTTTCTTTCATGTCTTGTAGCTGGCATACCAGCTGGATTGTGTCTTCTGCTTGTCCCATCCATATATGATCTTCCACATCCTAGACGGCTAACTTTTGGTTCTTTAGTTTCAGTTTCAGTAGCTCAAGGAGGCGTCACTGCGTTCGGACAAAACCATATACGCTACACCACATCTGCCAAGCAGATGCCTGACCAGCAGCGTAACCCAACGCGCTTAGTCAGGCCTTGAAAAAAACCCAAAAAAACAAAAACAAAAACAAAACAAAAAAACAACAAAAAAACAACAACACACACACAAAAAAAAAAACAAAAAACAAAACAAAACAAAAAACGGGGGAATAAATAATAGATAAGCTTGCATAAATAAATAAATAAATAATAATTATAATATAGAAAAAGGTAGTAGTAATAATATTAGTAATGCTAATAAAATGATAATAATAAAACATAAATAAATAAGACAACAATGGTGATAAATAAGCAAATAAATGTAAAATATGAAGACACACATTCACACATACACCCACACATGCATAACAGAAATGCACCAGACATGCAGTTTCACATATATGAAAGCACAGTCAAATACATATAAACGTACATGAGCTCCAACACACACACACACACACGCATTACCGTGCACCTCCTCTACCCCCCTCCTCCACACACTCATTTCTAGTCTAAGTATCGCAGCTTCCACGGCACACACACACACACACACACACACACACACACACACACACACACACACACAAACACACACTCACAGAGATGAACACTTACTTGTACAAGCACATATGAAAGCACAGTCAAATACATATAAACGTACATGAGCTCCAACACACACACACACACACACACACACACACACACACACACACACACATTACCTTGCACCTCCTCTACCCCCTCCTCCACACACTCATTTCTAGTCTACGTATCGCAGCTTCCACGGCACACACACACACACACAAACACACACTCACAGAGATGAACACTTACTTGTACAAGCACACACACATACGCCCATATCTCCCACCCCCAACCCCACACACGTACATACAAAGATATATATATATATATATATATATATATATATATATATATATATATATATATACATACATATATATACACGTTCCAATATCCTGTTGCTCCCACAGTGTAGGCATGCATACACTCACATACCTCATCCTCTACCCCACCTCCCCCCGCACTCCCACCTCCCCTCACACACACACACACACACACACACACACACACACACACACACACGTACACATATCTCTCCTGACGCTTGTGTACAATTTCACTCTCGCGCATTCACAAACGCACTCAAAAGCACAGACCCACACATACACACAAACACACACAGCCGCCACTGACTGGCCGCAAGAGGGATGGGAAAAGATCTCTGATGCCAAGAACGTGGCGTCTAGTGTGTTGCTCGGTCTATTGTATTTGGAAAGGCCCACAGAGACTCTGTTCCGTTTTGAAGGAATTTGCGCAATGTTGGTTTGGAAATGATGCCGATATTTGTTTGATTTGCAAAGCATCGTGCTCTACCTTTCATGTTAGATTTGCGGCCGCTCCCTCTCTCTGCTTCTATTTCTTTGAGGCGATCGATGGTGTGATGGCCTTGTACCTGTTCTTTTTGGTATTCTTTGACTTTTCTGAGGATTTCTTTAACTGCACCATACAGTGGGTTTTGAGGGTTTTCTAAAGTTCTGAAAATTAATAGGCCTTAACTTGTTATTCTTATTTCTGGCCTGCATTGAAGGAAGGTCAAGCAGGTATCACAAAGTCTCCATAGGGGCGTCTTTCGTTGTTCAAAGGATCAGCTTCATGGCTTCATTTTGAATTCTTTCTAACTTAAGGAGGCTGCTTTGAGAAAGTGTTGTTGGCCTTAGTCTGTAGTCGATACACACAGCTAATATCACAGATTGATGTAAGTTGACAGTTGGGCCAACAGCAAAGTGAGAGCTGTATTATCAATGGTTTCTCCATTGCAATGGGAAATCATTTACAGCTTTAGTCTTTTGCTTTAATCATTTACAGCTTTAGTCTTAAAGCGTTGGACTATGACTCAGACCAGGAGGAAAAATTGCACTGGCTCTTAGTGCTGCAGCTTTGGGGGCTAGTTGGCCTTTGAGAACCATCCCAATGCTGACAGTCAAGCCCTCTTGGCCGAGAGAGTGGGGATGTAACTTGGGCAAGACACTCTCCACTATACTCAATTTCTAGCCCAGATGGTCAGGACAGCAGTTGCCTCTTCTGCCGTTTTGCTGGATAGTCATAGTCAGATGCAACTGACTATCATACATAGTAGTCGATCACACTGAAAACTAGTGATTGATATAGCGGGCGGAAGAGGTGGTGTTGTTCAATGCCTTTGACTGCCATTGTCTTAAAGACTGAAAGACCCTTATTGCATTTTAGAACTGTTTTTAGTGTTTTCTGAAGGTTAGCATTCTGTTGAAATGCATTCCTATGTAGTGTAGACAGTCGGTTTTCTCGATCTGTGTTCCATCGAATGAAACAGCTGGTGGCGATTTGCTCGCAGTTTTGTTGCTGAGATTGCACAGGAACGTTTTGGATTTCGCTGGATTAATGGAAGATCCCATCAGTGTCCTTGCTCCACTGGGCAATATTATCAAGTTATTTTTAGAATATATGAAAAAAACGTATATTTATAAATAAAAAAGCAGCAGACAGAAATTGGTTTGATCATGAATGTAAAATGGAGAAACGCCGGGTACGCAGACTGTTGAGGATATGTAGAAGAACATTAGATAAAGAAGATCGCATTTTGTTTTGTATTGCTAGACGTGAGTATAAAAATTTAAATAAGAGAAAAAAGAAAGAATATAATAACTCATTAGTAAACGAACTTATAGATTCTGTTAAAAGTCAAAAGGAATTTTGGGACACAGTACAAAAGATCTCAAAAAAGAAAGTACAACCTTTAAATGATATTTCTATTCAAGAGTGGTTCGAACATTTCAAAAAAAGTGTTAGAAAATGAAGATGGTGACGAGGGGGAAGTAACTGAAAACATGAATACAGAAAATGTAGGGGATAATTATACACTAGATAGACCTATATCTCATGAAGAAGTCTTATTAGCAATTAGAAGATTAAAAAATGGTAAATCTGCTGGCCCTGATTGGTGAATTTTTCAAACATTCTGGTGAGATGACTGTTAGTTTCCTGGTGAAGCTGTTTAATTATTTGTTTGATAATGGAATCTACCCAAGCAATTGGACAGAATCCATAATTATGCCATTGTTTAAGAAAGGTGATATTAACAATGTAAACAATTATAGAGGCATTTCTTTAAGTGATATTAGTAGTAAGTTATACAGTTCCATTATTAACAATAGACTACAAGAATGGATAACACAGAATAACATAATTGGAGAATATCAAGCTGGTTTTAAAAAAGGTTATTCAACTATTGATCATATATTTACTTTAATGGCCGCAATACAAAAACAGTTTGCAAATAATAGAAAATTGTATGTTGCTTTTGTTGACTTTTAAAAGGCTTTCGATTCTATTTCCAGAAAACTTTTATGGCCTGTTTTGTTGAAAATGGAATCAGTGGTAAGCTGTATCTTTGTGTGAAAAGTATGCATAATGAAGTGAAAGCGAGAGTGAGATCAGGGGCAAAATTATCAGATTGTGTGAATTGTATTCGTGGGGTTAAGCAAGGGGATGTCTGTAGCCCTGTCTTGTCTTGTTTTCACTTTTTATTAATGAACTAGCGTTAGAAATTATGCAAAATGGTCAACATGGTGTTACTTTCGATTTGATTGAACTGTTTGTTTTACTTTTTGCTGATGACATGATTCTGCTGTCTATAACAACAGTTGGTTTACAGCGACAACTTAACAGTTTATACACTGCTGCAACTAATTTACAGCTAAAAGTAAATATGGATAAAACAAATATTGTTGTTTATCGTAAGGGAGGGTATTGGCAAGAAATGAAAGATGGTCATATGGAAGCGAAAGAATAACTGTCGTAAATGCATATAAATACCTTGGGATTTATATTTCAACAAGACTCAGTTTCAACTTTGCATGTCAAGACATTGCTAATAAAGCAAAAAAAAAAGCAGTTATTTTGATTCTTCATATTTTGTGTAAAGTAGACTGTAGTTCTTTTAGTGTTTTTGTTAGATTATTTGATTCGCAAGTTCAGCCAATATTACAGTATGGAGCAGAAATCTGGGGACTGGAAAATAGGATAGTAACAGAAAAAGTGCACTTGTTTGCATTGAAACGTTTTCTTAATGTAGCCAATCGAACTCCAAATGATCTTGTTTATGGTGAACTGGGGAGATACCCTATTTATCTAAATTCTTATATCAAATGTATTAAATATTGGCTAAAGTTGACTAGAATGAATGAAAACAGATATCCATTTAAAGCATATAAAATGTTATATAGTTTAGATAATAATGGTAAGAAGACTTGGGCAACGAGTGTTCGTCAGTGTTTAAATACATATGGTTTTGCATTTGTATGGGATAATCAAGGGGTGGAAGATATTGTAGGTTTCTTAAAGTGTTTCAGACAACGTATTATTGATTGCAGGTGGCAAGATTGGCATGATCATATACAAACTAGTGATAGATTCGCACAGTTTAGACTTTTTAAAACATCGCATGTGATTGAGCCATACATTGAGTTAGGACTGAACAGATATATAAAATGTACACTGACAAAATTTAGATTTGGTATTTCTAGTATTGCTTCTCATAGCTTCAGGTATAGCATTCTAAATGAACCCATGTATACATGCCGTTTATGCAGTTCGGGTAAAGAAGATGAATTGCATTTTTTGTTATGTTGCCCTGCTTTGTGTGACCTTAGACAAAAACTTATTCAACCGAAATATTATAGAGATCCGTCTAATTTTAGGTTCAATTTACTCATGTCTTCAAGACAGGAATGTACTTTGCATAACTTAGCCATATATATATATATGAAGGATTGAAGAGACTATGTACAGTTATCTCGTGAATGTTGTTGAATATTTGTGTGGACTATTTTGGGTGATATGGTTGATATTGTGCTAACAATTTTTGGTTGATCTGAATTGTCTACTTACTGTGTCATGTCATTTTCTAATTATTATTTATCAATGAATCCCCCTTCAGTAAGGGGCTCTGGCCTTATCTGAATAAAACATTCGTTCGTTCGTTCAAGTCTGCAAACCCTTTTGTGTAGACGTTGAAGCTGTCATCGAACTTAAGGATGGCAAGCTACTGACAGATAGCGAAGAAGTCCTGAAGAGGTGGACAGAATACTGCGACAGCCTCTATAACTACCAGCTCAATCCAGACTCATCCATATTGCAGGACAACCCACAATTCACAGACAGTGAGGAAAATCTCCAAGTACTGAAGGAGGAGGTTGAGGCTGCAATACAGAGTCTGAAGCCAGAGAAATCCCCAGGAGTGGACAACGTCCCATCTGAGCTTTTGAAGTACAGAGGGAAAGAGACCACAGAAGCACTAACAATGCTATGTCAGAAGATCTGGACAGAAAAGAAATGGCCAACAGAATGGTCCCAATCGCTGGTGATTCCTCTACCCAAGAAGGGCAACCTCAAGCAATGTCAAAACTACAGGACTATAAGTCTGATTAGTCACCCAAGCAAAGTCATGCTCCACATCATCCTCAACCGATTGAAATCCAAGGCTGAGGAGCTGCTATCAGAAGAACAAGCAGGCTTTAGAAAAGGGCGGAGCACTGTCAAACAAATATTCAACTGTCGAGTCCTCATTGAAAAACATCTACAACACCAAAAGGACATCTTTCACAACTTCATCGACTTCAAGAAGGCATTCGACAATGTCAAGGAATGGACCAAAATGATGATGCCAGATCTCCTCACGACAGCTGCCAACAGAACGGTGTGGCGAGCGATGACATCTTCCTCATGTCCCCCCAACGATCCCAGCGGTCAAGGGAATGAGGTGAGGTGAGGGTGAAGAGGACAGGAGTGAGTGGAGATCCTTGTGGCAGTCCCATGTAAAGTTTAGAGGGTGCAGACATCCAATCTCCAAGACATAGGACGACAGTTATTCCCTGAAGTGCTGCTGCTATTCATCTTGTTAGTGTTAAGCTTACTCCATACTTAAGTAGCAGATCAATGAGGTAGACTTTATTGCATGCATCTTCCTGGGCAGTTGCCTCTGCTGATGTTTCTTCATTCCTATGAAATCCTCCAATCACCTCATATGTGAAAGCAGCCGTGTTCTCCCATGAACACTTACCTGTTCTGTACCCGCCATGGTTTGGAGGGAGAATTTGTCTCTGTTTGATGGGCACAACAGCCGAATGGTTAAAGCATTGGACTTTCAATCTGAGGGTCCCAGGTTCGAATCTCAGTTACGGCGCCTGGTGGGTAAAGGGTGGATGTGCAGACCTGCCAGTGCCTGAACCACCTTCGTGTGTATTCGCAAGCAGAAGATCAAATACACATGCTAAAGACCTGCAATCCATGTCAGTGTTCAGTGGGTTATGGAAACAAGAACATACCCAGAATGCAGCACCCCACACACCCCTGAAAACGGAGTATGGCTGCTGACATGGCAGGGTAAAAACGGTCATACACGTTAAAGCCCACTCGTGTACATACAAGTGAATGTGATAGTTGCAGCCCACGAACGCAGAAGTCTCTGTTCAAGATCCCAAGTTGCCTGGCAGTTATGCATTCAGTGAGCTTTCCAGCAATATTTTGCATAGCTAGGATATGGTAGCCGCTTACCTGACGATGATCATTTCCTGGTTTTGTTATTTTTTCTAAGAAGCTGTGTGTCCAATTCTCTGGCACATGTCTATTGTGTACACTGTTTTGATAGGAATTGAAAAGTTTGCTTCTGTCCTCTTGCGAAAGCACCTTGATATCCGAGCTGCAAAATTTGTCTGGGCCAGGTACAGATCTTTCTTGCATTTTGCTATTGCTTCATTCAGATAATCTATTGTGACATTATCATCGTGTCTAGTCTGTATAAACTTTTGGTTGAATTTCTCTGCAGATTTCTCTTATTCAAGTTACTCAAGGGGGGGTAGGGGTGCAGGGAAAGTCAAGAAATCACTTTTCATGGCATGCTGGCCTCAGTCAAATGACAGACGTTCAACGTTAACAGGTCAGAAGGCCTACAATAAAACATTTCTTAGCTCTGGCCTCAAGTCAAAATGAATTTAAGAGAAAAGTGGTTCATCTGCAAGTCAATATCTATATGAATGTCAGTGATTTACAATAAATCACTGTCCGTAGACCCATGTGATACAGTTCCCAAATCATAACTTTTTCCACTTTCTTTTTACTGGGGAAACAAAGCATCCCGATATTGCCAACTTGGTGGACATGCATATCACTTGATAAGCTTTTATTTGGCTTATCAATGCAAGGAACCCTAACCAATGTTTTTATTGGTTTCTAAATCACAAACACATGCAGACTGAAAAGGATTTTTTCACTTATAGGTATGTTTAATTTACTTCTGTGACTCACAAGTTAAGACACGAGTGCAACATGCTAGTCTAGATTTCATATAAACACACACACACACACAGAGCCTTCTCTCCAATACCATGCAGATCCCTAGACCAACCAAGAAGACCTTGCCTGCCTCTATTAAAGGAAATATTGGATTCAAGATTAGCATAAAGTAGACCCCAAATAGCTGTTAGTAAACCAAACCACTGATGGGCTAATCAAAAATGCAGGGAGAAGACATAAGAGGTTGTACACGTTTGTTTACCTTAGCTAAAAAAATGACAATGGATGGTGGTTCAGATGCAGAAATTAAGTCAAGAATCTCAAAGGCCAGGCAGGCTTCTGTGTCACTCTGGACTATCTGGCACCATCCGCACCAAAACCAAAATCTGAAAGTTCAAAAGTGATGTTATCAATATACTTTTTGTATGGATCAGAATCCTGGAAAACCACCGAGCAACAGTCATAACTGTAACTTTCTATAATCAGAATAACCACATGCCTAATTCTGAAAAAAAGCCATACATAATCTCAAACTGAACAACTGAAAAGAACCTCTATGCCAGACTCACTACTAAGATCAAGTGAAGAAGATGTGCTGGATATGGCATGTCCTTACAATGCCACCAGATACCCTTTCAAAAGTAGCCCTGCTCTGGACACCAGATGGAAAACGAATGCAGGGAAGACAAATGGACCATGGCAAAGAAGAGCTGAAAAATAACTGAAGGCTGTACCTGATGGAAGCAAACAAACACAGCACAGGATGGGCAGCAGTGAGATCATAAGTGCCAGTTGTATGTGCCACAGGGCACAAAAAGATTAACTAACAATTTATATAAACTGCTTGAATGAAAACTGAACCCCGAAATATTGATCCACTGTTAAATATGGGTATAGAATGAAATGACAGACAAACTGTCATGCAGGAAAACAGGGCACAGGGCACAGAACTAAGAAATCTGATGATTACCCCAGTCCTCACCTTAGTATCTGGCTATGCAGCCAAACATCAGTTGAAAGGCACTCACTCTCTGCATGATTACAAAGATGTACCCACATATCACCATAATCTGTACCCAGGAATTCATCCGTGCCTTTCCTGCTCTCAAACACTGTTTTACTGCAAAAAGTCACACACACACACACACACACACACACACACACACAAGTATTGGAACAAGATGATATGGCCATCGTCTTTAAGCTGTTGGCCAACCACTTCACTTTTAAACGTTTATTTTCTTTTTTATTTATAAAAAATTAATCAAAAGTCAACTGAAAGGCTTGATTGTTTTGATTCTGACAGCTGTTTTTCCTTTTCTTTCCTTCTGTTTTTCTTCTCCAAAATGCACAAAGCTAGTTACATGAATAAGTGAACCAAATTTTGCAACTAAAAAAAGTTTTAAAATAAATAATTTTTAATGGTCTCTTTATAAATACACACACAAAAATCACCATCAATAATTTTGCTAATCAAAATCTCCAAAATTCCATGATTGAAGAAAACAAGCAGCACAATACTTCGTCATCATAGCCACGCTTTACCATCATAGCTAGGCCTTGAAATCACAGGAACAACACAAAACCGAAAGGTTCAAACACCATGCAAACTGACTAATAACAGCTGTGTGACAATAAAAATTAAAACACACACATTATACACATGCACACTTATACATGCATGCACACCTACCTACACATATACAAACCACCTACATGCAAAAAAAAACATCCACACACACATCCACACCACACCAAAATATATTCTCAATACACACACACACACACACACACACACACACAGAGCATCTGCAAAATTGGCATCAGGAATTTTTCTGCCTATGAACATTACTGTGTGTAGTCAGATGGAGACATGATTACACACATGAGTGTGCATGTGCATGCATGTATACACTAATTCTCCCCCCATGTGCCCCTCCCCATACAAAGCACAAAATAAGTAGCTTTGAATTTGTAACATTCATGAGAATTACAATTCAAAAAATATTGCACAAACCAAAATGGTCTTTAGGATCTTGTCGTCAAATCATTTTCCCACTTATTGATCAAAACATTTTGTTACCTCAATGAGAACACCCACATTGAAATGGAATGAAAATAAAAATTCAGTGAGAATTTATCAGACAAAATTCAACAATTTCAATCTTTACTTGCCAACCTCATTGACATGAAATTGAACAGTTTTGGTTTTTATTCAGTTTTAATCCTAATATACACAAAAAGTGACCATTTAAGCCAAACCCTTTCAGCCATATGAACAGACAACATATCAGAACCGGTTAATACTGTATTCTGAATTTTGCTTGGATAATCTGAAGATCAGCCATATATAATCAGATATATATGCATAGGATGTATAGGCAATTAAATATATCTGTGTATGTGAGCACATACATGATTGTGTGTTCGTTCGTTCGTTCTTTAGTTTAATGTCTTTTCACTGTAAGTGATATTAGACGAATGATTGTGTGTGAATGCATGTGTGTGGGCTTGTTTGCGTATGCACACACAAACACTTCATGTGTGCACAAGTGCACCATCATCAGCTGTCAAAATGAGTAAAATAGGCAAAAATATAAAACAATGTAATTCATAAAAAAGGAGAGAAAAAAATGGAAGCTATCAGCTGTATTTGAATTGTCAGCAAGGATCAAAGCATGGCTGTTAACCTTTTAGTCTATTATTTACATAAATCACCCATGGAAGGGAAAGGCAGGGCAGTAAAGTCTGACAGGTACAAGTCAAGAAATGGGGCAAGATCGCTTTCTGTGAAAAAAAAACAAACGGAATGATAATTTTCAACATTACAGCTGCAGAATAAGGTAACTCTGAGAAATGTAAAGACTTGTAGCCACTGGTCTTTTCTCTCACTTTGCAACTATTTGGAACAAACACTCTGGAACCCTTCAGAGTTCAAAACTGCCCTTAAGACACACCTTTCTAGACAGTAATACAATCTCAAATAAAAATGCAGTGTGCACATATATGTGCATGCATGGGTGCATGTATGAGTGTACAAGTGTGTGTGTGCATGTGTGCCGTTTATATGATGCACATACATGTGTGTGTGTGTGTGTGTGTGTGTGTGTGTGTGTGTGGGTGTGCGCGCGCACGTGCGTGTGTGTAGAGTGTTCTAATTGCCTGCACACTTTTAACTTTTCAGTTTTATCCCATGAGCATAATATACAAATGTTTATAATGATAATGATGATAATAATATATACATTTGTACAGCGCCATTTCTCTCAAAGAGCTCACGGCGCTTTACATGAAAGAAAGTATTACAAATTACTTAAGTCATTCATGAACACTCTTTCTCAAAACCCCTCCCCCCAACACTCTTCTCTCTCCCACTCTACAAACATCCAAAGTGAGCTGATATGGATGGGGTTGGACAAAAAAGAAGCTGAGAGTGCTTATAGATAGGTTTTAAAAAGATGAGGTTTTAGTGATCCGTGCACCTGATTCTATATTTGTTTTTCACTCATCACTAAAAACTTATCTTTTTAAAACCTATCTATAAACACTCTCAGCTTCCTTGTTCTCCAACAGCACCCATGTCAAATCACTTTGGATGTATGAAGAATGGGAAAGGGAGAGTGTGAGTGGGGTATGGGGGAGAGGTTGAGAAAGAGTGGTCATGAATGATTTATGTAATTTGTAATAATTTTCTTTTATGTAAAGCGCCCTGAGCTCTTAGAGAGAAAGGGTGCTATATAAATGTACATTATTATCATTGCTATTATTATTATATGATGAGGAAGGTTGTTCCAGATATGACAGCAGCAAAGAATGAGAGCAGCAAAGAAGAAAGAACATTCAGGTTCTTATATTGACATGAGGAAGTTTCAAAAGGTAACAGTCAAAGAGCGGAGATTTCTTGCGGGAGTGTAAACACTGATAAAATCAGAAAGATATGTAGGTCCTGCGAAGTGGAAGGCAGAATAGCAGACACACTCAACTTTGTATTTAATTCTTGCTTCAATGGGGAGCCAATGTAGAGTGCAGAGGTGGAGAGAAATGTGATCAGTACGTGGGACTCTTGAGAGTCAGATGGGCAGCATTGTTTTGAAGATTTTGAATTCGCTGAAGATTATGTGGGCAGCCTATGAGAAGAGAATTACAGTTGTTTTATGAGAAATGCTTAATAAGAACTGCATGTTTTATCATGTAATGTTGTTGTGAAGTTTGTTTACTCAGTTGTTCATCCGTGTTTACTTTTGTTGTTGTTATTGGTGTGTGTGTGTGTTTAGTAAGAACTGTTTTATCATGTAATGTTGTAGTTGGTTTTTTTGTTTGTTAATCTGTGTGCATGTCCTGAACAAAACCTAAACCCTGCAACCCAATCAGATTTTCTGGAACTAGATGCTCAATGAAATGAACTATTCATGATAAGGGAATTTATGGCTTAATTCGGGAGACTTACAACCTATCATTGGTAAAAGTGGATCTGAAAGATTATTTTTCACTACGTTTCATCCAAGTTTGGTACTGACAAAGTATTTCCAGAAAAAATGAAGTTTACCAAGGACACACAGACACTCACACCCACAGACAGATGGGCACACAGACAACCGAAACAGGTTATTACACAGACTCAGTATGTTTACACAGTCAGTCATAAATCATGAGATAAAATCTTTCATAAACTACAGGGTTTTCAAATCATTAAGTCTGAGCTTTATAGCTCCCTTCTCTTCCCTTTTCAAATATAGTGTGCAGAAACAGCTGTGAAGAAACTCATGGAGACACCTAGTGTTTGAATGTCGGGGTCGTCAGCTGCAGAAGAGTTTTGTTGGTTGTATGTCTGAATGTTGCCCACGTGAAGGACTGTGTGGTTGGACCCGGATTTTCCTCTGTCTTGAAGATGAACACATCAGTGGTGATGCACTGGAAAAACAGTACCGCAGCCACCACCAAGATGTACCAGTACTTCTCGCTGCCCTGTTGGTACACAGCAAAAAATAGGCACAGAAGACTAAATTTTACATCACATAGTTCGGATGGATGAGAATATGAAGCTTTATGAATTTCAAAGTGCCTTTACCTTTCCACTGTCTTCAGCAAGAATAAACATTTGTATGTAAATTAGAACACACACACACACACACACACACATCATTCTCCTCCTCCAATCTGTAACCCACAAACTCCATTGTGCCATTCTTGGACTTCCTCCACTCCCCCTCCACCTACCCCCATTCACTGCATAAGCTCCCATCCCAATAAGAACAAATGATTAAGATTCTCTCTAAAATCATATACATTTAAATGTCATGGGTGCATTGTCACTCTCATAAACACTCCCAACCGCTATCCCACCAACCTGCACATAAGCACACAATTACTCCCACAGACAAGCAAGTCATTGCAAGGGATAAATAAATACACAAATTACTAAAGTGAATAAAGAAACCAACACAATAATAAATAAATAAACTGCAGCACTGGTTAAAACATTTGAGCAACACTCTCAAAAACACACCTTAAGAGTGGTTGACTCAACTATGTGGTTCCAGCCTCCCTGTTTGAACCAACAGTGCACTTAAGGAAGAGACAGACAAGAACTAAAAATACCACCAAGCTATGCCTCTGAATCTGATGGGGTTTGAACTCGTGCATTCTTGATTGTCAGTAGAAATGCCAACCACTTAACTACTGCAACTGGTTGAGAAGACACATACGTATCAATCATATGTATTAAGTGGATAATCATACATGTCAAATGTAAAAAAACAAACATTAAAAAGATTTAATCCTTACCAAATCACCTGACCTGTACCACCAATTCTGAAAACGACAAGAACCAGAAAATTACAATAATACATACACATGTCATGCACCTTAAACTGAATATAGATATACCAAAATGATAAAAATAATGTGTACTCTGTATGAACATTTTATCCATTCCATTGGTGCTCTTTAAAAAAAGGGAAAAATAGGATTTCAATTTACTGACTGCCAAACACAAGAAAAGAAATAACTAATTTGCAGAGTCTGTTCCAGTAATTCTCATCAGCTAACAACTTCAATAAAAAAAATTCTAAAATCAGGTCACTGAAAAAAGGAGCCTCAAGTGTGCACATATGAATGTACATGCACAAGTACATACGCACACATACATTTTTTTTGTATACATGTATGTACACACACACACACACACACACACAGCAATGTCAAGTTTGAAGCGCTATTAACTAGCTGAGTGCCTGTAAGACATCAGCTGAAGTCCTACAAAAAATGTTGCCATAGTACCTATAAGACATCCACTGACATCATGCATCTATTCCAATGTTTCCTTCAGTGATCACAAGCTGGGTCTGAATGGTTAGTTTAATGTGTGGGGACATACTAATCAATGAGCACATATCAGGTGGAAGACCCCTTTCTTCTCAATGTTTCACTAACTGGACTTGGTCAAGCAGACCTGAAAAGTGGGTTTGCGTCATGCAAAAATAATGTCAGAAACTTTGCCCAGCTGACACAGTGGTCCCAGTCAATGATTGGTTTGAACTCGAAGGTCATGACACTGACAGTGACAAAACTGACAGCAATGTTTGATGCTTTGTCCAGTCCATCTGTCCAATTAGACATCAATTTTGAGCGGGTGACAATGACTGATAATAAGGGTGCAGCATTTTCCTGCAATTTGAGAAGAGGAGGAGGAGAGTGGAGTGGTGTAAGACCAGACAGAAGGCATGGTTAAGTGGCGTGTCCATGACTTCACTGAACTGTCTTTCACAGTGTTCATCTAGCAGGAATTGGACAAAAGGCAGTCATCCATGTTTTTCATGAAACCTAGGGTTGACAGACAGTGGACGAGAATCTCGTGATTTTATTTTTTCATGCTTTTTGTCACTGATTTGTTGACTGACTCCTTTGTGCAGTAGAGAAACTGATGCACAGCAGTCACTTTATCAGCTCACTTGCAACCAGGAAGGAGAAAGTATCATCAAAGAGCTACCCCCTCTAAACATGGAAGGCTCTTTGATATAATATAAAGCTTGACTCTTCAGTTTCTGAGAACATGATTTACTTTTTATTTTGACAGAATTCTCTTTTGTCATTGTTGGGACAGTTATTCACTCACATGTTTACAAGCATTGTAATTGTTATAAGCATACAACATGTTTTATTTTCTTATACAGGTATAATTTGGCTATAAGCATGCAATTTCCAGTTACAAGCATGCAATTTCCAGTTATATTTTGTTTGCTTGCTTTTAAGATGTCACTCTATGGAGGTAGAATAAGACTTTTTTGGTACACAAAAATCATTAACATCACTTTGAAATGCTTGAATACTTATCTTCAATGAAAATAGATGAGGGAAAAGCTCAGATTCAGAATCCTTTACAAAAACGTTTACTTTGTTTCTGTATTTTACGTAGTTTTTGTGCTAGAATTTTCTAAAAAAATTCATTACCCCTGAATCCTGAAAATTTCCTTGCAAGGGGAGAGCAGTTTTTTTCTTTGTTTTTAACTCACTTGTGTAAACAAAGTGAGTCTATGTTTTAACCCAGTGTTCGGTTGTCTCTCTGTGTGTGTGTGTGTGTGTGTGTGTGTGTGTGTGTGTGTATGTGTCTGTGTGTCTGTGGTAAACTTTAACACTGACATTTTCTCTGCAACTACTTTGTCAGTTGACACCAAATTTGGCATAAAAATAGGAAAAATTCAGTTCTTTCCAGTCATCTTGTTTAAAACAATATTGCACCTCTGGGATGGGCACAAAAAATAAAGAATGAAGCCTAATTATATGCAAACTGCATTTACTGTTATATTTATATTTTTTGTATTCTCTAAACTTGGCACTTTGATCTGATATTCTGACCCAACAGCTAGAGCAGTCATTATTATCATTTTTTGTTCAAACAGGAACTTCTTTTGCTAAGCATGGAAGTTTTATTTATTTTGCAAAGGTTTTGGTGCAGATAGTAAAAAAGGGAAATTACTCTGTAATGCTAGGGGACTTAATTTGCTTTAAACTGATCTTTCTCATCTTAAACATTACATTTTGAAATTATTCTCAATACATAAAAAGCTTGGATTTTTTTTTTTTTAAGTGTATCACAAGTGAGTCCTGAAGGTCTTGCCTCTCTTGTTTTGTTTTTTTTAAATACAAAATTGCCTGGCACTGAACTGGATAAATAGTAATAACAGCAGGTACAATAGTTTCAAGAAGCACCACAAGAAAACAAAGAAAAGAAACTGATGAATAATTTCCCAGGAATCAGGGGCTGTCAATAACATGTCAGTCTCAGCTGGTGCCTTGAACAAAATGACAGCAGGTGTAGTGAATAACATGACAACAGGTGCCATGAAAACTTGACAACTGGTGCCGTGAATAACATGACAACTGGTGCCATGAACAACATGACAACTGGTGCCATGAACAACATGACAACTGGTGCTGTGAACAACATGACAACAGGGGCTGTGAACAACATGACAACTGAAACTGTGAATAACGTGACAGCTGGTGCCATGAATAACATTATGCCATCTTCATCTGGTATCATGAGTAACATGTCAGCAGCTGGTGTTATGAGTAACATGACACCATCTTCACCTGGTGTCACAAGTAAAATGTCAGCTGGTGCCATGAGTAACATGGTGCCATCTTCATCTACTGCCATGACTAACAACCTCACCTGGTGTCATGAATAACATGATGCCATCTATGGCTTGTATAGCCAGTAACATGTCATCTGGTGACATGAGTAGCAAGACACCATCTAGTGCTGATGGGGTGAGTAACATGATGCCGTCTTCTGTGGTGTGTCCATCGAGATCGATGATGACCATCGTTGTCATCCAGCTGGGGATTGGGGGGAGGGTGGTGGTGGGGTGGGGGGGAGGATGCTCATGAATCTATCTGTGAATGCGCAGATGGCTGAATAGTCCAATCTGCGCACGAAATGTTCGCTGACAGTTGGGGCAGACAAAGATAGGCATATCATTGTCAGGGAGCTTGTTTGCCCGTGATTTTCTAGCCTGCCTCTTCTGAACAGCTGCAGCAGTCCTGTTGGCCTCGCACAACTTGGCGCCTTTGTGCACAGCAGCGCGCCATTTGTCACGGTCCACTGCAGATTCCTCCCAGGAGTCAGGGTTGATATCAAACGCTTTAAGAGAGACTTTCAGAGTATCTCTGAAGCGCTTCTTCTGACCTCCGTGTGATCTCTTCCCTTGTTGCAGCTCGCCATAGAAGAGTCTTTTGGGCAGCCGATGGTCTGTCTTCTACTGGTGTCATGAGTAACAGGACACCATCTAGATCCGATAGGGTAACATGATCCCGTCTTCTACTGGTGTCATGAGTAACAGGACACCATCTAGATCTGATAGGGTAACATGATGCCGTCTTCTACTGGTGTCATGAGTAACAGGACACCATCTAGATCTGATAGGGTAACATGATGCCGTCTTCTACTGGTGTCATGAGTAACAGGACACCATCTAGATCTGATAGGGTAACATGATGCTGTCCTCTACTGGTGTCATGGGTAACAGGGCACCACCTAGATCTGATAGGGTAACATGCTACTGTCTTCTACTGGTGTCATGAGTAACAGGACACCATCTAGATCTGATAGGGTAACATGCTACTGTCTTCTACTGGTGTCATGAGTAACAGGACACCATCTAGATCTGATAGGGTAACATGATGCTGTCCTCTACTGGTGTCATGGGTAACATGATGCCGTCTACAACTGGTGGCATGAGTAACATGACAACAGCTCCAGCTGTCACCGTGAACAACATGATGTCATCCTCAACCAATGCCGTGAGAAATATGACGCCATACACAGCTCATAGAATGGAAAATGTGTTGCCGTCTATCTGTGTTGCCATCAGGGACACTGTAGCAACAACAGTAGTTGATGTTGGAAATGAGACACTTGATACTATGGGTATTAACAGAGAGAGGACACAAAAAGTGTATTCTCCTGAAGGGTCCATACACTCCATCCACCCTGCACACCGGGCAAATCAACCCCATCCGGGAAAGAGTGCAAAAGATGTTTCCTGAGGACAATGAAAGATAGGAGCTCAAAACAGACAAGTAAATTGAACACTGAAGGCATGGTACCAAACCTGTCAACCTGTATCCTAACATCTGATTAAAAAAACAAAAACAAAAAAAAACACTGTTGTACCTTGGTCCAAAGTTTTGCCTCACACTCTAGTCTTTCAATCAAGAGCAGCTGATTCTAGATGTCCGAGAGGGATGTCAACAGGTAAGACTGGGAGAGTTTCATTATGAGGGTCATGCATTATGTTTTGCAACCTGGTTTTTAAACAACACTTAAGCCAGTCTCTCCACTCCAGTTTTTTGAAGAACCCCCCCATCAACCTGCACACATTTTTACCATCCTCTCAAACCAGCTTTCCATGTCAATTGACCACACTGACTGGGGCAGATCCAAAATAAAACCCTGAAAGAAAGCTTGTGCATCTTCAGTGCTCTGAAACTACTTTCCCTCCAACTGCCTCTTGATGGAAGGGAACAAAAACCAGTCACTAGGGGCTAAGTTAGGGGAATAAGGTGGGTGGGTGACCAGCTGAGCATTATTGTCAGCCAGAAGGTCCAGAGTTGCAGCTGCTATGTGCACCCTGGCATTGACATAACAGAGTAGTAGACCACTGACACCCGTTTGGGAATGCCATTTGCATAAGTCTAATTAGACTTTAGGCAAACAGTGGGACATAACTGTTTTTCTGTCCTCAAACAATATGGTGGCAACATGGCTGGAATTTGCAAAGAAACACGCTATCAATTGTTTGGAAGCACTTCTGTTTCTTTTGAATTTCACAGGTGGGTTCTCATCTGGGAAGATCCACACTGCTGACTGTTGTTTCATTTTGGGGTCATATAGCTATACGTGCTACAATGTCCCAGACCTTGAAGTAGACCTTCGTCTGTCAAATTTTCTTAGCAAGTGGGTGGCTTGTTTTCTGGAGTAACGGTAACTGCCATTCGACCACAATGGTCATCGTCTTCCAAAGTTGTGTGGCCGGGCATGAACTTTCTAAACCACCTGAAAACAGTGGCTCTGGACAGAGAATGATCTCCAAAACAGTGTTTTAAAAAAAAGAAAAAAAGAGGGCGAAAGTCAGGGGGGCAAAGGGGAGGTTACCTACTTCCAGGAGGTTATTGGCTGTAGCTACTTTCGTTTTCTCCGCATAGGTGGATAGTAGTTGCACAGGACAGGAATGTCAGACCCCTGCCGGAGTCTGCACTAGTGGGTCACGGTTAAGTATGTGTAATTGAACAGTGTTTTAAACTTTGAAAGCACTCTTGAAAAGATTTTCCCTGGCAGTAGTCTTAACACATCACAGCACAGCTCTGTACAGTGTACAGTGGACTCCTGAAAGCCTGGCTGTGGTGACTTTGCATCACAGCATATACTTCATGGTGTGTTTGCATCTATTTACTGTGTAAGACTATAACATAACCCTTGTAACATGTAAATAAATCAGTCCCTTGAGGATAGAACTAGAATGTTCTGAAACTTAGTGATAATCTTCATGACAGTTTGATGTGCTTGTTTTTCATTCTCTCTCTCTCTATTCAATAGTAATGATTATAATAATAACAATAATGATAATTATAATAATGTGGAGTGATGGCCTAGAGGTAATACGTCCACCTAGGAAGCGAGAGAATTTGAGCACACTGGTTCGAATAACACCGGCAGTTACCAACGTTTCCTCCCCACTAGACCTTGAGTGGTGGTCTGGATGCTAGTCATTCGGATGAGACGATAAACCGAGGTCTTGTGTGCAGCATGCATAAGAACCCACAGCAACAAAAGGGTTGTCCCTGGCAACATTCTGTAGAAAAATCCCCTTCAATAGGAAAAAAAAAATTGCAGGCAGGAAAAAAAATCAAAAAAAGAAAAAAGAAAAAAAGGGTGGCGCTGTCAGTGTAGCGTCACGCTCTCCCTGGGGAGAGCAGCCCAAATTTCATTCAGAGAAATCTCTTGTTACAAAAAAGAGTAATACAAATACAAGTACATTTTATATAGCGCCCTTTCTAAGAGCTCAGGGCTCTTTACTTGAAAGAAAAATATACCAAATTACTTAAATCATTCATGACCACTCTTTCACAATCCCCCCTACCCCAACTCTCCCTTTCGCTCTCCTCATGCATCCAAAGTGAGCTGACATGGCTGGTGCTGGAGAACAAGGAAGCTGAGAGTGTTTATAGATAGGTTTTAAAAAGATGAATTTCTAGTGATGAGTGGAAAGCAGAGATAGAATCAGATGCACGAATATGATGAGGAAGGTTGTTCCAGGTGTGAGGAGCAGCAAAGAAGAAAGAACATTCACCAATGGTTCTTTAATTGACATGAGGCAGTTTCAAAAGGTAACAGTCAGTGGAAGAGCACAGATTTCTTGAGGGAGTGTAAACACTGATTAGGTCAGAAAGATTTGTAGGTCCTGCAGAGTGGAAAGCAGAATAGCAGAGACACACAACTTTGTATTTAATTATCGCTTTAATGGGGAGCCAATGTAGAGTGCAGAGGTGGGGAGAAATGTGATCAGTACATGTGACTTTAATGAACCATACAAGGCACCACTTCATGTAACAGATGCAGAAGGGAATTTATTTTTTTCTTAAAAGCTTCATGAACATAACATAATAAATATGCTGATATGATTATTGTACATATTTGTTACATGAAAAAATGAATATGAATCATTGGAAGTACAATCACTTGAACAATGAGTAAAAAAAGAATCACTTACCACAACAATTCCCACACAGGCACTTACTGTAAAAACACAAAGAAGTTTATCTTAATGTTTGGACAAAATGGAAATTAATATTACAATACAAACATTAAATATTGTATGTACATATATATGTATGTAGGTTAAAGTTTATTCTACAAGAGACCCAATGGGGGCACATGGAAAACAAAACGAAGAGAACAAAAAGGCAAACAAAACATGGTGATAATTCAGAGGCAAGATTATGAAATATATAATGAATGTGTATGCAAATATAATTATGCAGAGTTTTAAGTTATTATCTGAATGGAGAAGCCATTTTAAATCAACACAAAATATGTTAACGTTAACTGAGATAATGTGGGACATTTCATATAGTTGCTTGTAGTCCAGCCAACACCACATGGCCGCATCAGGACTGCTCAACTAAAAATAAATTCAACCACATAAAACACAAAACTTTGTCACAACTGAAAAAACAAGTAAACAAACAAAAAACAACCAATCTGTGTGTGTACGTGCATGCATGTGTGTGGTGCATGTGTAAAACAAAGTGTCTTGAATATTCATTCAGTTACACTACTAGAAGTAAGTCACTTGAGATTCCTTGGAAAATGGTTTGACAGATGTGCATGTTTTACCTTATCCTTTTAAACCACTTTATATGTTATCAAAATAATGCAGTCAAAGCCCTGTGAATTTGAAAAAAAAAATCATCTGAATTTCTATTTTTTCATCAGGGCTAATTATTGCTATTTCAAATCCATAACAAACAACAATTGTAACAAAAGAAAAATCAGCAACTGACACTTACTGACAGTGTTGCATGCTAGCAGGTAGTAGGCAGGAACTATACCACCTCGAACCAAACACATTATAAATGTGATCTGAAAATAACAATAATGATATAAAATGAGGCTGACCCAAACAAAAACTTTCAAAAACACCAACTCATACTTACAGTCTCTCTCTCCTACACACACACACACACACACAATTTGATGGCCACATCTTTTAAAGTGTTGCTTACTTAATTTTATGTCCACATTGTAGTTTCTGTATTTGCAGGTCTTATATTCATTCAAGGATATCTTATGAAAAGAAGCATGAAGCAAGTAATGGATCTTCATAATAATATTATCACTGTCATCTGCACAAGACAATTTTATTTGAGTAAACTGTGAGTGTTTCCTGAAATGAAAAGAACTGTGCTTGTGGTGACTAAAGTTTATTACCCATTTCCAGGACCATGGTGCATTTATGTAAAAGTTTTTTTTGTGTGTGTGTTATCAGATTATTAGGGACTGTCATTAAGGGGATATAGTGAAAGTCTGCACTTCTGATGAGACATTCAGTCCTATTCTGCAACTAAGCAATATTGTCACCAGTAGTTATCCCACTGAAGAAGATGCTGACTCACACTGTTACTATAGTAAAGAGCTTTGCAGGTCAAGTCCTGTGCAGGTTGACTCAGAATAATGGTGCAGCACACCAGTAAAGCATGACATTTTCTGCTTTTTGTTTGTTTCTTTGCTTGTTTATTCCTTTGGTATAAAAAAAAAGTATGCTTAAACTTATAAGTAGCCTTGCAAGACAATGGAATGCACTGCTAGCTGCATTTTCTTACCACAACCATAAGTAGAACCAGGACATTGACAATGCGTACACCCAGGACCTGTCAAAAGAAAAACAGTTCAATTATAGGTGCACTGGGTAGAGCACTTCTAAGTCTTCTCCTTTGTTTCTATATGCATGTAAAATATCACTGTTAGTGTTATTATTGAAATTTATGTACACTAATTAAAGAATGTCAAATAAAAAGAGCAGCACACAATATTAACTTGTTTACCCAATAACCTGTCTGAGTGCTAATATCATCAAACAAATTTTAAATGAATCAGCCTGTTCACAAATATCAGGTAAAAAGAGGTTATGGCAGTGGTTTTACAGGCAATTCACACCACAATTGACCTACTCAGAGTGGATGACAACGGTCAAATCATTGTTATTTATGTTATATTTCATGCCTGCAATGCAATATAGACGAAATATACAGTGCATTTAGCTCCAGGTATTTAGGATGCTAAAACTGGAGATTACTTTAACATTATAATTATCTTTTTTTTCTTCTTCTTAAAATAAGTTAAATTATTGTTATTTTACAACCCCCTTTTTCCGAAACAGGAAATGGTCTGGATACAGTCAAAACATACCAGGGGAGATTTGAAAAATGGCTGTAACTAATATCTACAGTGCAGCGCAACAGCTCCGTGAACGTGGCTAATCCAAAGTGAGGAAGAAGACCTTAAAAATAGTCCTTCGATTAAATAAAATTGCGACTTCATGTCATTCCTACTTTCGCTCTTGAGAAGCCTGCAGCCATTAAAGTCGAAACCGTGCTTTCGCCCTCCGCGCATGATTTGACATAATACTTCATAAACTCAATATTGGAAGAATATGTGGCTAAGCCTTCCACAAAAATTAAAACTTACAATTCTGGGTGACAACTCAAAATAAATGCCATCAGGAATAGCACTTTTAGTCGACGTAGAACTGGACGACATCTTTTGTGCTTCAAATCACATGACGGGGTCATTCATACGGTATGTTCTGATTGGCCAATATATAAATAGCAGTAGAATTTAACAAATGAAATAGCTCGTGACAAAAAAACCCACAACAACAACAACACACACACACAAAACCGGACATTGAGGAGCATGTGACAACGTTGTGTGAAAGTGATCAGCTTCAAAGTAAGCAGAAACATGTTTTAATGCATCTGATAAGCATGACCTGTTTAGTGGCGGTTGATAAGAGTCAATCTGTAGCGGTTTATCAGCAAATATGCCTGTCTCGTGAATGATATCAAGTACTCAAAAAACAGAAAGTACTTACACTGTATAGTGGGTGTTGCAATGATCAGTACAACAGTGCATGTGGACATGTTCATTGTCATGTTTTTGTATTATCATTTAGGGCAGATATGCCAAATTGCAAAGCGACTAGCTCAACGTGTGTACTGTAAAGATAACATGTCGTATGATAGCCAAACGTAGTTTGTTTTTGTTTTTGAAGGCTTTCTCCGACTGATTGCACCAGGAAAAGTTCGCCTGCTCATTCTTTCCAACGTTTTGTCGACGTTTGAAATAGCAGGGGTGCCTGAGGGTAAATGCGAACAGGCAAATCTAATTGCGAACGATTACTTTTAAAACAGAAGCAGGTATTTAACTCGTTATACACAACATATTATTGCAACATCGCACCAAGCTGTTGGTTTTGATCACCCATGCACACAAAACACACAGACAAACATTTAAACACAAACACCCCACACCGCACACAGACACACCCATTTGAGAGCTCAGTGACTGTGCAGCATCGTTCGCAAATAGACTCACGTCAAAATATCCTTTGGTCTAATTGCAAACAACACTATTTTGCAGATTCCTGTCAAAACTGATGTTCTGATCCATCACTAATATGCTTTCTTAAAGTCTCCCAGCGCTGGTAATGCGCATTCAGCATATCTTATCAAATCAACCATTTTGACACTGTCACAGTTCAAGTCCTACAACTTGCTTCCCTTGATTTTAGGATTTTGAGAGCATGTTTGTAACCTTAGATACTTGATACATGATGTTGTCAGTGTTTGAGACCTGTGGTTGCAGGTCAGTTCACCAGTCGGTATGTTGGCCATATCCACAGCTGCTTGCACTTGCAAGGTCTACTGATAGCAGTCCGGGATGTACAGTGCTGGGTGGTTGGCCCAATGGGCGTCAAGTCTGTTTTTAAATGCATTCATGCTGGGTGCGGACACTATATACTGACTCTGGTAGGCTGTTCAAAACCGACACCACTCTTTCAGAAAAGAATGAACTCCGAATGTCTAGGTGGGATCTGTGCTCTGCATTGAATGTCTTCTGTCTCTCGTTGGAGGGGTTTCTGGGATGGCTGCCAGACTGAGTGGCCATATTCCAAGACTGGTCTCATGAGTGCTTTGTAGAGTTCGATGAAGGTATGCTCGGTGAGATGGTCAAAGGATCGCCGTATAACGCCCAGGATTCTGTTGGCCTTAGATGATGCCTGTGACACATGGTCCTTGAAGGTCAGTTGGCTGTCCACTACTACCCCAAGATCTTTCTCTGCTTTAGTGGTTATCAGGGCATGCTTGTTGTTGTTTGGGTCTGGTCGATCTCTGAGTGGCCTAGTTTCAGGACACAACATTTTTCCATGTGGAAGTTCAGTAGCCAGGCTACTGACCACTGGTGCAGTCTGTCCAAATCTTCCTGGAGGGAAGCACTTTGCTCACTGCTCTGGGCAAATACCTGGATGTCATCCGCAAAGATTCAGACCTCACTCTGTACCTGGTGTGGCAGGTCGTTGATGTAGATGACAGACGCTGTCTTAGGGGATTCCACTTGTGACTCGTGCCTCTTCTGATTTGCTTCCATTGACAAACACCTGCTTTTTGTGGCCACTGAGAAATGCTTCTGTCCATTGCAGCACTTTTCCCTCGATGCCATGGGCCTTCATTTTGAGTATCAGTCTGCGGTGGGAAACAGAATCAAAAGCCTTGTGGAAGTCCATGTATATTGTGTCGATGGAGCTACCTGCCTAGGGTTTCCGTCCAGCAATCCAGTGTGTCCAGTTGCGTTACACATGAGCGACCTGGGATGAAGCCATGTTGTTCTTTGCATATGAGGTTCATTCTTTAGTTTAGCGTCTTTTCACTATAAGTGATATTAGACAATTAAAAAAAAAAAAAAGAAAAAAAAGTGGGGTGGGGAGGAGTGGGGAGAGGGGAAAGAGAAGTCAGGATAATACAGAAAAGGTAGAAAACTACTAAGAAATGCATAACTAACATGAAATTAGCTTTAACAGTAACAATCAAATAATGATAATAATAACTAAAACCATTAACTTGATTATGAAGTACATAAAAGGAATGTAGAAATAGGGTTATGAACTAGTGCCTTTGAAAGTTCTACTAAAAGAACCTCGTTAGAAATGACTTCCCCAAAATCATCTGCAGAATAGTTACTCTCTGTGAAATACTTGGGCAAGAATATACGTAACTGCTGACATGGAAACAAATGAGGTTGTTCATTTGCATGTGTTCCATTATTTTGTTTCTGATGAGTGTCTCCATGGTCTTGCAGAGTATGCTTGTCAAGCTGACAGGTTGGTAGTTATTTGCTGAAGTTCGGCTCCCTTTCTGGAAGATTGGTGTAACTTTGGCTTTTTTCTATATGCTTGGGAGGTGTCCTTCATTCAGCGATTTCCTGAAGATGATGCTGATAGGTAGTGCTAGGGTGTCTGCTGTTTCTGCCAACAGGATGGTGGGGATGCCATCTGGTCCAGCTGCTTTCCTGACTTTAAGCTTAGTGAGGAGCTTTTTGACACCTTCTCGGATTTCAGTGTCTGCCAAGGTGCTGCTAAACTCATATTTAATTACACATACTTAACCGTGACCCACTAGTGCAGACTCCGGCAGGGGTCTGACATTCCTGTCCTGTGCAAACTACTATCCACCTATGCAGAGAAAATGAAAGTAGCTACGGCCGATAACCTCCCGGAGGTAGGTAACCTCCTTTTTGCCCCTCTGACTAGCGCCCTCTTTTTCCGGCAGCCATCATGATTCCTGTTCCTGTGCTCTTCATATGGCTAAGTTTTTTCATATTTTCTGCCTGTCTGTCAGTTCTCTGGTGTTCTTGTTTTTTTGTCAAATTATGTCTTCAACCAGGTCACATAATTATTTGGTTCGATTGGGCGATCGCGCTAAAATTAAGGTGTGATCGCAATCGATTCGCGGACACTCTGGGCCCTCTACTTCTGGCCCTCTCAACAACGCCAACCTGTCGCCTCCTCCACTTTCTCCGCTCCCTCCAGTCGACTCCAGACCTCCACCACCTCCTGCACCCCCTCCGGTGACTTCTGGGGGTTCGTTACCCCATACTCAGGTCAGTGGTGCCATTGATGTTATTCATTCCGCGTTTTCTCAGCCCTGCCAGTCGGCAGGACGCCCGAGTCGATCTCCTCTATCACTTTGCCCATGCCCACAGTCTCAACAATGGAATGTGCCATAATCCCTTTGGGAAAACACCATACACTGGCTTTGGATCTGCATGCTAGACTGGGCCCTATGTACGATGCGTCTGTGGCGGTGGCCATGACATAGGATCATGTGCCCCCCACGCGGCATGCCTCTTCCTTCTTGGATCTTATGGCGACCGAGGCGCTTAGGGATGCTTTCCCCATGTGTAGGGAGGAAGGTGGACCACTAGGGGACACGCTCGCCCATGTGCATGCGCCCTCCCTTTGCCCTGAGCATCCAATCCAAGGGAGACAACTCCTGCTTCAGTACCCTTACCGGTGACCACCGCAGTTACTTCCCTTTTACCGGCACGGCCCCTCGCCTACAGTGCAGGTGCGTGCATGGTCCCTCCAAGCTATGCGGTGATGACCCCATCTGCCACACCGCCAGTTGCTGCTGTTCCCGATCCACTAATGGCGTCTCAACAAGCTGTTCAACCAAACAACCAGCAACACACTGTGCCACACCTTGCGCCTGCTCCGCCCCTTGCACACAGAGCAGGTGCGTGCACGGCTCATTGAACTTCGGTAGTGCTGGTTTCTTCTGCCCAACTGCCTTACACCGCTGTTAGCCAGACTAATATCGGCAATTCCACGTCGGAGTGCCTCTTCATAGCTCGATCCTGCCACTCGACAGTGCTCAGGCCGATCTTGTCTATCCCTTTATCCGTCAACACACAACAGCTGACCTCCCGAAACCTGGAGGGGGTCAGGCTGGTGTTCTCCTGACCCGCTCCCGGGAGGGTCACTACCTTGTCGTGGTCGGGAGGCTTAGTGGCCAGTGATCGAGCGAGCTATGTCGGCGGGGGCATCAGTGCTTCTTGGGGTTTGGTGCTCTGGTCCCAGGTCTTAATTGACAGCCTACATAGCCATCGTAGCTGTTAGGGCTGAATAAGTGGTGGTTTTGTACTGATGCCCCTGATAGGGCTTCCCATGCCGAACAGGTCGTGAGTGAGGCCCAAACTAAACGTGACCCACTGTCCCTTTCGCTATTCTTTGTTCTTCTTTTTACCGCCTCTTTTCTGTCCTCAGCTCCCCATCAAGCCTTCTTTTCCACATTCTTTTTTCTCTGCGGCCTTCTTTAGGCCCGCCGTGTTTGCCGTGCGGCGCGACCTGTGATGGAGGGGAATGAGATCCTGGGGATTGAGAGAGCACGCTGCTCTCAACACATCCCTTTGGCTCGGACCTCTCCTAAGACAGGCGGCACACATTGGCCCGTGTGTGTCAATCGGCTACCCCTTCGTGGGGCTGGGTCAAGACTGGCAGTTTAGTGGCTGACGAAGGTAACCCCCGTAGTGCTCGGCTCTCTGTCCCCGGGAGCTGGGCATGATTGGGGGGGAGCACGTTGGAGCTGGGCTGCTGGTTGTATATCCCTCCCGAAACCTGGAAGGGGTCAAGCTGGTGTTCCCTTGACCCTGGCCCCTAAGTTGGACCCCATGGTGGGTGGGTAAGGGAGGGATGAATTCACATTTTTCTTTCAACATGAATCCTAAACAAATACACCCCCCCAAACTCGGAAAAAGACGACGACAGGGAACGGACGACTCAGACTCTGAGTCGGAGGTCGTTGAGACCTCTGGTTTTTGGCCATCGTGGCTATTGATGGAGGGCGCTGATGACGACAAGCCCTTGTCGGCTCTCAGCCCCTTCGCTGTCCAGAAGGGCTTTCAGTGTCTGGCAGGATCGCTCAGATCCATCAAGAGGCTGAGGAGCGGAGCGTTTTTAGTACAGACAGAATCCAAAAGACAGACACAGCTCCTTCTCAAGGCGACCACTTTCGTGGATAGGGCAGTGAAGATTTCCCCTCACAAAGGTCTCAACTGCTCAAAGGGAGTCATCAGATGCCCGGAGTTGAAAGGTGTGTCTGAGGCCGAGATCAAGAGCGAACTGTCCTCTCAGGGAGTGACCGATGTGTACAGGGTGACGGTGAGGAAGGGGTCGGACAGAGTCCCGACCAACACTTTCTTCCTCACCTTCTGCTGCCCGGATGTCCCCAAGGACATTCGGGTCGGATACCTGCTAGTTAATGTCAGCCTGTACGTACCGTCCCCTCTGAGATGCTTTAAGTGTCAGAAATTCGGACACGTGAGAGACAGATGTAAGGAGGAAGAGGCGTGTGGCACCTGTTCGAAGGCGGCGCACCAGGGCGATTGCGTCAGTGCAGCCCTGTGTGCGAACTGCGGAGGTGGCCACCCGTCCTCATTGAAGGACTGCCCCGCCTGGAAGAAAGAAAAACAAATCCAGAAAGTCAAGACAGAACAGAAAATTTCCTTCTTTAAGGCAAGGAAACAGGTGGAGGCCGCGTCGCCTAAGGCGTCGTATGCCTCTGTCGTCAGATCCAGGACGGTGGACGTCGCGGTCCAGACGACGTCCACAGGAACGCAGACGGACGACTTAACCGCCTCGTCGGAACCATTGGCCTTGGGTGGAGGCGCTGTGTCCACCCCTTCCCATCCTGCGCGGCAGTCCTCAGGGGCTGCTGGGCGGGAGAGAAAAGCCTCGGGCGGAGGCACGTTGTCCGCCTCCCGCCCCACCCCACCCCCCGGCCCCCCTCGCCCCGCCTCTCGTCTGCCTGGCCCTCGGGCTGGCGGAAGTGGCCGGAAGCCCCCCTTACCTCCAAAACTCAAGGAGGGGAGGGTTGCGGCCACGGCGGGATCGGGAGGGGCCGAGGTGGTGGATATTCCGACCCGGTCGGAATCCGAAAAATTTATGTCAAAAAACAAATACTCCATCCTGGCGGACCTTGAGCCACCGCAAGTGGAGGAGCAGGGGGTAGCGATGGAATAGGCTGCTGCTTTATTTATTTATTTTTTTTTAAAACCTTTTTAATGGCAGTGATCCACTGGAATATCCGGGGATTCTATGCCAACTTCCAGGAACTCCAGCTGCTTTGTCGTGCTTTGAAACCTTCAGTGCTGGCACTGCAGGAGACTCTGCAAAGAGATGGCAAGGTTTTATCTCTCTCTGGTTTTAACTCCGTTTTTAAACCCGCTCAACCGAAGCAAGAGGGGTTGACGGGAGGTGTCGCTCTTTTTATTCGAAAGTCCCTTTTATACAGTACAGTTCTTTTAAGCACCCCTTTACAGGCGGTGGCAGTCAGAGTCACGCTCGAGAAAACCATCACTGTCTGCTCTCTCTACCTTCCCCCTTCCGTCCGTGTTCTGAGGCAGGACCTCATGAACCTGGTCGACCAGCTCCCACGTCCGTTTTTACTGTTGGGCGACTTCAACGGACACTCCCCGCTCTGGGGAAGTGAGATGACATCAGCCCGAGGTCTTCTCTTAGAAAACCTTCTCTCTGACATGGACTTGTGCTGTCTTAACGACAAGTCTCCCACTTACCTGCATCTGTCCTCTGGAAAGCTCTCGTGTTTAGATCTGTCGGTCTGCGATCCATCGTTGGTCCTGGACTACGAGTGGAAAGTGCACGACGATCTGCACGGGAGTGACCACTTTCCTGTCGTCCTCCGCCCCACAGATGGAGAAGGTGACTCTCTGCCTGACCGCCTGTACTACGACAAAGCAGACTGGAGTTTTTTTACCACCAAGATAAGAGCGGAGCTGCAGGAAGAAACAGTATTGAAAAGCAAGGACCCTGCTGACGCTCTGACTCGGATCGTTTTAGATTGCGCCAAAGCAGCAGTCCCATCGTCTACCTCCAAGCCTCAGGTCCCTAGAACGCCCTGGTTCAACGCGGAATGTCGGGAGGCCCGCAAGTCTCGGAAGAGAGCGCAGCGACGCGTCTTTCGGAGACCGGAGTCCGATAGCGTTCGAACCCATCAACAGCTGAGGGCGAAAGCCAGGTATGTTTTTAAAAAGAGCCAGAGGAAGTCTTGGAGAGATTTCTGCTCTTCCTTAACCTCCAACACACCCAAGAAGAAAGTGTGGAGGGTTTTAAAAAGAATTAAGGGCAAAAACGCATGCCCGACCTTCCACCATCTTAAACTTTCAGACGCTCTGGTCACAGAGAAGAAAGCAGTTGCCAATTTGCTTGCCTCCACAATAGAACAGAACTCGAGATCTGCTAACAAATCTGCTCGCTTTCTTAAAACCAAAAACCTGTCAGAAAAAACACCATGTAACTTCTTTTCCGACAACACAGAGAATTACAACCTTCCTTTCACAATGAACGAACTTAAATCTGCCCTTCAGACCTGTACGGATTCCTGTCCAGGAATGGACGAAGTCCATTATAAACTCCTAAAGCACCTTCCCCAAACCTGTCTGGACACCCTGCTTAAAGTTTATAACCACATCTGGGTCACAGGCTTCTTTCCACCCTCCTGGCGGAAAGCCCTCATAATCCCGCTGCCGAAACCGGGAAAAGACCCCTCGAACCCCTCCAACTACCGCCCAATTGCACTGACCAGCTGCGTCTGCAAACTGATGGAGAAGATGGTCAACGGTAGACTGATGTGGAAACTAGAGACCGACGGCCTTCTGGCGAAGGAACAGTGCGGTTTCCGCAAGCATCGCTCTACCGTTGACCATCTGGTTCGTCTGGAAACCACGATAAGAAATGCTTTCGTCAACAAACAACATGTGGTGGCCATATTTTTTGACCTGGAGAAAGCTTACGATACCACGTGTAAATTTGGTATTCTTTCCGACTTGCACAAGCTCGGCTTCCGAGGACACCTGCCTCAGTTTATCCACAATTTTTTTACAAGACAGACAATTCCAGGTGAGAGTCGGCACCACCCTGTCCGACATTCACGAGCAGGAGCTGGGTGTCCCGCAGGGGAGCATCCTGTCGCCGGCTCTGTTCAGCATCAAAATTAATGACATCGTTCAATCCGTTCAGAAAGGATCGGACAGCTCGCTGTTCGTGGATGATTTTGCTTTATATGCAACCGGCAGCACGTACGCCAGCATCCAGCGACGGCTTCAGCTCTGCGTCAACAAAATCCAGTGTTGGGCAGAGGAGAATGGCTTCACATTTTCGTCCTCCAAAACTGAATGCATCCACTTTCATAATTTTCGCCAATTCTATCAGGACCCTGAAATCCGTCTGGGAACATCCACCATCCCGGCGGTCAAGGAAGCCAGATTTCTAGGGGTCGTCTTCGATCAGAAGCTGAATTTTCTCAGCCACATTAAACAGCTGAAAATATCTTGCCTAAAAGCCCTGAACATCATCCGAGTTGTGGCACACACGAACTGGGGTGCTGATAAGAGGACTCTCTTGCACCTCTACAGAGCCCTGGTCCGGTCCAAACTGGATTATGGAAGTGTTGTATACGGCTCGGCCAGACCGTCCTACCTGAAACTGTTGGACCCTGTACACCACCAAGGGCTCCGTCTCAGCTTAGGTGCTTTCCGCACCACCCCTGTGCACAGCCTGTACGCAGAGGCGGGGGAACCGCCTCTTTCCAACCGCAGACTGAAGCTGACCCTGAACTATTATTTGAAATTGTTTTCGGAACCTACAAACCCTGCTTACGACGCTGTATTCAACAACCCTTTCGATAAGAAATTTACAGACAACCCAAACTGCATACCTCCTCTCGGACTCCGCATTCAGCCGCACTTGGAAAATGCCGATCTGGATGTCGGTGGCATCTCAGATTTCTCTAAGTTCCCTGACAGCCCCCCGTGGACCTTTACAACACCTGAGGTCCGATTCGATCTGGCCTCGTACCGTAAGGACACCACCAGTTCTCTGGCCTACAGAACCTACTTTTCGGAACTGTGCCACAAATTCCCCACTTTTCAAGGCATCTTCACTGACGGTTCCAAGTCAGAGGACGGAGTCGCCGCATCTGCGTTCTGTCCCGCCTTTCCTGACCGGCCCTCAACGGAACACATCCTGTCTGACAGCTCGGTATACACCGCGGAACTGACCGCACTGGTCCTGGGGTTAAAAATGGTTCTCTCTTCCAAACAGAAGAGATTCATGATCTTTTCCGACTCCTTATCAGCCCTGGAGGCGATCGCCTGCAGGAATATCACTCATCCCAAACTGCTGGAATTTTATGAAACTTTTACTCTCGCAACGAAGAAAGGATACGAGGTTGTGTTGGCCTGGGTTCCCGGACATGTTGGCATTCGTGGTAACGAAAGGGCGGACCTGCTGGCCAGGAACGCTGTAAAGAAAGAATTGTCCAGATCCTTGGTACCCTATACAGACATGAAGTGGAAGGTCAATACTTACGTTAAGGATCTTTGGCAAGAGAAGTGGAACACCCAGACGGACAACAAGCTCTTCCAGATCCGTCCGGACCTAAAAGAGACCCTCCCTTCGGGGGTGAAGAACAGAAAGGAGGAATCTGTGCTGTGCAGACTGCGTACGGGGCACACTTTTTTTTTACTCATTCTTACTTGTTGAAGGGGGAGGAGGCCCCTCGATGCGTTCCCTGTGACGAGCCTCTCACCGTGAAACACGTGCTCCTTGACTGTTGGGATCTGCATGACGTTAGACGCAGACATTACACGGCGGTTTCTTTGAAGACTTTGTTTCGTGATGTCCCTCCGTGGGCGCTGATGGACTTCTTAAAAGAAGTGAACCTTTTTAACCAGATTTGAAGGTTTTAAAGTATGGAAGTTTTTTTTTAACTTTGGAGTGGAAAGTTTGAAGTGGTGACTCGTTTTAATTGGGTGGTTTTTTTTTTAGCCTTGTAGTAGTAATTGACGCGGCGATAGCCTTGAGATGGCCTTAGTGGTCGGCGAGGCTCTAAGCACCATAATTTCATTTCATTTCACAACAGCTGAACATCGGTCCTCTTGCAGGAACTATTCGCGAGACTGGACCGCCGTTCAGCTAGAGGGGGATGCACATCCCACAGCAAGCCGACAGACTTGCCACCTCCTTGTCCACGACGCCCTACCGTCTCGTGTCCGATGGTGACCGATTCGGGTAGGGATGCCCACTGCACCAAGGGACATTATAATTATCCCCCTTGGGGCTGTATTCACCTGTGTTGGTTACGGTGGCATCGAACCATGGACTCCCACACGCAGCGTGACACTCCTCCCTCTACAACAAGGAAACGTCACACCAGGGGATATGTGCTCTATAAAGACACCATCCCTTTTGCTGATTATTGGCGCCAAGGGAGGCAACTCCGCATTAGTAACCTAGGCGGTTGACGCTGTAGTGCCAACACAGCACGTCACTCCTGCCCCCAGAGCTGTCCACCAGCGATGTTTTTTCGGTTTCTCATTGGGTCCTGCTGCCCATTCATGGGCTCTGCACAACTTTGCACAGCAACTGCACCTTTCTTGCTGTTTCTCAGGCCACTGAACTTTTGGGTTCTTCATCCCCCCACACTTACACACAGTCCTCTGCAGGCAGCCAATCCTATTACCATTCTTTTCTTGTTATACACAATAACAGGAAATAAATCACAATATTTCCCTTTCTATTCTTTTTGATTTATTATCAAAATCAACAACAACAATGACCATAAAATATATATATATATTATTTATATATATATATATAAATATGCTAACTTGCTACATTTATAAACATTTCTATTTACACTTATAGATATATACTTAACCCTCGGTATACACATGTGTGTGTGCTTAGGGGATAGGTTCATACGTTTTCCATATTAATGTACAATTATATTTCTATCTCTATTCATTGAGATTCCTTACATAGCAGTATATGCACGCTTGCATTTGCGTCATTCTGTACACAATGCCCAGAAAACTCTGCATCTTCATGCTGGCACATTATTCATATGTGTATGTATATCTCTTATAATGTATAGGTGCATACACAGATTCCTTTCCATTACTGATTATGCACACTTACCCATTTACTTGGATATATCTGTTCACGCTACATGTATGCTAATACAGCCGCTTATTTCTTGTGACTTGATCTCTTGTCATTGGCATATTCCTGACATATCACTTGAGTTGATGGAAGTTTATAATCCCTTTGCACATATATGTATTCACTTTCATAAATTCATCCCTACCTTGCTTTCGGAGGACGACTGCACTCACAGACAAAACTGCCTCATTCACGCTTGAATGTATGCTCCTTCACATATCAATAGTGGCTGGTCCTTAGGGACCCACACACACTCCCTTCCCACCCACAGGGCTAAGGATGCCCTCTCTTGGTGCTAGGAGGGACAAGGCAACCCAACTCATTTGCCTACAACAATCACCCACAGGGCTAGAGATGCCCTAACCTGGTACAAGGAGGGATGAGTCAGTCCAACTTAGAGGTGCCACTCCGGACACACATGCCCTTCATTCCTTCCCAGTTTGTAAGGCATCCCTTCTTCCCTCTCTTGCCTACAACAACCCTTGGTTTGCACCACTGTGGTTGTGACAGCAGCTCCACACAGGCCCTACCTCCTAGCCAGCCCTCCCACGAAGGGGTGTCTGTCTTTGCCTCCCAAGTTTTACCAGGCCCAAAAACTGCCCACTGGGCAGGAGACAATCACCCTAAGTCCATCTCTTCCACTCCTCACTAGTAGCAGAAGGCCTAGGTAATAATTGTTTTCCTCTTCACTCGGGAGAAAGGCATATTGACGAGGACGGATGCGTCTCACAAAGCACAACAAACAGGGTCGTACCTTTCTGCCCACTCATACCAGCATGGCAGATGCAGCATTCAAGCACATTAGTTCGCCCCATCACCTTGCTTGAACAGAGATCCAGCATCGACTTCTCAAACAATTGGCGCTTGAAAGCACTTTCTGCACTTGGTCTTCCCTGCCTGATCCTTCTGCTGTGGTTACACATGGGCATTCCTTCTCAAGCACTGTCTTTCCAGTGAGACACTTCCAGGGGTTTCTAGCCTAGGCAGGCTATCCCATCATGGAGTCCCAGCCTTCAGTCAAGGGCCTGTCAGAGGATGACTTTGTTGTCACTTTGGAAGCAAGCACCATGTCTTTCGGACACACGGTTGCACCACAAGACCCCGTCAACTCTTTCCAGCTTCCTTACATTTCAACATAACCTGCATGGTGGACACCTTCATCCCTCAAGCACACAGCAGCTGTTTCCTGATTTACCCATGCTGATTGGTGTCCTCCTAGGACCAGTATATGGTAATCAGTCATGTACAACAATGACCATCAGAACAGCAGAGCAGGCAACTGCTGTCCCGACTATCTGGGCTGGAATTTGATTATACAATTTATAGTAGAGAGTGTTTTGCCCAAGTTGCATCCCCAGTCCCTCGATCAAGAGGGCCTTAGGACTCACCATTGGGACAGATCACAAAGGCTAATTAGCCCCGAAGGCTACAGCACTAAGTCCCAGTGCAATTTGACTTCTAGTCTGAGAGACATAGTCCTTCATGAAAGACTTAACTGGAAATGATTTTCCTTTGCAATAAAGAAACCACTGATAATACAGCTCTCACTTTGCTGTTGGTCATACTGAAAAGGTATGTCAGATCAGTGATTTGATGTAAATGGCCAGTACAACACATCTAGAGCCACTTTCCTCCCTGCCCCCGCCCCACTCCATCCCAGACTTAGTGCGCACCACACACAGCCAGAGGCCTGTCATGGATCCGTTCCCCTTTCTCACTAAAGAACCTTCAGCGAAAAATTTCCCCATGGAAATCCTCTTCCATTAGGAATTCCACCACAGAATGAGACTCAGTGACCTGGAGGCACATGAAGTGCACTCCCACAGCCTGATCCAACCCAGCCATTGACTGCCGACAACTTTCTGCAGGTTGCTCCAACATGCCACACTTGGGTAGAGAAGCCACCAAGCCTTCTGTATGCCCCTTTGTGATGGTACCTACCTGGGCAATTACACAGCCCTGTCCCAGAGACACCAGGGACCTCAAGTCTCTTGTTGCCAAATGTCTGCCATTCTATGCATAGGCAACATACCAGTGCTGTCTTTTTTTGGCAACGACAAAAAAGTGGTGGGGGAGCACCCATCGCCTGTCAGCTCACATGGAGGAGCTCTACCGATCTGGCTGTCACGCCTAAGGCAAGCCCAACATGGTGGCCTACCTCTGTTTCATGCCACAGTTTCCTTCAAACACATATATATCACTTCCACAATCGGCCCACAACCGATGTGGAATCATCAGATCAAGCCACCTCCTTGCACTGACGCTCAACCGCGCTCAAGTGAGACAACCCTATAGGGTACATGTTTCCTTCCCTTCCTTTGATTTGAAGGGCTCTCAATAAAGTGTGGATTCAACACACTGACCCAATTTTCTTTGCGCTACATTTATCAGCACAGCTGTGGTCCACAGGCTTCTCCCACAATACAGCTGCGGACCTCAGTCTTCTTTGCCCGCACCAATATCCTTAGGTGACACAGTACACTCTACCTTCATCGAATTCTACTGAGGGACATCTATCACTTTAGGGATGATGGCTCAAGAGGCGTTGCCTCTGCGGTGGTCACACAACAGGCCATCACAGTGCACTGACAATGCAACAGACGAGCCCTCCACCTTGTCATGCCATTCTGCACTAGTGAGTCATGGTTAAGTATGTGTAATTAAAAGGAAATTTTCTATCTAAAATTACGTTTAAGTAACATACTTACCGTGACCCACATTTAAGACCCTCCCGTTCCTCCCCGCTTTCTGTTCTCCCTGCACACTGCGCTGGTTGCGGCGATTTGCTGTAAAAAGAGGGCGCTAGTCAGGGGGGCAAAGGGGAGGTTACCTACTTCCGGGAGGTTATCGGCCATAGCTACTTTCATTTTCTCCGCATAGGCAGATAGTAGTTTGCACAGGACAGGAATGTCAGACCCCTGCCGGAGTCTGCACTAGTGGGTCACGATAAGTATGTTATTTAAACGTAATTTTAGATAGAAAATTTCCTATTATTTCCAAGAAAGCAGGAGTCCATAGACTGGTGCCAGTCCTGCAAAATTAAAATCAGCTTGAATGTCCACATTACTGCAGCCACTGTATTGTATTGCATTGTATTATCACTTTTTGTCACAACAGATTTGTGTGTTTGAAATTTGGGCTGCTCTCCACAGGGTGAGCACGTCGCTACAGTGCAGCACCACTGATATTTTCCCTTTTTTTCTGCCTGCAAATGTTTTTTATTTTTGAAATTAAGTGGATTTTTCAACAGAATTTTGCCAGGGACAACCCTTTTGGTGGCATTGGGTTTTTTGTGTGGTAAAATGCATGCTATACAAGGGATATCAGTTTATTGTTGCATCTGAATGACTGTCTACACTACCACTCCAGGTCTAGTGGAAGCGGAGAAAATACTACAGAGTGTGGGATACAATCCCCCGCACTCAGATTCTTTCGCTTCCTAGGTGGACGCATTCCACTGTGAAGGCAAGCAGAACACTAGCTTGACTTTTTACATAAAATCTGAAATTTTACAGCTTCACACAGCTGAAGGAAATGGCATCTCATTTATGGTACGTCCCTTCTCAAGTACACGAGTTCTATGTGGGATCCTTATACACATAGGAATGTGGACAGAATCAAAGCCAGCAATCCACTTTGCATTCACCTGCTGTCTCGACACTCCAGTGGCAGTGACATGTTGGTCTGATCAGGATGCATTGCATGCCCAACAGTTGTGCAGAGGACAGCACAGCTCACAGTCATGTACAAGATTGAAAAAAAAAATTGCCCAGGCCAACCAGCCCCAAACTGCCAGAGAAAGACACATGACCAGCAGTTCTGAAATATCTGATGGCACACAAAGTGCTGGCAGTCCAAGCTCACAGATTGACTATCAACAACTGGAATACTGGAATAGGCTTAGCTAGATGCTTCAAAGAAGAAACAAAGTTCAGAGAAGCTGTAAAATGTGAATGAGTGCCTGTGAGAAGTACAGAAGCTTCATCACTTACTGGCTATCAATTAACCACCCATAAAGGGTGAAGGAGAAAGTGCCAGTGTGTTCCTAAAAGCTTCTTGGCTTCTATATCAAGCACCATATGAAAAGGAAGTTCCCCAAAACAGTATGGCTGCCTGAACAGCAGGGTAAAAAATGGTCGCACATGTTAAAGCCCACTCATGAATCTGTGTGAGTGAACATCAGAGCCCACAAAGACAAAAGGAGGAGGAGGAGACATCACCCTCTGGCAGCCATTTAATGTTACTGATCATCTAGAAAGCTGAGAAAATTGAAGTCACTAGAAAGCAGTTCAGACAGAACTGCATCATGTCCAGTGAAACCAGTTACACCACCCAACACCATGTGCATCATACCCACTGACACTAGTTACACCACCCAACACCGTGTGCATCATGCCCAGTGACACCAGTTACACCACCAAACACCACATGCATCATACCCAGTGACACCAGTTACACCACCAGACACCATGTGCATCATGCCCAGTGACACCAGTTACACCACTAAACACCACGTGCATCATGCCCAGTGACACCAGTTACACCACCAAACACCACATGCATCATACCCAGTGACACCAGTTACACCACCAGACACCATGTGCATCATACCCAGTGACACCAATTACACCACTAAACACCACGTGCATCATGCCCAGTGACACCAGTTACACCACCAGACACCATTGTGCATCATGCCCAGTGACACCAGTTACACCACTAAACACCACGTGCATCATGCCCAGTGACACCAGTTACACCACCAAACACCACATGCATCATACCCAGTGACACCAGTTACACCACCAGACACCATGTGCAACGTGCCCAGTTACACCACCAGACACCATGTGCAACATGCCCAGTTACACCACCAGACACCATGTGCAACATGCCCAGTGACACAAGTTACACCACCAAACACCACATGCATCATACCCAGTGACACCAGTTACACCACCAGACACCATGTGCAACGTGCCCAGTGACACCAGTTACACCACCAGACACTATGTGCAACATGCCCTGTGACACCAGTTACACCACCAGACACTATGTGCAACATGCCCAGTGACACCAGTTACACCACCAGACACCATGTGCAACATGCCCAGTGACGCCAGTTATGCCACCAGACACTATGTGCAACATGCCCAGTGATGCCAGTTACACCACCAGACACTATGTGCAACATGACCAGTGACACCAGTTACACCAACAGACACTATGTGCAACATGACCAGTGATGCCAGTTACACCACCAGACACTATGTGCAACGTGCCCAGTTACACCACCAGACACCATGTGCAACATGCCCAGTGACACCAGTTACACCAACAGACACTATGTGCAACATGCCCAGTGATGCCAGTTACACCACCAGACACCATGTGCAACATGCCCAGTGACGCCAGTTACGCCACCAGACACCATGTGCAACATGACCAGTTACACCACCAGACACCATGTGCAACATGACCAGTTACGCCACCAGACACCATGTGCAACATGACCAGTTACACCACCAGACACCATGTGCAACATGCCCAGTGACGCCAGTTACACCACCAGACACCACGTGCAACATGACCAGTGACACCACCAGACACCATGTGCAACATGCCCAGTGACGCCAGTTACGCCACCAGACACCATGTGCAACATGACCAGTTACACCACCAGACACCATGTGCAACATGACCAGTTACGCCACCAGACACCATGTGCAACATGACCAGTTACACCACCAGACACCATGTGCAACATGCCCAGTGACGCCAGTTACACCACCAGACACCACGTGCAACATGACCAGTGACACCACCAGACACCATGTGCAACATGCCCAGTGACGCCAGTTACACCACCAGACACCATGTGCAATATGCACAGTGACACAACCAGACACCATGTGAGAGACACCACCAAACACCATGCCCATTGGCACCACTTGCACCACCAAACACCATGTACATCATTCTCATTGACACCAGTTACACCACCATACACCATGTGCATCATTCCTAGTGACACCAGTTGCTCCACCAAACAGGCTGCAGTTTACATCAGACCAGTGCATTTGAATACTCCTCAACACTCATAACCACCACATAACCTCTGGTCCAGGGCACTAAAGCAGCTAGTCATAGATGCTGCTTCCTTTCTGTTTCCTGTCTTCTGCTACATTCTGAATGTAGAAGTGTTTAGCCACGGACCATATAGACATATCTGGAAAATAGGAGGAGGAAGAGGAGATAAGTACTGAAAGACTATGTTCAGCACACTGAGTTGAATGATTTCTTCTTCTTCTTATTATTATTACATTATCATCATCATTATTGTTATTATTACAATTTTAAAATACTTATTATGTACATCTATATGAAGAATGATAAGCTAAGAGAGTAAATGATTAACAAACATTGAAGAGTAGTAACTCTCTCCATACACAAGGTATGCAACTTCAAGTCAATGCTGCCAATGACACTGATTCAGCTAGCACACAGGTAAATAAAAGGTACATTGAGACAAACCCATATACTTCCTCAAAATGAAGTTGTGACATTTTTGCATCTGTCCCTCCTCTGTCAGATGCATATATATATATATATATATATTACTTTTGCAAGCAGATGCAGATGATATTGCACTGGACAAAATAACTACTGCTTTTGCCTATGGTCATGGCTTGTCATATATCGTTCATTAGTTTGTGTGAAATTATTATTTTTGTTGTGCTTGTGCATTGCATTGTTATTTTGATCATCGTGCATTAAGTATTTCAACAAATGTAGAGCATTTTGAGAAATGTTTTTTCTCAAAGAGTGGAGCGGCAGCAGACCTCATTCATACCTGTAGTGATTTTTATTCCAGTTGTGTTTGAAGTGGTCATTGTGCATTTGTCTTCCAGTGATGTCAAACTGTGTGCATGCATGCACATGTGTGAATGAATAGAAAATAACATTTAACAATTTTCCCCCATTTTTATTCACAGTTCATCACTATACATTTACCTCATCATGCACAGATACAGCGGTATGCTCTGTTATTGTCAACTAACAACGGATTAGTTGGTAGCTATAGCAAATGATATGATAATGTCAAAATGTTTGTAGGGCAACACAATGTCATCAGGAGAGAGAGAACCGATCATACCACCTCCCCAATCTTCCACATCTGATGAGGGCATAATGTCATACCAAGAGGAGTCACAGTCTTCACGATCAGTGAGTAATTCTTCAAAAGAATACATGAAGCACTGTAGCATTACTTTAGTTTGTTTCCACACCATTTTGTTGTTTCTGTCTAGTTTTTATTTATTCACTTAATCATTTTTTAAATTTTTTAAAATTTTTATAGAATTTACAACTTGTATTTCAGATTTATATTTTGGAGGGATGGAAGTAAAAAGGGGGAAGGTACAGGGCTGATCCTGCCTGCAGCAGACATTGAATTTACATGATTACATGCAGTGCATTGCATATACAAAGCACTAGATTGTGTTTTTTTTAATTAGATTGAATCAGCCAGAATATCATGAAGCACTCAAAAACAGATGTGAATGGGATGACATGGATCACTTCTGTGGCATTCAGAAAGATATGTACAAACTTCTCTCTCTCTTACTTGATTGTGTTCCAACTTCTGTGTCAATGAAACAAACATTATAAGTTTGTAATGACAGTATTTAGATTTTACTTGTTAGATATTCCTGTTCATGGGTTTTATAGACAGTATACTGAAAGTGATCTTATTTATCCATTGAGTTAAGATGCATGTGAAAGTGATGTACATTTTGTATCATGTTGTTCTGCCTGGATGATCACAGAGAACAGTAATGAATACATAAGAAGTTTTATAGACACCAGTCCACTGACATATGTGAATGAAGATTTGTCAAACAATTTTGCAATGTATTTGAATAAGATGTTTAAGATTTTATCTATTTGTTGGATGCAACCGGTATGTTGTTATGATTTTGTGTGCTGAATTCAATTCTGATTTTGTGTTCAAATGAACTATTGTTTTCACACCACCCCTTCATGACGGGCTATGGCCTATAATGAATGAAGTGTTCCCATTTGCATTCTCTCTCTCTCTCTCTCTCTCTCTCTCACACACACACATGTATACAATTACACAAACCACTGTCATGACATAAACACACCTGTCAACACCACAACTAATCACATCAGCAACACCAGGCTAGTGAAAGAGAATATTATAAGATCATGATTACTTCCAGTGTTTGAAAACCATCTGTCAGATCTATCATCAAAGTCTTTGTATTTCTAATAATACTGGCATAATTCATTAATTGTTTCCTGTGTTGTTTTTTTCTCCCCAGAAAATGTGCCAGTTGTTGTTTGTGGGTCTTGTGGTGGTGTTGGTACTGGTAAGTTTTTGTTTATTTTGTTCTGTCAGTTGGTTTTATATGCTTTTCACAGTAAATGCTTTTCATATATTAAATTAGATTGTTTTTTCTTGTCCTTTTCCATCATATTTTTTGAAAGAAAGTAGAGTCAAGTCAAGTCGAGTCAACTTTATTATTTCCAAAGAGAAATTCACAGGTGGTTGTGTTGCTCAAGCTCACATTTCAAAGGTAAAATGTGCATATAATAAACACATATGTGTTTAAGTAGCCAAGAGATAACATGAAATTATAAAGCTACATTCAAGTTATATCAACACATCTATCAACATATTATGTGTTAAGAATACTTAACAATATTAGCTCTTAAGACACATGCAGTTGTTTGAATATTTCACCTGTCCATGTGGAGGAACTCACCAATTGGGGAACAGATGGAGAGCTCTATGTATCTGCCTGTCACGTCCAAGGCAAACCCAGCATCCTGGTTGGCTACCGATGTTTGATCCCACAGATGCCTTAAAACAGATTAATTTCTGTTACATTTGGCCCTGTGGACCACTGAATCGGGCTGTATGTGCACCTCATTGCAGTCAAGTTCAACCTCTGCCTGCCTAGTTACATTTGACTAGGACAGGACATGCAACGTCTTATTGGGCCTGGCATTATCGGTCTTGATGCCCATTGTCTGACACTTGTTGCCTGAAAAGCTCACACATGAGGCTCTTCACGAAACTTGATGTTTGACGCCTGAAACTTGTTGCTTGATGCCCCTTGTACAATGGGCCTTACAGTCATCCAAACGACACCAATTTTTCTCTTGCAACTCTGTTCGTGCATGTGACATGTGCAGCCCCTGTCTGTCTTAATGGGTACTGCATACTATTAAAGCCTCATATGCTTATGATGGATTCCATGTGGGGGACCCTTTGGACAGGGCTCATGAGATCAGAGCATGGTCTTCCTCATTGACCTTATCACGCTCAAAAACACTCCACATCATCAGGGACTAGGCCCACAGGATAAACCTGAGGGACATTTCAAGCCTGCAGGAGATCAGCTGAAAGGCCACTGCCACTCGGCAGTGCCCGAGCTACCCTTGTCCATCCCTTTATCCATCAGATCTGATGGGTGGTCCACTTGGGGGAACCATTCCAGCAACAGGTGGATGCAATCCCATGGCATGCTGACAGACTAGCCCCCACAATACATTCACCCTTCATGGCAGCCATGACACCTGCTCATGGACCCCTCATGTGGCATGCCCCTACCATTTTGGGCCTTGCACAGGCCATGATCAAGTAGGGATGTCCTCCCTCTACACAGATAGGTACCTGGTCCTCTAGACACACAAATAACACGCTCATCCCCTTGCCAGCAACCTTGTCACGCAGTGATGTAATTACCTCCCTTGGGCTGACCAACACTACATGACCAATATGACCTGTGACGGCTATGGTGGCGCTCAGCCATGGGCCCCCTCCCGCAGCATGCCCCTCCCGATTCAGGTATGCCCTCCTTCCATGCTGGGATGAAGGACATACACAAAGGGATAAATGCTCACCAAGCACAAAGCACCCTCCCTTTTCTGGATGGTGACACCAAGGGATGCAACTCTGCTTTTGCAACACATGGTTGTTAGCTGAGCAATTAAATCCCTTGGACCTACCCCACGTACAAATTCACACACATTCTAGTGTATTTTCTTAATCATTGCACAGCTGATCAGAAAAGTTGCTACATTATTTTTTCTTTTTTTCTTGACAGATTACCATTGGACTGAGTATTTACCGAAGTTTTGATGCGACTGGTCATGGCATCATGTATCTTTTGTTGGGGGTTAACCTCATCACTTTTGGTGTTCTAGAAATCATTATGGTGAGTCAAATGTACAAAGTAGTATACATTGTAAAGAATTGTACACACTTTGATACTGATTAGGAGACTATGAAAGATGAACAGTGTCAAAAAGATGAGTGAGGCATAGTAGAAATGAGTTGTATTAGGCAGTGTATTCTGACAAATGTTGACAGTACCAATGTAGTTGGTCATAAAGTATTCAAGGTTATAGATGCAGAAAAGAATATGATTTTAATAAGTGGGGCTTTTGAAGCAGATTTGAAAGAAAGAATTATGGTTGTATTAAATGGAGAGTTTACCATTTATCCTTTCTAAAGAAAAACCTTGATAAAGCAAGTTTTTTTGTGTAAACATGTGATAGGCTTATTTCTCTGTGTGTGTCAGTTTCAGTTTCTGTCTCTTTTTCTCTCAGACCACCCCCTTTCTTTCTCCCACCCCGGAATTTGATGGAATGCTTAAACAGAGAGAGAATCAATTCAGTTTAAGGCCAAAGCCCCATGTTTGCCCATGATTTCTTGCAATCCCATGATTTCTCTCTCTTTGAGAGAAATCATGGAGGGTTGGAGGTGGGGTGGGGGGGTTGGGTGGGGGAGGGGGGAGGCGCCCTGGTGCCCCTATCCCCACTCCCATGCTTTCTCTCATTTTACAAAAAAGCGTGGAATTGTGAGAAGGTGTGATTGTTCCCCTCCCTTGTTTCTCTCAGTTATGAGAAAGCATGAGGGCCGCCCACATGCTTTCTCACAATGTTTTAGAAATCCCCCTTATTTTTGTCAAAAACATTTCCATTGTCATCAGCATTGGTTTCTTGTCTTTAACCAACACAAATCTTAGAGAAAACTGGGAATGAAAAGGAAAAGAGAAAGAGGGAGACGACAACGATGACAGTTATGATAATGATAGTGACGTTAGTGAAGATGGTGACAGCAATGGCACAGTATTGGTTTCAGAAAATATGTGCATGTATGAGTGTGTTAGTGTGTGTTAGTGTTAGTGTTAGTGTGTGTGTGTGTGTGTGTGTGTGTGTGTGTTTCCTTTTGTCTGATTCCTTGGCTGGTTGATTTTTTTCTTCTTCTTACACTTTATTTTTGAAATTATATTTTCATGTTCTGAATGTCATCTCTGAAAATGAGAATCTATTTTTAGTGCAACCTTGCATACAAAAGGATGCTTACACAATCAGATGAGCATACGAACAAGCGTTGAACATTCTAGATAAATGTGACAGGAAAGGTTGCATCACAACAAACATAAAAACTTTATTTGGTCCTTTTTTCACACTGCCTATGTGATTGTAAAACATTGTGAAACACCTTTTTCTCACGTTTATGTAGAAAGTTGAATCATTTCAATGTTATTCCCAGGATCCCATGGGAAAGATTCGGTTCAAGTCTTGGTATATAGATTTCTGTTAGAGTTATACATTTGCATTACTTTTGTTGTTTGCTATTGATTCAGATGTTGAATTTGAGGTTGATGCATTGCAGTGACCCATCTTATGTGAAATAAAATATATAGATGCCAGTTTCAGCTTCATTACTGTTGATGTCTTTGTTAACACCATTGTTATTATCATGATCGTTGTCGTCGTGCCCTTCTTTCCCTTTTCTTTTTCTCTAAGATTTTGCTTTGGGAAAAGATAAGAAACCAACTCCAATGATAAAGGAAATAGTTTTGATATAAATAAGAGGGAGCTCCCCATGCTTTCTAGCTATTAGGAGAAAACGAGGGAGGTGAATGACCACACTTTCTTGTTATGTAGAAGAAAGTGAAAAATAGCGAGAAATTGTGGACTAACACCCCATTTTAAGGAGTGTGAACAAATAAGCAAAGTACACACTAATAATTATGAACAATCATGTCACCAGCACAAGTATGAAGTCAACCTGAAATAGAAATAAATTGTGACATTGATGAAATTAAGATGATAAAATACTCATGGTGTAGTATAGTCATCAAACAGCAACAAGTTAACCTTTTTCTTCAAGATAGAGCAATGTTTCTTCTTTTGAATGCTTTGCAGAAATGTACAGCAAGATTTCTAATGGTACGTTCCCTTCTTGAAGCCAATAGCAAAATCAGTCTGAAGTCTTTAGAATTATTGTAGTATTTTGCATGCATCAAACTTTGTCCCAAATCATCTGAAGCAGGACAAGAAATAACAAAATGGATTTCATTTTCTGAAGCAGACTTACACAAGGAACATTTCATTTCACTTTCTCCACTTATTTCATATCTTGAAGAATGCACTATGAAACCAAATATATTATGTAGCTAGAAAATATGTTAAAATCCATTAGAAAATATAACTATATATTACATATTGTATTGTTTCCTGTACTGAATGAATCTATCACTATTGTTAATCCCAGTTCTACCATCTGCAGTCTACTAATCTTTGTCTGGATTTTTTTTTTTATATTAATGTACTTAAACATCCTACATCTTGATTTTCCCATACGTAATAGAAGCTTTTAGCTTTTAAGTGCCACAAACTTTTGAAGCCAATTAGTTTTATCTCTGTTGGTCAGGTTCAGCAGCATCTTGTATGCTTTGCACAGCAGTCTTTGCTCTTCTGTTTGCATTGATTTTTAGCCTGTATCTTATGCAGCACATAATAACATTGGTAGTCAGTGGAAATCAATGCACTCACACACACACACACACACACACACACACAAACACACACACAGAAGGTGGTCATAAGTGGTTTATGTAATTTGTAACTTTTTCATGTAAAGCACTCTGAGCTCTTAGAGAGAAAGGGTGCCATACAAATGTATTATTATTGTAAAATATAGATTTATGTTGACTGAGAGGGAGAGAGAGCAGACATATGAGGGTTTATTGTTCAGTGTATTGGCACTTTAGTATGCATGCACATGTGTTTGTGTTTATTATGTGAGTGCGTGTTTCTGAATGTCTGGCTGCACACACATGCATATATGCGTTCATATATATGCTTTTGTCTGTTTCAGATCATATTTGTTCAGCGAGGACATTTGCCTCAAGGAAAAACATGGTTCCTGTATTTTGTTGGTGGAGCTGTTCTTTTGGAATCAGTCTTCACTAATATTGCTCTTTTCCAGTGATTTTGGATACAATATATGGAATTAACATATTGTACTGATGAGGACCTTTTCCTTGCACTGTGTGGAACACATGAACTTTAAAAAAAGTTTATGGAACTGTATTACAGCTGCACATTGACAAGTATTTTGGTAAATACCCACATTTATCTGATCTGAAGATATATATATATATATATTTACTCTTGCATATTATTACTGATGTTGTTTCTATTGTTTAAATGAATGTGAAACACTGCAATCATTTAGCAGCAGACCGTAATATGGTACAGTGTAGTACAGCAGTAAAACATCCTATCTTCTTTCTTTAAAGTGTTGTATTGAACTGGACTTGTACCATTGTTTGCTCGTTTGGTTCTGATAAAAATGAACAGTGTAAGAAATTTGATTTGGTGATGAACAATTTATGTTTTTGTCTATTCTCTTTGAATATTTGAATCTGATGGGGATGGTTATGAAATTGCATGACAACTGTTGACCAACTAATCATCATCTTAAATGTTTCAAATTTGAAAGTTTATTTACAAATCAAATTAACATACACAAGCAAGGATGCATGCATGCTTTTACATGTGCACACTCACATTCACTCACATCTGTACACACACTGACTTATTGATAAACGTGTGCATGCATATGTCTGTGTCAAGTACATTTTGTCTCAAGCACTTGCGCCTGGTCCAGTGTATGTTATTGACTGGTCAGGAAACTTGGTCTGTGTTCATTCATCTTTTGGAACCTCATATTGTCTTTGTGTATGTTCCAAGCCATACATGCAACAATATATATATACAGCTGCTCAGCACACATGTGGTCTACTGTCTACACATTCTCATAATGCTTTCTGGTGGATGCATATGACAGATCTGTATTATTTTGCTATTTTTTCTCTTATCCTGTATTAAGTTGCTGATATTGCAATAAAGTGAATGTAAATTCAAAATATGTGATGTTGTAAATATATCATGTTGAAAGGAATATTGTGAAGTTAGAATGCTTTAATAGTTTTGGATATATTCTCTAAAGATAGAATTCGTTTTAGGCATACATACTTTTGTTTTTGTTAATAATGTCAGAACTCACATATCTATCATTTAATGCCAGCAAATTTCCTTTCTTTTCTAGTCCACAAAAGTTTGGGTTTTTTTTCAGCCTTTTTTGTTTTGATTTTGTTTCTCCTTATACCCAATGCAGCGTGTCCTGGATCCTTGCCAGACGCTTTCTTTTGGAAACCAGATAGGTTTAGTCATCCATGTATCGGCTTCTTATTTTCGTCTTTTGTCAGTAGGCTACATTTCTAGCTCATCAATACTGCGTTCTGTTTCAGTTCCAGTTGGGTATTAGCACAATTTTTCATAAATGCAAACTATCCTTATTCATTAATTTTCTCTCTTCTTTTTTTTTTCTTTCTTCCATTTCTTTTTCATTCATTCGTCAGTCGTTTCTTTTCCTTATTTCCTTCTTTGACATGTTAATTCATTTGTAATTTTTAAACTTTATTTTACAAATGGCCACTTTTATCATGCTACCACTTGGCTGACTAGCACGATTGCGCACGTCGTTAATTTCCATATTATGGATGTTATGGATTTCACACCTGGAGAGTTCTGCAGCCATCTTGGATCTTGCGCATGCGCATCTAACTTTCATCCCAAATGCGAGCAATGCCAGAGGCGATCGACATGGGCAAAAGAAGCAAACATGTGCGACCTCGACACTTTTTCTCTTCAGTCCCCACGTTTGTAAACCCTAAAAGCGATGAAATAGTTATTACGCGTGAGAAAAGACAGTGTAGGGTTCATTTGACAAACTCTTGCTGCAAGATAAGATTTGTGTGTGTGTGTGTGTGTTTTGTGATCGGCCGGAACACGAAGAACTTGATGATTACCGGCCGTACTGCTTTGCGTTTGATCATACCCGGCCGCTTTCATGTCTCATCAGTCAACAGGATACGACTTGTAGAAAAAAAAAAAAATCATTGAGCTTTTTATGTTCAAGTATCGAAATCTCTAACGGTTCGTTTCATAGTTTGAACATTATTCATTATTGTGATGTTGTTTGGCCGACTTTAGTTGGTGCATGAGTGATGAGCCCCAACCCCCCAACCCAGCACTGGGTGAAACTTACAGATTGTGCATATACTGATGTTACATGTGAATTCACCACAGAGTTTCTCACCCCTGAGGCAATAAAAATTCATTTCATCTTCCACATCTGCGTTCACTAATCATTTTTTACCTTGACAAAGATGATCACTTAAAATGTGCATCCGTCGCACAAGCACTCAAAGACATCTGCCATGAAGAACTTGACCTTAAGGGCTATTTGCCGATAGGTCGTTAAACTACACACACACACACACACACACACAAACTTACAAGCACTCGGGAGATCCGTGCGGAAAGCCGTGGATTTCAGTTTGCTGTCCATTATTTCATTCCTACAACTTAACACTGTACAATGAAGTACCATCGTATGCACATCAAGAAAACTGAAATACGAAGCTAAAATTCGAAAAAACGAAGCCTGATGTTTTTACGTTCTGCCTCTCTTGATCGCCTTCGTTGCTCGCAAATTCGGAGAGCCAATCAACTTCGAGAGTGAAGATCATGTGACACGCCGCTGCAAGTCATGAAGGAACGGAACTCTCTAGGGGGTAAAAGGCTACTGCTAGCGGGCGGGCGTTTGGAACTGAATAAATAGCAACACAAAATAAAAAGAAGAATACAAAATAATAATAATAATAAAGGTGGTTTTTTTTTATTAAAGTCATTCACCCAAAACAACAGTAGGCCTACACTACAAATAAAATATGCTAATTAAATAGTATTTATGATAAGTTATGGCAAGCCGGTTTCACTGAAACACTGAATGAAGCAAAGTGCGTGATCGAGCCTGATGTCAGTCTTCAGTCAGCGACGTCTCAGATCAGTGAAAAGGTTAACTTAAAAGTGACGCAAGTGCCGTCTCGTACTGTGGTCGCCCGGACTCAGTGATCAGTGTCCATGATTCCGCAGAGACGATGCATACTGAGCAAGTCCGGCTTTGTTGCAATTGACCAAAACCGGCAAAACAAAACGCCGGTAAACAAAAATCGGTAAATACGTCACATGCCAACGTGGATGAAACTTTAAATCACACCGGCCGTGACGAGCATTTTGTAGGCCTTGATTTGAAGCATTCTACGATGTGTCCGGAAGGATCGTAAGTTAAAGATGATGTAGTTTAGGTTTTCAAAACATTTTTTTTTTTTTTTTTTGTTTCTCAAGACTGCAGGACTGAATTCGCTTTAGACAGAAGAATTTGGTATGGACAAGGGTTATCAAAAATAGATTCCATCAGCCACCCCGCACGGCTCCACCGGCAACTGAAAAACAATGGTGGCTCACGCATGCTGTCTCACACCGGCGGCCGACTCAGTCCCCGCCCCCCCACACACAACAATCCACACACTGCACACGTGACACGTGAATGCACAAACACATTCCTTCCGCATAAAATTTCTACAAAACACAACAGCAAGATCACCACAGCACTTATCGTACACTCATCCCCGCTGTTTATGTGATACAGAAAGAGCAAAACAACCATAAAAATCAGTATCACCGTCGGCTGAGTTATAAGAACAATAACAATACAAAAACAAAATATACAAATTATAATAACAATCATAAGATTATAGTACGCACAAAGAAAAAACACAACTAAGTATGCAGGGAACGGAAGTGTGAAAGTTTTTCCGTTCTTAACTGTGGGAATATTTTGAGACATCAAACCCAGACCATCTTTTTCACACAAAATGTTTCGCTACATTTGAAAAATATACGTGCTGAATTTAAAGTGTGCCGATGTGTATACACAGAAATGTTCACTCGAATGCTCACTTACCATGATGGATCTTTAAAAATTCTGGTAACTTCGCTTCTCCAGCAGCTCCTTCCCCCACCTACCTTCCGTTCTCCTTCCTCCCGCGGCGTCTAGCGAGTCTTCGCTCTCTTTTTGTTGCTGACACATTTCGTGCAGAATATGTCATACGCGTTGCAAAGATGTTTTTGTACGTGAAGTGATTTGTGTGTCAACAGTGGTGGAATGATGACATTGATGTAGAGGAAGACGTTGAACACGATTGTGTGTGTGATTGTATGCACTTATAGGAAGTTTAATTTTCACTCATTTCTTAATTTGTTTGTTTGTTTTTTTAAAGAAAAAAAAAGAAGAAGAAGAAGAAATAAAAAATTAGAGAAAAAAAAGCTTTTGCAAGTGATTTGTGTATCAACAGTGGTGGAATGATAAAATTGTAGAGGAAGACGTTGAACACGATGGTTTATGTGACTGCGTGCACTGACTTATAGGAAGTTTAATTTTCACTCATTTCTTAATCTGCCGGTTATACTCGTGTGCTTTGCAAAGTGCAGGAAGCTCTATGAAACTCATCCAAACTACAATGTTTTTGTTGTTGTTGTTGTTTTGGCTTTTTAAAATATTGCTTTAACACTGATGATGTTTTGTTTATTCAGTTTGTCAGAAGTATAAGATATGGTATTGTTAATCAAGACATTTTTTAAACAGTCAGTAGTGGTAGACAAAAACTTCAAAATGATGTTGTTGTTTTTTTCACAATTTCATCTATGAACTTTCAGGGTCTATGGAGTTTTGAAAAAAGAGATGTTTTCCAACACTTAAGACAAAATTATCGTTAGATATACTTTATACAAGACATGCATATCACGAAGAAACTGGAGCGCCAAAGCCGAGCTGAATGGGGTTATGAGTGTGTGTTTTCCGCAAGGGGAGTAGCCATTTTGTTTAATAATAATTTCGATTTTCGATTAGAAAAAACCGTGACATGCAACGTGTGTAACACTTACAGTTTGATTGCGATTAAATCCAATTAAATTTCTTTCAAAGGATTTGTAGCTGGATGATTTGATAGTGTGTATGGTGCGAATTCATCCAAACTTTCCAGCGCGGGGTATATTAAAGAGAGATGAAGGGCCTATAACAGTCCTTGCCAGTACAGCATGATGCTCTTTCGGCTTTCACGTTCACTAAGTTGGGGAGTACAATAGTCGCGCGCCTTGAGCCAGCTACATGAAGGTTCGGTAGATATTCTGTTAATAAGTCTGTAATAAGTCTGAGAGAGAAAGCATGAGACTGCGAGAAAGCGTGGACTAAAAAGGGTTGTGAGGGGGTTTGGGGACCCAAAGTCGCAGCAGTTAAAATGTTACGCAAGGCGGTGTGTACTAAAATCACTATCATGTAGAGCATTCATGCGTCAGTTCAGCTTGGTGTGTGGTGTTAAAGTGGGGTGATCAGATTTGCAGAAGCTGTCCTAATTTCGCCAGTGAGTTAAAATAGCGAACTGTGATGCTGGGGTTTAAAATCTTTAATGGAGAGAAAAAAAAAATCCTGAATCGAAAGTATACCGCCTTTGGAATGTTACCGTAGGAACTGTCATAATAAAGTTCATCAGTCTCTTTCTTTCTTTCTTCCTCTTCTTCTTCTTTATTTTCTTTCCTTTCTCTCTTATCTTTCTTTCTGCTCCGTCCATACTGTTTCAGATGAACTCCAATCCCCTGATCTTCTCTCTGATTCTCTTTCAATCCGTTCCAATATCAGTTGTGTGGACATGCCAGGTTCACTTCCAATATCACATTCAGTTCCCACGCTGCTGTGACACGATCACTGGTGACTCGGAAATCTCAGCGGAAAGTGAAAACAGCTGTGCATCGAGACCAGAGGGTCCAAGACACAGTTGCAAAGTTGAGGCTTTTCCTCATGTTCTTCAAACAATTAATCTACCATTGTATAAATCTGGATCATGTTGTCTTCTTTTTTCTGCCTTTCTCACAGTGTCCGACGAAAACAACGGCTAGTAAAAGCAAGCTAAGACGTTTAGAGACCGTGGGAAAGGGACGGGGAGATCTCCGAATGTCTTGTGTTGCTTTGGCAGGCTGGACACAGTTCGTTTCTGTCTGTTCCTTCTTCGCGAAAACTCGGTCGGTGTCTAAAAATATTAACGCGATCTATTTTGATTAACTTCGAATCGTTTAGAAACGTTCGGGGGATGTGCCCACGAACAATCTTTACAAAGAAGTGTTGAAACAGGCTGGGTGAGTTCGAGGCTTCGCTGTGACCGCGGGTGTCTCCACACTGCCGCCAGGGTGTTTTGTTGTGACTGGCCGTTAGACATTTTGGTCACGGATGAGAGGTGAAGGCGTAGGCAAAATATCAAGAGAGATCTGATCATTCCTTCAAACGATTCGTCTTTAATTCGGCATCACTGGCTTCAGAGAGGTGTGTTTGTTTGGGGGCCGTAGTTTGGTGGGATGGTTGTGGCACGGACGAAGTCTCTAAGTTGAGAGTTCCTTTCCCACGCTTAATCTGGGATGAGTTAGGATGGTGTTGTCATCCGGCCGCATGTGTTTGTGTGTGTGTGTGTGTGTGTGTGTGTGTGTGTGTGTGTGTGTGTGTGTGTGTGTGTGTGTGACTGAAACTGAGGCTGGGCCTGAGACTGTCCGATATCATTTATTCATCAGTGCAAGTCATACCTCCTTAGGGGGTGTACATGAAAGTGACAAAGACATATTCAAATTATTATGTTACATATATTCCTTGATGACAATAATATAATCAATCTAAATAAACATGGGTCTTTACAGTACTTGAATGGACTTAACTGCTCTATAATATCAATTTGTCCAGGACAAGAAAGTACGAAAATCCTTCGTCCCTTGTTGAAGATTTACATATTGGGCATTTAGAATTGCGAACCCATTTCTGGCGATAGCGATTATGATTAATGGAAAAAGAAATTCCAAACCTGAATTTGGTTATAATGTGATTCAAATGACTGTCAGCATGCATAAACATAACAAGTTATATAACTGAAAATTATGTAATACTCAAATCATTTACTATTTTGAACATGATTGTTCCAGTTTTGCCACAAACAACCAGTTATAATTTCTGGAAATATGCGAACAAAAGCGTTTATATCTTCAACATCTTGATTCAACCAAACGGAACCACAACCAGATTACTAGAAAAATTAATTCATACATTTAACGCCCAGTTTCTCTTATCTCTGCAATCCTATTCCAGCAATATTTTATATATTTTATGGTAGCTTTTGCGATTTGATCTGATTAAGTCAATACTGAAAGCACTTAATAGAAAGCAAGGATAAGAGATATCTAACTGTTCCATCATACACCAAATCGTTAGGCGCTGTGGCAATCCTCCAAGAAATTCCTCAAGAGCAAAAAGATGGGTTTTCTCACACTGTACAGCAGTAGGATGAAGACCACATATTTCGGCTCCATGTTGTACAGTTGGCTGGACTTGAGCATCAAATTATTTCCAAAACAATACAAGAGATTATTTTTTTCTTCTTTTTTTTTAAACAAAGATAATTTCTTCATGATGCAAAATAAAGCACTCTCTCTCTCTCTCTGCTCTACTGGCCAAGTCTTTACACGCAAAAGCAAAACTTAAGCGTGCAGAGAAGTATACACCTAAATATTTATACACATTAATCACTGGCATTATGGTTTCGTTTAAAGTCCAATCTTTTCTCATCGCAAGGTATCTAAAGGAGTGATAGCCAAGAGGTAACGCGTCCGCATAGGAAGTGAGAGAATCTGAGCGTGCTGGTTCGAATCACGGCTCAGCCACCGATATTTCTCCCCCCACCCCCTCCACTAGACCTTGAGTGGTGGTCTGGACGCTAGTCATTCGGATGAGACGACAAACCGAGGTCCCGTGTGCAGCATGCACTTAGCTCACGTAAAAGAACCCACTGCAACAAAACGGTTGTTCCTGGCAAAATTCTGTAGAAAAATCCACTTCGGTAGGAAAGGCAAATAAAACTGCACGCAGGAAAAAATACAAAAAGAAAAAAAGAAAAAAAAGGGTGGCGCTGTAATATAGCGACGCGCTCTCCCTGGGGAAAGCAGCCCGAATTTCACACAGAGAAATCTGTTGTGATAAAAAGAGAAATACAAAACACAATTATGCTACCTTTCTGCCACACTAATTTTTAACTGTAATGATGCGGCACTTCTCTGTAGACTATATATTTGAGTTTGCAGTCCAGTCACTGTTTCTGACATAAGTGTGACATCATCAGCTAGAAGAAGAATAAACACTTCCATAAAATCATTTAAGAATGAAGAAAACAAAAAAACAGGGCTGCAAACATCACCTTGTTTCACTCCTGGCGTACAGTTAGTATAGTTCGTTTATGCACCACCACACCGCACCCCAGTCTTTATACAATCATACTAACAATGCATCTGTATAATTTTCCATGAATACCGATTTTAAACAAAATAGGCTAAAGCATAGTCCTGTAAACAGAATCAAAAAGCAGAGAGAGAGTTCAGACTTTAGACTTCATACGATTTATTCAGACAGGCCATTGACCCTACCGAAGAGGTATAAACAGGGTAGTAATCATCCAACCATTGTTTCAGTACAAAAGCAAGCTCTAACTACAGGATACACTATCAGTTTATAGTTTCTGTAACGTCTGTAACCTTTTTTGAGAGATTTATACAGAAATATTGCTGTTTAACAGCCGTTTGGTTATTCACAGATGATAGAAGGAAAGTTAACTTGACTCCTGTGGGGAAGCTCCAATTTGGCTGCGGAATCAATTCTTTCCTCAAGTCACGAAGAGCTGGGCACTCCAAAACGAAATGTTTAGTCCTGAGTTGTAGAATCGCACAAATTACATAATACATGTTGAGAATAATCATTTCTATGTCTTTTTAAGTGCACAGGAGGAAGGTGTCAGAATGGTTAAGACGCTCAGCTGCAAGTACAGCGGGTCTGTGATGGTGTGGTTTCGAATCCCGCTCTCGCCCTTTCTCCCAAGTTCGACTGGAAAATCAAACTGAGCGTCTAGTCTTTCGGATGAGACGATAAACCGAGGTCCCATGTGCAGCACGCACTTGGCGTACTGAAAAAGAACCTATGACAACGAGAGTGCTGTCCTCTGGCAACATGTAAAAAGAAATCCACTCTGAGAGGTACACAAATATACAGGCATGTACTCAAGGCCTGACAAGTGCGTTGGGTAATGCTGCTGTCAGGCAGCTGCCGAGCAGATGTGGTCGGTGTAGCGCAATGGATTTGTCCGAACGCAGTGACGCCTCCTTGAGAAAATGGAACTTTAAATGTACAGTAATATCCGAAGCACCATAGCTAATTTTGTCAGTGCTTGTTTAACACCGAAAAAAACCCATTGAAATATATATATAGCTCCATTCTAGCTTAGGTTTTAAACGTTCTGTACAAGTCAAATTGATCACTGTGTTGATTGCTGTCATTCCATTCCTGCCAACTGCAGCCAATAACGCTTCAAAAACTGTCTTCCACTCCCCTGATTAAATCATCCCAGACAAACGAAAATCCACATTGGCTAAAATGAATTTTTGATGCGTACGTGCAATTGCATTTACAGTTAAGACTATTTGATGCTTTATAATCTTTAAACGGCACCTTGGTCATACGAGTTAACTTAGCACGTGATTTCGTGTGTGTGTGTGTGTGTGTGTGTGTGTGTGTGTGTGTGTGAGAGAGAGAGAGAGAGAGAGAGAGAGAGAATTCTTTATTTTCGAGGATAATAGATGAGCATTGACGCTCTTTTTTTCATCCAGTCCCCGCCCTGAAACAGGGTCTACACTACACAATACTATAATAATGTCAATGCATGCACTACACACTGCTACTTAAAGTCATAGCATGCGAACACAATACTACATGAAGGCATAAGCATGGTAATAAAACACACACACACACATAGGCGCAAGCATGGCATTAATAAACTACATAGGAAAAAAACATAGAGAACACACACACACACACTATGTCTATCTCTCTCTCTCTCTCTCTCTCTCTCTCTCACGGAAATTGTCCCGTGCAAGAACAACTAGTACAGAACGCTAACTTGTAATAGTTCCAGCGGGACTCTCCAAGTTTTATTTAGAAGATTTGAACAGTGCACGAAAAACCCAGTCTTTATGGTAAAATGACATCAATACACCGAAAAAGATTATTTTTGAGGAACAGGATTAGACCGGCAAAAGAACTCTGTCGTTTTTCTTCCCTTTATAAATTAGTGTCTCTCAATTGAATCCCTCAAGTAATCATTTTCATTCGTTTATTCATTCATTGATCCACCCGTCCGTCCATCATTTGAATGGCACTGCTCCACACGTTCACATCAAAGGCGATCTCACAGACGATAATAAAAATTACTTGGAGTGTACGGACAGCCGGGCTAGACACCTCCTTAATAAAGGCCGTGTCTGATTGACAGAGAGATTGTCTGTGAAGGAATGTCCCCTGCCGTGCCGGAGGTGGCTCTACCCGAGCACACACACACACCCTACTTTATCACAGACCTGCCCTCCCGATGGACGTTTGATTATAGCTAAAATGTTTCTGCCGTCTGAAGTCTTCAAAGCCGGGATTTACTCTCCGGAGTACTGGGTTGCGGTCCGCCTTCGTTCTTTCGGGTCGAAGACAAACACCATCACTAATTATTGTATTATCTCCCTTACCAGGCTAGTGATTCTTTCTGAGTGATACGAAAGCCTTTCCATGAAAAGGGGTGATCAAGCCTTTATTGTTACTGGTGGAAAAATGTCGAGCTTGCTGATGTTTTTTGTTGTTGTTGTTGTTGTTGTTGTTGTTTTTCATTCAAAATTTTTTTTAAATGGTAATATCATTTATTGGTAGGCTCTCCTAAATTCTTGGATTTAGTTAAACGAAGGTTTCCGTTTGTTTTGCAATGCAGGCAATGACATGTGTGTGTCATCCACCCTTCTCATACACGAACCGACATTTGCGACTCAAGCTGCCATGTTTTGTTGTTTTGTGTGTGTTTCTGTAAGCTTTTCATGGTGGGTTTGATGCGGAAAAATGGAATGAGGAGCGGCTGTCCCACCGCCACAGACTGAACGAACGCGTCATTACAGATTTTTTTGACCGTGCAAGATGGCTGCACATTAGTGTAGGGATTGAATATGTACGAAAATTAAGGATAATAACCATTAAAATAGAATCGAAAGCCAGTGAAAATGGATTGCAATATCTACTACTGGCAAAAGCGACTTTTTCAACTGTGCACGAAAATTGCGTGAAAATAGATCATTGAACTTCTAATACTTAAAAAAAAGAGATCTAATTAAAGTGTACGAAAGTGAAACTGAAATCGTAGGCAAGATTTTTTGTATGGAAATGAAACACGCAGGCACGATTTAAATGAACAACACAGTGTGTGTGTGTGTGTGTGTGTGTGTCCCAGTGTGAGTGAATATAAATAGGTGTGTGTATATATAAAAGTATAAAAATCGCTATATTCTGATATGTTTGAACGATATGAAATATTTTCTTCTAATTTATCTATATATTCACTTTGTACTGTACCTTCCATGCTGTCTCAGAAACTGATTATCTTCACGCCGCTGACTCCGAACCCCCATCTACATAATGGTACATCGCCGCTCTCAGCATCGTTCTGTCGCAGAGCAGCCCCAGCGCCAGTTAGTTTGATCGCAACTGGGCCATCCAGGAGACCCTTGCCGTTGGATCACCGGCGGTGTTCATTTATATCATCCCTGATCTGGCTGAATATTCACAGGACACCCACAGTCCCATGCTGAAGGCACACTCAGCAGTGCCATGTCAAATGAGTTCTTCCACTTCGCTCTGTGTGCACACACACATGCTTTTGTGTATGTGTGTGGTGGAGAGATGGGGGAGGGGAGGAGGGGAGGTGTGTGTGTGTGTGTGTGTGTGTGTGTGTAGGGGAGAGGGGGGGCGTTTTATGGACTCCAGGAAAGTGCTCGTTTTTACCGCTTTAGCCGTGTTCCAGAAAAAACACTCAGAAGACCATAGCAGATCCATGTAATGGTTGAATGAATTCAATGGCAATGGTGAAATGGTGTATAGCTGGCGTGAGGAAGATTGCTCCAGACATTGTATGAACTGAGAATATTGTGGTATACTGACTGAATAAAACAGAATAAAAGCGACTAAAACAAACAAACAAACAAACAAAACAGCAACAACAACAACCAAAACAAAACAAAAAATGTATAAACAGAGAGGCAGAGAGAGAGTTTTTTCTATTCTTCTTTTAAGAAGGAAACGTTCTTATCATTTCAATCAAATAAGTTACACTGGAAAAACAAATGTCTGATTAAGTTCACTAAAAAAACAAATTAATGTTAAAAATTTTCACTGAAAACTCCATTAAGAGAGAGAGAGAGTGCGTGTGCATGTTTGCATGTCAGAATGTCAATCTTTAGCTTCTCAGTCTCTCTATCAGTATAAGAGGCTGAAATCGATTTCTATAAATAACTTCTGCCCAAGGGATCTGAAAATTATAGCGGGTAACGGGTCTGCAAATTCCTGCAGTATGAATTCATAAATTGTAATCGCATGCAAAATATTACACATCCATACAGTTACGGCCTCAACCCGTAGTGGTGTCAGGCAACATGACGGGCGTCTACTTTCTATTTGTGACACAGATAGGGTTTAGGTTGGGGAGGGGGGTGAATAGAAGGGACACAACCATCCACTCTCCCGCTGTCCAGTCTTTATTCTACATTAGAAGGTCATCTTCGGAAAAGAAACAAATCAGTTTTGTCCGACGGTGTAGCGCGCGCTGTTAGCCACAAGCCGTTACGCCCTATCTCAGGGACGGCCTAAGCTCCTCAGCGGCGGTCACGGGTAGTGTGAGAGTTCACACCCCCTGTTGAGCAGCCAACAATGGCCCAGACGCTTCCATCGTCCTCGTTGGCAATTCCGCTGTCGCGGGAGAAAACCTGGAGGCCGTTTATTTTTCCGTGTTGAGCACGCTTGTCCTCAGCGTCGTTCTACGCGCCTTTCTAAAGGCACGCCAAACAGCGCCTGTCACGGGTATGTCGCTCGTTACTTGAATCAACACGACGAATTAGAAACCCTCACAGCCTCTCATTTGCCTCCTGAGGGCCCCACTTTGTTACTTTCGGACGATGTGCAGGAACCGATTCATGTTGTTATCTGTATAGTTTGGGTAGATTCGTTTCTGTTCAGTTGCAGAGCTTTGTATTACTGAGAGATTATTCCGGTACGCGGAGCTGTTTAGCCCTTTTATTGAAAAGGGCTTTGGATGAAATCGAATCTACATACAGGACTTTCCCGAGGGAAGTTTTTGTTGGTGTTAGATAGTGTTTGTTTAGCTTTGGGTCATGTCAGAGAGCGGCAAGTAGTTACCTCGACAATAGCGACCCTGTGGTTCGAATCACGCATGAGCGGGATGACACCACCCCTCCCTAACTGCACCGTCTACTCCCCCTCTACACATTGAGTAGTAGGCCTTGTCTGAATGATAGTCTTTTGGGTAGATTTAAAAACGATTAAAGGTCCCGTAGACCTTGACGGCCATCCGGGCAGTGGATTCATAAACACTGTGTCGAGGGCTTGGCATAGGAATGCGGGACCAAATCCTCTCCTTCCGTCGTTTAACCATCCCTAAGTGAAGTCAGGTACCCTTTGACACCTTGGCGGAGTGAGGGAGACGAGGGCACAACACCATGCTGAAACGGGCCTCGAACCCTGATCACTCTTGACTGCTGGATCCTAAGTCGGCGCCTCGATCCGAAACTGTGCGCGCCAAATGCATTCACAACAGATAGTGTTTGTTCTTTGGAACGATCTTTTTTCTTTTCTTTTTTTTAAGCGAGCTGTTCCAAAATGATATGAACCTGTTTTGAGAGAAAGCAATAAAATACCTGTAGTAAAAGCATTTTTTTTTTTATTTGTGAGGAAGGTAATCAATGTAAGTGTACCCGAACTAAAATATAGTGTTGGTTTTTACTGTCCTTAACCGGAAAGCTGTTTTGCATGACTGTATCCGTGGTCCCATCCTTTTCCGTCCCCATCAATAGGAATATTGTGCATCAACGTCTATTAACCTGTCCTTTTTCCTTTCCTTTCTTTTGCGAAAGAGAGAGACTACGCATAAGATAAACAACATGGGCTGTAGCCTGTTCACAAACGAACTATAGCACCCCTGGCCTCCAGCCTGCAGCAAAGAAGGCAGGCCACTCAGTGCCCGCCTCGTGGGGGCAGGCCGTGTTGTGGCTGTCCTGGTCGTCAGTGCCGCGCTCAAGTTGATTTGAAGTTTTGTGATTCCCCTTAATCCCACTTAAGCCCGTGTATTATGGAGCGCGCCATTGTCAGCGTGAAACTGGGTGGCTCACCATTGGGACAAACCCCGGTTTGGGGAGGGCGGGAGGGTGAGGCGGGTAGGAGGAAGGATGTTTATGGGGAAAGACGGGGATGGCTTTATGGCCAGAGAAGGTAAGGAGAAGGTAAAAGCGGGAAAGAAAGAATAAAAGAGAGAGAAAGAGAGAGGGGGTGAGGGTGTTGGTAATGAAGGGGAAGAGGAGGTACATCCATATAAAGCTCCGATCAATTGTGTGTGTCTGGGGAGGGGAACATTATATGTTCTGTTTAATGTTTCCGTTTTTTCCCTCCACCTCGGAACTTAAGTTGTAGGGTGTGTGTTTTTTGTGGGTGTGTTTTTTTTAAGGCGCTGTAAGTCACAGTTGATTTTATAATATTCTTTAAGACAGAAAGGCACGCACACACTCATACCATGTGAGTAAGCACACGCGCTTGCTGGACCGCAGATAGGCACGCTTTCACACTGCATTACACAACATTTCTCAACATTACACGACACTAAACTGCAATTCATACGCTGCACCACCTACGCTACACTACACAACTACACTACGGAAAACAAAATCTATAGAAAAGATACACTGACATAATGTATCACAGCATAACAAGATCGTTACGCAAGTATTTATGTTTCTGTGCATCCGCTTCAGTCATTCATAGATTTTATTGTTTCACGTTGCTTTGTCTGTCCCACACAACATTTGACAGTCTTGAACATGCTGAATGATTTTTTAAAATATAGTTTTGTAAGAGATCACTTCATAAAAACAATGAAAAGCCGTCAAATACTGAACAATTACAAGCACAAATTTAACAAGAAAGCTTTGGAAATCATGCATATATCACAGGAGGCAAAATAAGTATTTTAGGGTGTATACCCTTAGTAACGTCAAACCTGTTTTAATTACTAAAATTTGAAAGGCTGGGTTTGGCAAGACGCATCCTGGTATACCACAACTGACCAATAAATGTCATGTCATACTGTAAATGCCGGGCAGTATAAGTCCCAACACAAACAGGTCAAACTTAGAAGTTAAGCAAACTACAGCAGGGTCCACAGTCCATGGTCTGTTGACCGAAGAATCACTATAACACAGGAGGCAAAATAAGTATTTTAAGGTGTTAACCCTTAGTAACGTCAAACCTGTTTTAATTACTAAGGGTGTACACCTTAAATACTTATTTTGCCTCCTGTGATACATAAATCAAATCATATACTGTGCTCCCGTTTGATTATTCCGACATTGTATATGACTGATACACAATGGTAAGCTTTTGAAGACAAAGCACACTGGAGCAATAATCACTGGGACTGTTCGTGGAACAAGTATATTGCTGCAACATAATTTGCGGTACTTTTGATTTTACACAACCTATTGTTATTTTTAACTAATGTTAACATAGTGACCAAACAATTTTACCTTGATGAAAGAAAGGAACAAACCCACTGCCGGTTTCATACAGGGATTGGCTTTTTTGATTTTGTAATTATGTTTGTCATCTAGAAAATGACTCACTCTCTGATTGTGGCAGTGCAAGGCGGGTCATGTTCTGTTTTCTTATTGACCCACGCTGCAATGACACAGCTGCCGACACTTTCAAATCTGTCAAAACAATATCCACGAAAGACTGACGTCTTTTGAGGGGGAGCTCGGACCTCCAAACCGAAATAAACGAACATGTATTTCAAACTATCCGTCTGAGTTTTCAAAACGTATTTAATTCTAATCTCTTGTCGGTCAAAATCTTTGACACTTTCTGTTGTAACATGGGATCGGTTTCCACACTCCGCTGCGTGTTGTGAAAGTCCGTTGGGGAAGTTGTTATTTGATACTGATGTGGGGCCTTAGGGTCCGATGCCATTTATGTGGCTATATAGCCTTGTAGAGCTAAATTCATTCTCTTATCTGGTAGCTAGATACCTTCCTCAGTCCTTCATATGGTTTGTTTCTTTTGCAAAACTTCGTTTTCCATGCAGGAGATCTTTTTGTTGTTGTTGTCGTCAAAAGACGTTTTGATATTACAATGGTTACTGGTGTATGAAAAGAATAGCAGCATCATCGCATTTGTCTAAAATATCATCAGTCCCTTTATCAGTTTGTGGATCACTATCTAGTTTTTGAGATATAAATTGTGTGTTTGTTGCTTCTCTCTGATTAGTGTTTAGGCCTACGTTTTATAATTCATATGTTCTAATACAGTTTAAACCAACACACACACACACACACACACACACACACACACACACACACACACACACACACACACACACACACACTCGTCTAAAAAAAACAATTATGTTGACAGACGTTAAAAGAAGGGAAAGAAATACAGACACCGACACACACACACACGCGCGCGCACACACACACACACACACACACACACACACACACACACACACACACACACACACACACACACACACACACACAGAGTTCTGGAAAAGTTGAATAAAACAGTGTTACATTCCGCCTCCGGTCACCGATACTACAAAATCAACAGTTGCAGCAGTGCCTTTCAGGCGCGAGGACAACCAGATAACCTGAAAAGCATGAAAGACTCTCTGCTTCCCCAGTACAGTCCAGGGCAGAGGGTTGGTGGGGGCCTGGGGGGGAGGGGCCGGGGAGAATGGGTGGGTGAGCACGGGTGAGAAGAGGGAACGGTAGTGAGAGTTGAGGACGAAAGGTGACGAAGAAGGGAGGAGAGTAGAGGAAGGCGTGGTTAGTCTCGCTTAGAAACCCAGACATTCTCATTCCCAGCGTCAGTGCACATCCTGAACGCATTGCTCACGTGAAATCGTTCTGATACACACTCTTTTCAACGACAGGAATTTGCTGGAAACCTGAAGCTTTAGTTGCGAAGGAAAGGAACACATTCTCTGACTCCCCTCTTTAAAACAGTGCGAAAAAGTAGAGAAGATAAAATGTAGAACAGAGAAGAAAACTCAACGGAATTATACACCAGAACACCAGATGAAAAAAAAAAGAATGTGGAAAGTACCAGGGAAGGTAACGGTGCAGTGAAGTGGGCTCCCCTGGATCAAAAGCAGTGAGCCACGAAGCGTGTCCCCCTTACCCCCCTGCAGTCTGTGCTGGTGGCCAATGAGGAGGGCACATATCACCTGCCTGCTGAACCACTAATCCACCTCCAGGGGCCAGAGAGCACCACTAGCCACCAACACTCACGGCCCGGCGGTCCGCAGCTGCTCCAGCCCTGCTCTCCCCTTCCCTCTACCCCGACGCTTTGAAGCCGGCTTGGCCAGGTCTTCCCCGTCAAAAAGACACGGATATACGGAGTGTGAATTCGCTGAAAGAGATAGTACCGCCGTTAATCCCCAGTGACCCATCCTGTGCGTGAGAAAGTTATTAAAAAAAAGAAGAAAAAAAGGAGAGAAATGGGGACAGCGAGAGGTTGACGGGGTGGGTAGATGAACACTACCTGTTTTGTCCCCAGAACTGCCCATAAACAGCTCAACAGTCACACGGAAATGGCATGCAGTTGTGGCAAGACATAACACGGCGGCTGTAATGGCGTTTCTACAGCTGTGTCCGTCTACAGTGTGCCCACTTCCCCGGGAGAAGTGCCGGCACGAACGACGTGGGTGTGGCGTACGCGGGTCCTTGATCCTAACTGATAGTCGCTGGTGCCGAAACGTGAGCCCCCTGCTGGTGTGGCTGGTGGTGCTGGTGTGGACCTGCAGGCCAGTACTGACCATCACGCTGCCCGTCACCATGCCGGCCTCACACCCCTCAGAGTTCCTCACCGCGACAGGGAAAGGTCGTCATGTGGACAGTGACGCTTCAGCCTCCATGCGCCGATCTCCCATGGCCATTGACACGGTGCGGGAGGAGGAGGTGATGTATCACCTGTATAAGAACGGGCCTCTGGGCGTCAGCTACCAGCGGAGGGCCTCCACCGTGTTCCTGGTGGAGCTCTTCAACGACCTGATCCAGGGTCGTCAGGGCCAGCCACAGACACACTCGCCACCCGGCAACACCATCAGGAGCTTTTCTGCTAGAGGTGGGTTGAAAGAGGTTTGCAGTGAGCGTTGCTAGCCAACTGTTTGGGTACTTTATCGAACACTCGTTGGGTCTTCTTCTTCTTCTTTTAATCTTGTTTGCTTTTACTGAGAAAATCAATTTTTCATGCTGAGAAGATGCCAAGCAGTCACTCCTCTTGAGACCAGAATGGATAGAGCAGGAGTATTTCGAAACAAAGTTTGCCCCCCCCCCCACCTCCCGCCCGCCCCCACCCCCCTTAAACACACACACACACACACACACACACACACACACACACAAAACAACCTTACCCGTCTTCAGGACAGTACCTCCCCCCTCTCTCTCCCTCTCTCTCTTGTTTTATTTTGTTTGTAAGTCAGCTTTCAAAAAAATGTTGCTAAATGATCTCCGAATCTCCTTTGTCTTATTAGAAATGTCATAACCAATGTTCTTCCTTTGCGAGACAATTCACTGACGGCTTTGTTAAAATTAATGATAGTAGAAAATAGCAGACGGATATAAAGGAATTATGGGATCATTTCTTGGCTTTTTACACAAATTATCAGTCCTCTTCTTAAAAAACAAAACAAAACAAAAAACAAAAACAAACAAAACAAACAAAAAAATACCCCAAACAAACCCAACGTTGCTGACATGTACACTTGTAACGGCCAGGGGGTGGGGTGGGGTTATATGGTCTTTTGTATATATATATATATATATATATATATATATATATATATGTATATATTGCTTTGTCCGCTCTATCTTCTTGAAATAAAAAGGTGATAGATATGTTCATTTTATTCAGATGATTTTAGGGAGTCTTGATGTGTGTAATAACGGGCTCCCGTTGCTCAAAAGGATTTGAATCAGATTCAATTGGTACAAAATTTCCCATCAATGGACATAAACTGTTGCTGAAAGATAAAATGGGCGTGGGAATGTTGTCAGCATCAGATTGACGTTAATTTACCACAGTATCACAGTATTGCAGATGTAATAGAAGCAGAAATGCTTCAGTTAGTGAAATTCATTTCTTATAGATTGTCGCAGTACAGCAAGATGAACTGTATAATTCAAATGGTTGATCAACATACATGCTATATGTAATAAATCTGACTTCAGTGTGAGTGGGTTTTTTTTTTTAATATATGCGAGTTCTCCGCGAGTTTTTTTTTTTTTAAATATATGTATAATGTCAGTCAAAAACAGAGCTGAAGAATATTGTACACACACTGTGTGTGTGTGTGTGTGTGTGTGTGTGTGTGTGTGTGTGTGTGTGTGTGTGTGTTTCGTAAAAAAAAAAGGTTTCTTTACACTTTTTATTTAGTTTTTACTTTACCGTATTCCTCTTAGATATCTTATTTTGTTTTGACAAAGAATGATAAAAATGAAATAAAATCGATGGAAAATGAAGAAGAAAAAAATCAAAATGATTTTGCCAAAACAATGTTTGCTAAACAATACCAGGGTATCTACATTTGAAATAGCACGGAATCATCGATTGGGTCGAGATATGCCGCAGTAAGAGTGGTAAGAGTGGCATCTTTTCTATACTAAATAAATTGATTAATTAGAAGCTGATCGAACCAAGTGTAAGCCAAATAACTCGGACACGGACATACCATTATTTTCATTGAGAATACAAGAACAACTGGTCTCACAGTAGCAGGTATATGTTGTACTAATATAACGAGATTTTACTGCGTCTATTTACTATTATAATCGGGACGGAAATGAAAATAAACACCAAAGCCGCTTGTTCTTGATAGCTTGACAAGATATTTTTAAGATAATGTTTTTCAGGAGTTTGATTGTACTCCACGGTAAAGATCTTAAAAAAGTATACTATTCTTGTTGTTGTGCGGAATGTGTGTGCATAGGACTTGGATAAGTTTTGTCTCTCAGGACAATGTATTGCTTGTCAGATTCCATATGCAGTATTCTAGAAATTTTAAAAAATCAGGACAAGTAAATAATGTCAGCATGGATTGACTTTACGAAGTTTTTAGGATTACGTAAATATTTATGGTTTCTAAACATGGATTTTGACATTGGCTTCGGGTCATGTAGACATTCATTATTCCTCAATAAAATGGGCGATATTTTTCAGCAACGTAAATCAATATCAGGATCAAAATGCAAGGATAAATTTCATGTTCAAAAGGATTTGATTTATTTTTGAGACATACAAAATGTCGGCCGGGGGACTGGGGGGTGGGTTGGGGTGGGGTGCATGGTTCTACGTCGAATAAATGTGGACTTTTGAAAAATCACATGAGATCAAATAAGAGTTGCCTTTTTTTTTCCAAAACAGATGGGATCGAATAGATACGGATTTTATTTTTAAAAGGAAATGGATGTGGAAAATTATTTGGAAATTGAATGAACAAAATGTCTTCACAGAAAAATGTCTTTTAACAGACACCGATTTTCCTTTCGAGATCTTTTGATCATCAGGAAATTAATTTCAAAGTTCAAATGGACACATTTCATTTTTATTGGATTATAACAGTAATGCCGTTGTAACGCATATATAAATGATCATTTGTTTATCTGGCCTATTCATTATATTTATATATTTTTTGTTGTTGTTGGTTTGCTTGTTTTCTTTGTTAGATATTTCTTCAATCGAATCAGCACGTGTAGATCTTGAGATGAAATGAAGTGTGTCGATATTCTTGCCCGCTATCGTTTGCTTTTACTACAAAAAGAAAAAAGCGAGAGCATCGAAAACAAACCATTAAACACTGAGCTTCACACCATCAATAAATTAAGTCTTTACAAAAGAAAGAAAGAAACAAACAACAACAACAAAATCAAGCCAGCATAAAAAAAAAGAAAGAAAAGAAAATGAAGGCATTGAAATAAGCCAAACCGTTGGCCTTAGTTGTGACGGACACTATACTCGCGCAATGCCTTATTGGAGTTCAGGCATCATTTCAACGCTACTGCATTGAACAGTATTGTAAGTGCCCACACATATGCTATGTACACACACACACACACACACACACACACACACACACATGCACGCACACACGCACGTCTAATGATATCACACACACTGATAAGACGTTTAATTAAGGAAAGAACACGCACACACACACATGCACGCACTCACATACACACACGCGCGGGATACTTCAGAGGCAAGGCAAATTTCTTCACGAGCCCCCTGGAGGCACCGAGACATACACACAACATCTTGTACACACACCATATAGATAAAACAAAAACGTTTTGGAAGAAAACAAAATCGCTAACTCTAGCAAACAAGCAGTTACAAATCAGCGAGTCAATTTTCCTTATTAACTGAATTGTAACGTAAATAAGCATATACAAATCAGCATTTGAGCATGTAAATTTCCACAGTACTTGACTATTTTACTCTATCCACAGACAAAATTCTATCGAAAATAAAGTACACATGGAAGAGAAAGGATTTCAATTTTTACAATACGCGTTCGTTCGTTGTTGTTTTCATAAAAAATAAGTAGCATCTTATGGGGTTTGGGTAGGTTCCGTAGTATGTAGACAAACATTTTTGTCTATTATCAAAAATGGGGCACAGAAACAAATAATGAAACTCATCAGCAATGTCGTCTGTGGAACATTTTTCACAGATTCTTTCATTTCTGGGTAAATTGGCAAAACGCTGTTTATTGATAGGTATTATTTGTTGTTCTAAACTTTACTAAATCATACACAAGTATTTGGAAACACTAAAATAATCATCTTGACCTAAATTGGGTTTAAACATCCTGTAATTAGTATACACAGTATCGTTATCATCATGTCTATACCAATCTTGCACAAAAGAACAACAACAACAAAAACCATAAACAAAAGCAACTGATCTTTTAAACAGCGCTTTACTTTCTCTCTAAACCATGTGGGATGTACATCAAAAGGTTGTTGATTCAACCAAAAACTACTCAATTCAATTTCATTCAAGAGGGTTTGAATACTTTTCAGTATTGATTCTGATCAATTGGTGCTGCATGAATTGAAAAGACATTTGTAAACAGTCGAAGGTATCTTTGAAGTTAAAAAAAAAAAGAAGGCATTTTGGAAGAGGTTGTGGTTCACAATATGGTATTCATTACACACACCAGGATCAGTTCTACACTTAAAACTCTCTTCTTCGGATAAGGTAACATGCAGTACAAAACGAGAGTGGCCTTGAGAAATACCAGTTAAGACTAATCTCCATAAAGATTGAATATCAAACAATTATTACAGCTTCAAAAAACAAAGAGATCGCTCATTATGTCGAATTTACTAGTGATAAATAATGAAATAGATTGTCTTTGGTTCACTGATTAAATTTGGCGTTACTCATCTGTTCTTTATCGTTTTGACTTTCAAACTTTTCAAAAAGAGTTGTGCAGTAACCGACAAAATGATAAATTTACATAATATGTGGGGAGATGTGGTTTTTATCCGTGATTTATTGGTGAAAAATATCCATGCTCATGCAAGTCATCTGATCTTTCTATAAATAATCATTGAATACAAATTATTAATGCAGCATAAATGACAATTAGATAAACGAATCAATAAATCACTTGGTAAATGCTGCTACTGCTGCTACTACTAATGGTAACAATGATAAGAAGAAGAATGACAATAATGATAACAGTAACAATGATAATGATAATGATGGCAATAAACAGGAGGGAAGGAAAAGAAAGAAAAAAAAGGAAAAAGAAATGATATATTAAAATATCGGAAAATAGCATTTGGACTGTAAAGTATACCTATTTATTATTTTCCAAATTAAAGAATGCTGTAGTGACAATTGTATTCATCGATAATACTGATAAATAACAATAAACGTTATGATGATAATAATGATAGTAATGAAAATGATACAACAACAATAACAATAATAGTAACATGATGATGATGAAAAAATGATAATACAGGTAATTATACTAATTATAATGATAATAATAATGATGCTAATAATAACCATAATAATCATAACAATGATAATGATAATGAATGAAAAAGAAAGAAAAAGAAAGAAAGAAAAAACGAAATGACATGAAATCATATGAACATATTGTTCCGACAGTAAAGTATCATTTGTCAGATCAGTTAATGTTGTAGTGACAATTATTACTTGTAAACAATAGTAATGATAACAGTAGTAGTAGAAGTATTCGTAATAATAATAATAATCATAGTTGTAGTAGTAGTGGTATGTGATAATAATGATAATAATGTGATGATGATGATGATGATGATGATGGTTGGTCCACGCAACGTACTTGAGTCGGAAATATGGACAATTATCAACAGAGGCAACTATGGAAAAAAGCCAACATGCATTTCACACACCGACTTTTTTAAACTATGTCTGGCTGTCGCCCTTTTCTAACATGGCAATGTTCCTTCAAAGTACTGATCCCAAGTACATCATCTCTTGTGACACATGAAGATGATGCCCCACAACGCTTAGTCCTTTAAATTTATGTTTCGCTCTGTTCTGGTTTCATCTGTCTGTTCACTTCCAGAGGTGACGTTCAGCCCCGGCCAGAAAACCATGGTGCACTTCACCCTGCCCTTCCTGCCGCCCAAAGAACGGCTCCACTCGGCTGAACTGCGCTTCCTACGTCACAGCCGGTCGGCCCGGACTCGCAGTAAGACGAGCTACAAGCTGTCCCTGGCGGTCTTCCGAAGGGGGCGGGTGGTGCAGCGGGTGGTGTTGCGGGAACGGGCCTTGTTGCAGCGGGAGTACCAGGTGTTTGACGTCAGCAGGGTCCTGGAGCAGTGGATCAACGCTTACCACGGCAACGTCACCCTGCAGGTCCGCCTGCCTCGCAGACTGGAGAGGTCCCTGCAGCAGGGAAACGCCTCGCTCGTGTCCACCTCCTTCATTGCCCTGTACCTGCAGGACCGACACTTCCTCAGGAACATGTACCAGAGCTACACCACGGATGTGGTCCAGGTCCACAATAACCATGTTCCGGGCAACAGTCAGGGCGGCGCAGAAACCGGCAGTCAGTCCAGTCACCACGAGTCACAGTATCGTCCCAAGAGGGACTCGCCTTCAGCACCCCGAGACAGAAGAGGCCTCGATCGCAGGAAGTCCAGGACTCGTAAAAACAAGCGATGGTACCGCGCCCCCAAACATTCCAAATGCCGGCTGTATAACTTCAGTGTGGACTTTAACTTCATCGGATGGGGGCAGTGGATCATCCACCCCAAAGACTTCAACTCCAAGTTTTGTTACGGCGCGTGCCCATCCCCCGTGGACAGCAAGTACACACCCACCAACCACGCCATGCTGCAGACCCTCATGAGGCAGAAGAAGCGCCGTCTGGCGCCCCCGACCTGCTGTGTGCCCACCCGGCTCAAACCGCTCAGCATGCTCTACTTTGAGTACGGGGAGATCGTCGTGAGGCACCACGAGGACATGATCGCTGATGAGTGTGGCTGCAGATGACGAGCAGCTACGAATGGGCCGTGTTTCTGCTGTGTATCTCACAAGCTGCTCTGATATGGCGACTGTTGATCTGTGAGCACTATCATTTTACACCAAGATGTGGGTCAGGTTGTGCTCATGGCCCGATTAAGGGCGAACTATATGTACGTGCGCGCGCGGGGGTATGTGTGTGTGTGTTTTTGTTATTGTATGTGTGTGTGTTTTGTTGTTGTTGTTGTGCGTGTGAGTGCGCCCGCGTGTTTGTTAGAAAGAAGTGGAGAGTATAGGTGGATGATTTCCATATACATAATGATCATAATGTATGTGATGGTTTGATGAATGTAATCTCGATCATGGCTGTTTCGAGTGTTGTCACATGTTCGTCGAGTGTCACTGGACTGGCAAAAAACCCAAAAAAAACTAGTGAAAGCTGAATCATTTCACGCGTTCATCATGGAATCGTGAGAGCAAAATGAGAGACGTGATTGTCAGTTATGTTCACTGTGGATTCGTTTTCTCGACGAGTATAAGGGGATGTGGGATCGTTTGTTGTACTTGTTCAGCAATACTGAACAACTAGATCGACATTATGTAAGTTCAGTTTCATTTTCAGAGAGACCGACACTGTCGTTTCTCATCCTATAGCATGCTACTGGGTTGCGTTCCAATCTATTTCAGTGACACTGTATTGTATTATACGTGTATTGCTTTACATTGTATTGATGTTTATTGTATTACATAGTTATGAACTGCATTATATTGAACTGAACTGTACTGTTGTTTACCTCCACGCGTCTTCTGTGTTGCACTCAAACTGCGAGGAGAGTATAGCCACAACCTGTTTCTCAACCGAGTGAGTTTTGTACATTTCAGAAAATGGGTATTTTCTACAGGTTTAAGCCAGGAGCAAACCTTTTCGTTTGTTTCTTTAACGTAGACTTCTGTCACTGTATAGCCTCAAAGTGCGAAGGACTGACAGCCAGGCCACCCTCAAGGAAGGAGAGTAGAACTGACTGCCCCAACCTCTTAGGGATGGAAGCAGACAGGGACCTCTTGGTTTCCAGGAAAAAAACGCTGTCCTCAGGGCCACAAACAGAAGTGATGACAGACGGCAGAGGAACCACTGCAGGTGGCCAGTCACAGCAGACTGCCCAGGTGACCAGTGGACTGACCGCTTGCAGATGATGATTAACATGTGAACGTATTGATGATGATTTGTATTCATGCTAACACTGCATGTTAAGATGCAAGAACAATATGGAAAGGGAGTTCCCGATTATTATGCTCAATGCCTATGATTCTCTCACTCTTTCATTGTTCTAAAGTTGACGTTGTAAGTAATTTGGGAAAATCTTTGTTAGATTTTTGTTTTTTGTTTGAGATGGTTATTATGAATGGTTGTACTAATGGTGATGAGAATGGTAAACTTACATATATGTTGCAGAGTGCTTGATTATTTTATTGTTTCTGATAATTTGTTAAAAAATTGTAATCTGCGTGTTGGGGATTGTTGAAACTTCTGGCATTTACCTGTTGAAATGGAATGGGAAAATATCTTTGGTAAAAAGAAAGCAGCCACATCAACACAACAGAGTGAAGAAAGAATAGTTTGGTCAGAAGAGAATGCACACACATATAAAAATGAGCTTGATTCTGAGGAATTTAATGAATGCATGACTAAAGCATACCAGATGTTAGATGTTGATATAGATAAGTGTATAGACATTTTTGTTGGTGCATTATATGGGGTTCGTGTAATGGGGAAAGGAAAGAAGCAACCAAACAACTGGTTTGATAATGAATGGAAACAGAAGAAAGGGGTTGTCAAAACACTTCTCAAAAGATTTCAAAGACGTAAAACTAAACGAAATCAAAATGAACACAGAGAAAATTATGTGAAGGCAAGGACAGATCATATCAATTTAAGAAGAACAAAGAAGCGTGAATATGACGAAAAAAAAAGTTAAAAGAGCTGAAAGATTCTATCAAAGTCCCAAAATCATTCTGGTCGACAGTTAGGTTAGTAAACAGAAAAGCTTCGGTATACAAATAAATTAGTTTGCAGCAATGCTACAATCACCTTTCTGCTGTCGTCAATTCTTTTGAAAGTCTGGCCCTGGAGGAAAATGTTTCAGTAGATAACAACTTGCTAGAACCAGAGCCTCTCTTTAAGTCAATCCCATGAGGCCATTGCGAATATAAAGCACCTCACGGCAGGTAAATGTGCCGGACCAGATGAGATAGTGAAATGCTAACTCATACCAGTTCAGTTGTGATTGATTTTCTGGTTGTTTTATTCAACAGATTATTCGAAAATGGGTCTTTTCCTGCAGAGTGGGCAAAACCTGTCATCCTCCCGATACATAAAAAGGGAGATACTGACAATCCTGACAATTGTAGAGGAGTGCAATTAGTAAAGTATACACTCATATTTCAAACAGAAGATTAACTAAATGGGCAGAAAGAGAAGAAAAGGTAATCTAGGAACAAGCAGTTCTTATGGCGGGATATGGCACTGTAGACCATAATAATTATTATGTTCACTCTATATGCATTGGTAAAAAATATCTGATGAAAAACACAAAACTATATGTAGCATTTGTTAAGTTCAGGAAGGCTTGTATAGAGCTGTTAGAAGTGTGTATGATTCAATGTTGGCTTGTGTACGTGATAAAGGTACTTACTCTGATTATTTTGAATGCCCACGCGGAGTAAAACAAGGTTGTCTGCTTAGTCCCACGATGTTTTCTTTTTTATTTATTTATTAAAAAAAAAAAAATTATAAACGAATTAGCAGTGGAACTGTCGCAGAAATGTAAACACGGCATTTAAATGATCACAGGAGCAATAGAATTATTTTTGTTATTATTTGCAGATGATGTTATTTTTTCATCAGATACAGTCACTGGATTACAAAATCAACTAATTGTATCAAAACAGGAAGCTGATTGATTGTACCTGTCAGTTAATTTAGATAAAACAAATGAAATGGTTTTTCGAATGGGGTGGCATCTTTCTGCTCATGAAATATGGTGTAATGGAAATGCAGATGTAAAGGTAACGAACTCTTACAAATACTTAAGATTTTATTTCACAATGAAACTAAGTTAAGAGCATGCTTGGGAGGAATCATGTAGAAAAGGGAAGAAGGGTGTCATAGAAATGATCAGATCGCTTAGAAAGTTAAATTGCATTGATCTTTGTATATTTTGGAAATTATTTGATACCCAGATAGAGCCTGTGCTGACTTACGGGGCAGAAGTCTGGGTCAGAAGTCGGGGACCTCAACAACAATAATGATATGGAAAAAGTACACACATTAGCTATTAAGCGTTTCCTTGGTGTTCCACTTCATTCATCAGATAAAATTTTGTATGTTGAGACAGGCAGATACCCACTACATTTAAGAACATTTGTAAAATGTATCAAATACTGGATTAAGGTAACACGTTTACCAATATCGAGGCTATGTAGGCAAGCTTATGAAATGATGTTGATTCAAGAGGAAGCAGGGAAGCAAAACTGGGCATACTTTGTGAAGAAGGCATTGATAGAAAACGGATTTGGAATTATGTGGTTGTGCCAGGGCGTAGAATATGAACATGGATTTATTTCTGAACTTAAAGATAGACTGATTGCTTAGTACAAACAAAAGTGGCATTCACAAACGGAATGCAAAGAAATATATTGTTGGTTCTGTTGGTTCTTTTCATTCAAAAATATATTCTAAACAGGAAAAACATTTATCATAATATCAAACAAGTGGCACAGAACAAACCTAGCCAGATTTAGACTGAGAACACTTGGCTTTAATGCCAATAAAAGATGGTTTGAAACTGACACAACACTGTCTCCCTGTCCAATGTGTAACTCAGCTGTTGATGATGAAAACCATTTTGTGTTTCATTGTAAATCTTATGTGTTTATTCGTAAAAATTGTACTCTTTTTGAGAAAGATGTGGTAATGTTGCTTAGGTCGAATGATGAAGATATCATGAAATCATTGTCCAAATATATTTCTGAAGCATGGGATTATCGAAAGAAAATGATAAACAGTAGTTCAAATGCCCGAATATGAAACAAACAAAAAAATCTCACTAAATTTTGCTGTGACTGTGATTATTCACTCTCAGAAAACAACTATCAATGGATATGTCATTGGATGATAATTTGATACAAACGCATGAATGTGTGTATGTGTATGTAAGATCGATCATTCATTAGGGATCGTCGAGCTGACGGATGTTATCAACTGTTTTATGTTAGTCTCGTTTTCTGTATTTGCGTTAATTATGCGTGTGTTGAGAATATCAGTTTACATTTTGTTTGTTTGATTTTATGTCTCTTGAAATGTATTGTATCCCGCTGTCACAAGGACTGTACGGTCAATGACAGTAAAACGTCAAAGCGTCTATCTCTCTCTTACACACACTTTCTCTGTGTCTCCCTTTTTTCATACTATTTACCCTCTCCATTGGCGAATATATTTGACTGACTATTAATATTTCATTTTTCTTTTAACTGATTGTCGCTAGAGACAACTTGCCATGAGCTCATTTCCTTGCACGTCACAAGAACAGAACAAAGCACTGACCGGGATGGTTTCTACACATTCACAGGATTTCAGTTGAAGGCCTTGTCCCTCACACACATCGCTATAAAAGTATTGTGGAGGGGGTTGGGTGTGTGTGGGAGGAATAATTCCTTTTCCATCTGGGGCTAAATTACAAAAGAAAACCCTTCTTCTCACTTCGAGCGCGTGTTCATGGCACAGTTAATGGTCATGTCTATTACAAGAGTCAACTGACCACCTTTTTTTTATCACATGTATGCACGTATGTGTGTGTGTACAAAAGATGAACAGAAGGATGCTGACAATGGTCGGGAACTGATCACTCTTGTTGAAAACGTACAACATAAAGTTAAAACACTGCCGTCGCATGCTGAGGAGATAATGTTTATTTAATCGCATAGAAGATACCAACATAAAATGGAATATACCTTATATACGTATAAAATATAAAAATGATAAAAAGATCTTCTCCATGATCGGCTATTAGATAAAGGAAAAATATAATAATTAGAGATGTTAAAACACATCAGAAAAGTGTAATATTGAGAAAACCACAGATATTTGATGATACACAGAAAGTGAAACACATTACAACACGGGTATAGTAACAAAACTCACAAAAAATGAATATTGGAATCAAATTTTTAAAATATAGAGAAGAAAACGTTTAGACTCAAGGAGATGAAATGACAAATAGTAAAGAGTGGTAACTCTCTCCATTCACAAGGTACACAACTTCAAGTCAGTGCTGCTTATGTCTTTGCTGCTGTGTGCACATGTCAAATGATCGGTATAAGGACAGGCCCGGCGCTTCCTTTTTGAGGAAGTGTCTGGGTTTGTTCCAATGTACCTTTTATTTACCTGTGTGCTAGATGAATCGATAGTGTAAGCAGCACCGACTTGAAGTTGTGTACCTTGTGAATGGAGAGAGTTACCACTCTTACTCTTTGTTAATCATTACATCTTGTAGTTGTGTACCCTGTGAATGGAGAGAGTTACCACTCTTTACTATTTGTTTAGACTCCAAGTTTCCAAAACTGCTTTATGTTTTCCTGTTTTATCACTTGACAACACACAATTCGAAATTGTATGGGTATATTTGTCTCCAAAACGTTGTGCATACATCATGTGAACAAATCAAACATTGTCCTCAAAGCAAACAAGCAGTCAGTGTTCTCAATTTTTGATAGTCCTGGTTTATCTAAAGAAGCAATCGATAAACACACAAACATAACGAATGAATAGATGACATATCAAACAAATAAATACACGCAAATACATCTTCACCAACATATTTCAAGTCCGTACCCTTCCAACCCCAATCCCGCTGCCTTCCCTACCTTCTCCCCACCGCCATCCCGCTCCCCCCCCCCCTCCGCATCTTCTATGAATCGGTTAAATCTAAGAGATACGCTGTTGGTCACATACAAGGAACAATCTGTTGGATGTCAGTTATACACGAGGCCAAACTCACTGGTCATTAAAACAAGCACACTAACTTTCCAAGGAAACAATCTTTTATTACATGTCGTGCTCACAGCGGTGATTTGTGCATTACCGATAATGCGCAACAGTTTTTGTCCATTACCGGTAATGAGCAAAGTAAACTTTCCGTTTACCGGTAAGAGGCAAGGTTTTGCGCATTACCAGTTTACGAATGGACAAAAGTCGAACGTTGCGCATCGCCGATTATGGGCAGGAAGTGCGCAAGAAATAACAGTCAGATGAGAGACTTCCAGTCTCATGATTCTTTCGGCATGGTGAGATCGGTTCGGCAAGAGATCTTATATATGACCCTTCACCACGAAAAAGAAAAGAAGTAATTGTTTGAATAGTTAGTAAAAATACAAATGATTGTGACATCTTGCTCATTACGGGGTGCGTCACATTTCTCCCTGGACACGAAATCAGCTGACAATACTTTCATTCGGAGTATTGCTTTCTCACAGTTGTTGGCGTGGATCAGTGCAGCCAACACGCCCTTGAAGACGCCACAGCGCAACAGTTTATGAAGAGTGATCACCGTCTGTTGTTCATGAAAGAGAAGATGCAGGCTTTGATAAACAGTGAAATTTTCAAAGGAGAAGACCAGGAAGCAGCCAGAGGACTGTAAAGATAGAAAACAATACGACACTGTTACTTTTGGAGCTGTGGAAAAGCTTGGCTCCGATGTCGGTTCATTCAAAAAAACGTTTTTTTGTTAGTTAAAAATGCTCCCGTTGCATGCGAACATGGGGAAGAGAACAAAATCAAAGTAACCAAATCACAAATGTGACATGGAAGCAAATGCAGTTGTTCCCGTCCAGGTATGGGAGCTGTCAATTAAACAAAATCAAAACAGAACAAAGATGTTGTCGTGAAAGATTTCAAACATGGAGTTTTCAGTCGCGTGGACAGGTGCACCGTGTGACGGACAGTGCCCAATCGCTGCACAATATGGGTAATGCGCACGGGCTGCCTTGCCCATTACCGGTAATGCGCAAAATTGTCGCTCATTACCGATAATACTTAATGATTTTTCGCATAGCGGTAATGGGCAATCGCCGCTATTGAGCACGACATATACAAACAACTGCAAGCCATTGCCACTTAACTCTTCCCTGTAAGTCTGGACAAAAGTAGGTTAAGATGAATTTATCAAGTAACACCAAAAGGAGCGAATTTATTGTCTATTTCTTTGTTCTTTAAAAAAAAAAGAAAAGAAAACAAATGTCCAAGAGTACTTACGTGAATGGTGTATGATACTATAGGTACACATTTCATACTAGTTACATGGCCGGTATGGTTCCTAAATGGTGTTTATATGAAACTGAACGCACTCATTTCATATCATTAAAATATCCAGCATGCTTGTTAATTTAACCCTCTTACATTCACTCGACCACGGCCGAACACTATGAAGAGCTTATCTGAAAATATGTGACTGTAAACAGGTTAAATGGGTTTAAGTTAACTATAGTGACTGTTACAACTCATTCCATTCAATATCATGGAAAACGACGATTTTACATACGAAAATTTCGTTCGTGCATACCTTCGTCTCGCCAGTGGATTCACATGTTGACCTGTTTGTCGCAATCGGTATATAATATATATATATATATATATATATATATATATATATATACATATATATATATATATATATATATGTGTGTGTGTGTGTGTGTGTGTGTGTGTAGATACATATTCTTATCGGTTTAACATACCAATTACTGTAGGGTTTCCAAAGAAGCTGGTTTGGTCGATGCTGAAATGATAAAAGTGTAATTTTAGAGGATTTGCGTGTCACTTTGTTATATTAAACAACATGCATTTTTTATTTATAAAATTATTGCGGAAGGATAATGGGGCATCTTGTCTGTGGTTTATACAATGAAATGAAGAAAAAAGAATGTAAATTTTATGCAGATTGACTATTTGTTTCTCCTTGTACCATTTAAAGGTAATCACACAGACACGTACACACACAGACACACATTAACAGATACACATAGACAGACAGACAGACAGACACACACACACACACACACATACACGTGTGTGTGTGTAAGCTTTTTGAACACATAATTATAAGGTTTCTCGATAAAATGAAATAATCAATTGTTATGAATGTACAAGAACTGAGCTAATTTTCTCACTGATGTATTCAGGATAAACTTACACGTGAATCTGGTAAACATACAAAAGGTTAAAAAAAAAAAGTGCTGTTTGATCTGCAATTTTAGTCAGAGCACTTAGAGTTCAAAATCAAACGGGCAGTCTTTTAAAGATAACTGTTTGTGTGGCTTGTGATATTGATACTGTGGTTGTGATTTTGTTTGACACAACACTGACAAAATAGCACTGAACCACTTTAAATTACCAGTCCTGTCTCTACCACGCTTATGCTTCCCTGCAGGGGCGTTGACAAACTGCAGCCTCTGTATCCTTTATACAGTCGATAAGAAGACTGACAAGACTTGGCAGTGCAACAAAATCGCAGCTCCGCTGACACTGGCTTTACAGCGACGAGTTAAATCTCACGATTCAGCTGTTTTTAAATCTGTGCATTATCTGTCATTGCATGTAGACCGCAGATAGGTAAATCCTGTTTTGTTCTTTGCTGTTGAAGGTATAGTTACCATCAACATAACACAAATACAAGTCATCAGCCTTTCAGCTGTAGTTCGATTCAGCATTCTCTGTCCTAAGTGGCGTCGTGGCCTGGTGGTAGCTGTCCAAGAAGCCAGAAATCTGAGCGAACGGGATCGGATCTCACACACGGCAGTATTTTCTCCCCTCTATCATACCTTGAGTGGTGGTCTGGATGCTAGTCGTTATGATGAGACGATAAACCGAGGCCCCGTGTGTACCATGCACTTAGTGCACGTAAAAGAACCCACGGCAACATAAGGGTTGTTCCTGGCAAATTATGCAGAGAAATCCACTCTGACATGAAATCAAATACACTTGCATGCAGGAAAAGATGGGTGACGCAGCGACGCGCTCTCTCCAGGGAGGAAAGCCCGAAGTTCACACAGAGAAATATGCTGTGAAAAAAAAAATTAACAGAATACAATAGCCTACAATACAAACCAAACCAATACAATACAAAACAATAGCGCAATAGCCGAATGGTTAAAGTGTTGGACTTTCAATCTGAGGGTCCCGGGTTCGAATCTCAGTGACGGCGCCTGGTGGGTAAAGGGTGGAGATTTTTCCGATCTCCCAGGTCAACATACGTGCAGACCTGCTAGTGCCTGAACCCCCTTCGTGTGCATACGCACGCAGAAGATCAAATACCCACATTAAAGATCTTGTAATCCATGTCAGCGTTCGGTGGGTTATGGAAACAAGAACAAACCCAGCATGCACATCCCCGAAAACGGAGTATGGCTGCCAACATGGCGGGGTAAATAAACAAAACGGTCATACATGTGAAATGTTAAATGTCTGCCCGAGTGTGTATATGTGCGTGCCTGAAATCTGATTGAACGACACAGGAAACGAATGATGAGCGCCCAGTGGCAGCCGTCAGTCGGCTCTACCCAGGTAGGCAGCCTGTTGTGCAAATGACCCGTATTTGTAAAGCGCTTTGAGTCTGGTCTCTGACCAAAACAATACAAATATATTATACTTGAATCAGCCCTGTTTTGCTGTTGTTGCTACTCATAACGTGGTTGGAGCAGATGGCATCTGTGCGCGGTCCGAAAACAAAACCAGACGACGAACAGTGATGTGTTTCCTACTCTTTGCAGCGTGACCCGTGTTTAAGAAGTATCACCTAATTCCATTTATTCCTATTCTGATACTTCCCTGAAGAGGGTGTTGAGAAACCGTTGGTTCTGTAGCCTTGTGAAACATTATATGGTAGGTCAAACAAAAACGTTGGTAAGACATAGCAAATAAACTAATCACACCTCTTCACCTCTAAAATCACATGTTTCCCATGGTGAATATTCATACATTTCAACAAACAGATTAACGGGAATGTATAGTAAGAATCAATCAACAACATAAACATAACCACAGGAACTCACTTTTACAGGAAGTATTTACTCAATGATTGACAGACACCAGGAAACAAGACTGGAAAGAACTGGATCATGCAGCGCTTTGGCCAATATCACTAACATTTTCCATCGGAGAACCTGGAGAAATAGTAAAGTAACCAAGAACAGCATGGATCATACAAATTGACACAACAGTGACAATCCAGCTGGATTGTACCTCAAACAACGACAATCCAAGACCAAATCGTCCCCACATTATATATCTTAATGATCAAATCCAGGTGTAGACTCAACACAGTAAATCCTCATCAGTCTTTGCTTAGCATCTTCCATTTTTTCCTTCAAAACAAGTCTTTTTGAGTCCACCCTTTTTATTCTTCTATCACCAGGTCACATCAAGAACAAATTACATGTGTGTGTGTGTGTGTGTGTGTGTGTGTGTGTGTGTGTGTGTGTGTGTGTGCTGAACGAAGTGTGTGATAATGTATGTATGTATATAAGCACGTGTGTGTGTGTGCATGTGTGTGTGTGTGTGTGTGTGTGTGTGTGTGTGTGTGTGTGAACATGTGAATCTGTCAACACCATACAAAAGCAGTCATCATAAACCAAATCCCATCTAGGTGCAGGACAATCACTGTTACAGGCTGTTCTGTGTCCTGAGGACCCAGCCCCCTTTAGGGTGATACAAACCAAAACGAGGCATGGCTTCTCACAGAATGGTGCCCGGAGCAGGAAGATCCATACATGCTGCCTGTGCTGTACTGCTGCTCGCTACTTGATTCGTGGTGCCGACCGATCGTTGGTTTTCGTTTTCTTCAAAGTCACGTTGGCAAATGGTGAGTTACTGAAACGGAAATGACAAGTGCATATATTATCATTTCCTTTGCCCTGCATTGAATATGTGATAGGTATAAAAGAAAAAGACAACAACAACTTAACGTCTGTATTTCATATAAATCCAACGAATGACAATACACATTCAATATCTTTCCATTCCCCTTTACAAAACGAAATGTTATGACCTGGAATTAATTACAAATGATGTATAGCCATAAGCCAGGGTTTCTTCTTTTTCTTCCTGTTTGTCAGATGGACACCCCTGTCTCCGCGATGACGGCAGCCTTGGACATTTCGGGCCACTGGAGTTGGGTCGGGCCTGTTCCTCTTTCTGAGTGCCTCATGAAGGGGTCGGGCCTGTTCCTCTTTCTGAGTGTCTCTTATGAAGGGGTCGGGCCTGTTCCTCTTTCTGAGTGTCTGTTATGAAGGGGTCGGGCCTGTTCCTCTTTCTGAGTGTCTCATGAAGGGGTCGGGCCTGTTCCTCTTTCTGAGTGTCTCATGAAGGGGTCGGGCCTGTTCCTCTTTCTGAGTGTCTCATGAAGGGGTCGGGCCTGTTCCTCTTTCTGAGTGTCTCATGAAGGGGTCGGGCCTGTTCCTCTTTCTGAGTGTCTCATGAAGGGGTCGGGCCTGTTCCTCTTTCTGAGTGTCTCATAAAGGGGGCAGGAGTACTGCACGTTTTCTGTTGTCTGGCTGTCATTCCTACAGGGGCACCGTGCGGAGTGACTAATGCGGAATTTAGTAAATAAGTGGTGGTTAAGGCTTTTGGGCCTGTCCTGAGTTTGAACACTGTCTATTTGTGGTGTGGATGCTGTTGCATCCACTCCATCTGCTGCTTGGTCTTGATGATAGTCTTTACCCCGGAGTAGCTGGTGGACCTATCCAGGATGGAGTGGACATCAGTCAGAAAAACTACGTTGTGGGTAGCATGAGCGCTGACCTCGATGAAGGCTGCTGCTGTTTTCAGGGCTTCTGCCTCCGCACTATAGTTGGTGGAATAGAGGCCTGTAGCCAAGCAGATCTTTTCTTCCCTGCCTCCTGGGTTCTCAATGTAGATTTCTGCCCCACCATTTTGTACAGCTTCCTCGGCAGAGCCGTCAGTATAAACATGTCAAGGACTCTTTAGGATAGTGGTTGGACAATGCTGTTTCTTTTAAGTCGCCCTTTAGTTGACTGGGACAGTCAGTCTTTCATGGGATCATTCTGCAGCCTCTCGAATTTGGCAGCTTTGGTCAGGAGCTGGGCATCTCTGCGATCCTCAAGAGGCTGGAGCCCTGTGACGGTTTCAAGCTCCAGTATTGGCGTTGGCTTCGTGGCCCTGGTGATGATGCGGGGTACCTGGTTCTACACCTTGCTGACCCGATCAAAGCTGGACTTTGCTGTGGTGCCCCATGCTGTCACACAATACTCAAGCACTGGCCCGACTCTTCCAATGTAGAGCCTCTTGAGGGTCATGGTGTCTGCGCCAGAAGTAGTTCCTGCCAGCTTCTTCATGAGGCCAAATGACACCCTGACTCTAGCTTCTGCCTTCTCTGCTTGCTGCTTCCATGTGAAGTGCCTATCGAAAATTACAGCAAGGTAAATGGGAATGTCCTCCGCAGGTAGAGTTTGTCCATCGATGCGCAGCGTGGCCTTCTGTTTTAAAAAAATTTTTTTACTGAGAGGTCAAAGAGTGTAATTCGTCTTTTTGTGCTTATCGTAACAAGCCACTGTTTAGTCCGGTCTTCAAAAACATTGAGCACCTGCTGCAGCCTGTAGTTAGGTGTTGTGAGGTGTTTCTCCCAGCATTGAAGGACCTGATCGTCAGCATATATCTATGGCTCCCTGGACTTTGCATGGCAGATCTCTGATGATGTATTTAGTGAAGATCAGGAACAAGGTTGAGCTAAAGACGCCTCCTTGGAGCACTCCTTCTCTCAGTGTCTTTTTACGACTGTATGCCCCATTCACATGGCCTCGGGCCTTCCTTTTGTTCAGGTACAGAGATCCACTAGTACACACTGCTCTTTTGGAGTTTCAGACAGAGCCCATTTTTCCAGACCTTGTAAGCCTTTTACAAGTCTATCCACACCGTCAGAGTATGCTGTTTGCTCTGAAAGCCATTCTCGATCTTCAGGGCAATGTAAGTCACCTGGTCCTCAGTGGAACGGTGTTGCCTGAAGCCTGCATGCTCTGGAGTGATGATGTTGTTCTTCTCCAGGTGCCATATTGGGTGTGTGTTGTGATCATTCGCTCCATGAGCTTTCCAACACAACTGGTAGGGCCGTGGGCTCTCTTTCAGTCCTTGCCCTTCCTGTGGATGGGCACCATGTCGGCTTCTCGCCAGTTCTATGGAACCTGCCCATTTTCCCAACTGGTACTGAAGAGAGTGAGGAGTCTGGATTTTGCTTTGGTGCCGGTGTTCAAGCATCTCGTTGGTAACTTTGCCAGGGCCTAGTGCATCCTCCAACTCCTTGTTGAATGGCTTATTCATGTTTTCTGGTGGATCTTGTTTACTCTGGTGGTTCTTTAGCTCGTCATGGATTGGTTGTTTCCTGTCTTCTGGATGTTGCTGATCTGTTCAAAGCTGTCTATAAAGCAGTTTGCTGCTTTTTACTCTGTCACTATCTCCTGGTCTTTTTCCAACATGACAGGGGCTAACATTGTGTCCTCATCAATCATTGCCTTGGCAAACTTCCAAAGCTTATGTCTGTCTGTGTTCAGGTTCAGCTTTTCTGCTTCTTCCTTCCAACTCGTCCTTGCGCTCGGGTTTCTTACATATTTTACAGTTCTTAATTATCTTCTTTGTTAGAATAACAATCACTTTAATGAGTTCTGCTCCAGACAGGTCTTATATTCAGAATGACTATGGAAAGAACTACTGTAAACTTCAATTGTCCCTTTAACACCGTTTAAACTGATAGTTATTCATTTATACTATTAATGAAAGAACTACAATAAAAATGAGCCATAAAGTAGGCACGTAAAATTAAAGCAAACTGTACACAACACATATGGAAGAACAGCTACATAAGATGCGTAACACTATATACAGAACACACCATGTTGTGTTGATACAGGCATCCAACGTAAAACACGGGAAAGTGTTGAACAAGAAAGAAAGAATAAAGAGTGATAACAACCCAACAGTTTTGAATTATGCGTATAGTTTCCACCCTGTCTGTCTGATTAACGTACCTTCACGACAAACACTTACATTCCTGTTAAAAGTGGCGAAGATTGTAAGATCTTTGAGGGTTCAACAAATCCCCAAAAACCCGCACACGAGAGAGTCTGCTGAGACATCAGAGCAAGCAATTAATGTTTGATGTAATAGAGACTTCATCAGGCATGCTTAGTTGCCTATTGGAAGATATACAATACTTGTGTGGCAGAGAACAAACAAGTGTGTATGGCGCTGTGCACCTTTGTCTTACGAAATCAAAACAGTAAAACTTACTAACTTTGTCTTCTAATACTGAACTTCCTTTGCGTTATTTGCAGATTTTCATCCAATTACTTCATTCTTCTGCTAAACGTCATAATTGTGAGGGCCATCTCAAGATAAATATGTGACAGCTGCAATGAATCTGTGTGAAGTGTGACATGTCCTCAAAAAACCTCATTGCTGCTACATTAACTGAAGAACTCACGAGGGTGGTAGGGGTGGTGGTGGCGGAGGAGGGGGAGGTGGCGGAGCGGCGGAAGAGGACCCCGAGGCTGGAGGAGGAGCAGGCTGGATGGCGGCGCTCTGCACGTGGTCCAGCGAGGGGGGACGGGGCGGCACGGCGGGCACTCCGCGGGGCGGCAGCCCAGGGGCGGCGCTATGAGACATCACGTTGCGCAGGGCCATGGAGGCCGCCTGGGAGGCCACGGACGATATGGACGGTGGGCCAGTGGAGGACGAGGACAGAGGGGAGGGGGCTGGGGAGGGCGGGGCGGGGGCGGAGGGAGGCATGTGGACAGGCACGGGGGAAGACGTCTCCGCCGTGTGGTGAATGCTCTTCATGCTGGGGTTGCGGGACAGGGTGGGAGGGGGCACCCTCGGGGCGGAAGATGAGGGGGGAGCGCCGGGGTTGAAGAGGGGAGGGGGTGGCGGGAGGGGAGGGGAGGGGGGTCGGGAGGGGGCTCTGGAAGCTGGCTGTGACCGAGTTCCCATGGAGAAGATGGCGGAAGAGTGCGCTGCTGTAGTCGTGTTGGTGGAATAGTGCAGATCGCCCTGGCCAAACAGCTGCACACACCAACACTTCACGGGGTCAGCCATTATACCTTTTTTCCTTCTTTCACAGGAAAATACGTCAACAGCCTGGCCTTTCTTGTCGTGCCGCATTGAACCCTTATCGCTGTGAACAATACACTACAGATATCATCAAACCATCTCTTCCTGACCTTTGCACGTTTACACACGACAGATGAACATGATACATTTGACACAAATCAATGAACCACGGACAACGCGTCGTCGATGGACAGTTCCTGCTGATGAATCCACTTCGTTCAGCACACACACACACACGCGCGCACTCACTGACATACATACATACACGCAAGTGCATACGTGCATACGCAAAAAGGAATGGAAGGAAAGAGAAGAAGGCAGAGAGAGATAGAAAGAGTGAGACGCACAAACAAAGAGACAGAAGCAGACAGATCCACAGACAGAATCATAGAGGTCCACAGACAGAATCATAGAGGTCCACAGACAGAATCACACAGATCCACAGACAGAATCACACAGATCCACAGACAGAATCACACAGATCCACAGACAGACAGACAGACAGACGGAGAAGGGACCTGTGGCAGACTAGGGGCCGTGACCAGAGAGGACTCGTGCAGGGAGTGTGGTCTGGCAGTGGAGCCAGGCACGTAGTGCTCCATGCTCCACCCGTGGAAGTCCGACAGGGAGCGGGCATCCCCGTTCATCTCGCTGAAACTTTTTGCCCTCGGTCTCTGGTATCTGTGGGCACCCATACACATGTGTGCGTCAGCTGCAGGTGATTTTATGTTGCTATACACACCAACACAGTCACGTATTGTATGTTGCTATACACGCCAACACAGTCACGTATTGTATGTTGCTATACACACCAACACAGTCACGTGCTGGCCAAAGTTCAACTTTCTTCGGTCTCCCACACTGACCCGTCATCATTTCTTTTCTTTCCTCAAACACCTCAATTCTTGACCTGCACGTACGCATACACACACGTATACACTGCATACACCCAATTACTCACTCGAAATTAAAAATGCGCTCTCCAAAGAAAGATAATGAAATGATAAAAATCAGTTTTTCGAGAAGCTTGGGAATTAGCATTTCACTGTGTCCACGAACAAAGCTGACAAATGACCAATTTAGAGCAATGTTATAAGCTTTGCTTGTTGTGCTTTGAATTATGTGTTGCTCTGCTGCTCTGATGTTTCTGTGAATAAAGTTTGTTTAAAACAGCATACGAAAAGAGTGACTATAAATGAGCTATATCATTTATGTATTGATTACAACACACACACACACACACACACACACACACACTGTGACAAGCTATACTTTCTATAACCTGCACAAACCTCATGGGTGTCTGGGTCTGCAGCTGTTCCCTGACCTCCATGGAGTCAGTGAAAGAGAGCGGAAACCAACCATACCTGCAAAAAAAATAAATAAATAAAAATAAAAATTATATATATATATATATATATATATATATATATATATATATATATATATATATATATATATCCACTGTCAACCAAACGAAAACACGAGTGATGATGTTCAATAGTTTTCTCCCACCCTGCATACACAATCAATACTCATCCACTCAGGCTTCCACGGCATCTCAGAATAGAATTTCGTTGTTCGTGTTGTTCAGAATAGATTTGTCTTCTAATGAGACCGTGTAAGCGGCGACGGAAAACTTCTGTTCTCTTGTATGCCTCACTGGTCTTGTCAGAGAACTGACTGTGCTACACAGTGTTCTGGTTGAAGATAACGATGAGCTGTGCAATGTCTTGTTGTGCTATGCTGTGCTAAGCAGTGCTATGTTATAAAGTGCTGTGTCGTGCTATGTAGTGTTTTGTTGTCACATGTCGTGCTATGCAATGCTGTGCTGTGCTGTCGTGGCGCGCTACGCTGCGTTGTGCTGTGCTATGTCGTGGCGTGCTACACTGCGTTGTGCTGTGCTGTGCTATGTCGTGGCGTGTTGTGCTACGCTGCGTTGTGCTGTGCTACGCTGCGTTGTGCTGTGCTATGTCGTGGCGTGCTACGCTGCGTTGTGCTGTGCTATGTCGTGGCGTGTTGTGCTACGCTGCGCTGTGCTGTGCTATGTCGTGGCGTGTTGTGCTACACTGCGTTGTGCTGTGCTATGTCGTGGCGTGTTGTGCTACACTGCGTTGTGATGTGCTATGTCGTGGCGTGTTGTGCTACACTGCGTTGTGCTGTGCTATGTCGTGGCGTGTTGTGCTACACTGCGTTGTGATGTGCTATGTCGTGGCGTGTTGTGCTACACTGCGTTGTGCTGTGCTATGTCGTGGCGTGTTGTGCTGCGTTGTGCTGTGCTATGTCGTGGCGTGTTGTGCTGCGCTGTGCTGTGCTATGTCATGGCGTGTTGTGCTGTGCTGTGCTATGTCATGGCGTGTTGTGCTGTGCTGTGCTATGTCGTGGCGTGTTGTGCTGCGCTGTGCTATGTCGTGGCGTGTTGTGCTGTGCTGTGCTGTGCTATGTCATGGCGTGTTGTGCTGTGCTGTGCTATGTCGTGGCGTGTTGTGCTGCGCTGTGCTGTGCTATGTCGTGGCGTGTTGTGCTGTGCTATGTCGTGGCGTGTTGTGCTGCGCTGTGATGTGCTATGTCGTGGCGTGCTGTGCTGTGCTGTGCAGTGCTGTGATGGCTAATTTGAATACCTCAAGCCATCACACCCAAACAAAACCAAATCAACTCAAATCATACCAAATTCGAGACCCACCTCCCCTCCCTCTACCAAAACCTCCCCGCCCCTCATGTACTGTCCAGTACGGGCGTTGTGTCCGAGCTGCACCCCCTCACCTGCCCCCCCTCCCCCCCACACACACACCCACCCCGCCCCACACGTACTGTCCAGTACGGGCGTTGTGTCCGAACTGCCAGCCGTCAGCGGCGTCCCCCAGCAGAGTGATGGCGTCGCCCATGCTGAAGGACAGTTGGCTCTCCTCGTCCCCGATGTGTCCGTACAGTGCCCGCACCTGCAGACCCCCCGGGGGGCCGGGGGGAGGACCCGAGGGCGGCTTGGACATGGCCATGGCCACGGTGTGGGGCAGGATGTCATCTGCACAGGGAGCGGTGTTAGGTGCACGTCAGTGTTCCTTGGTATCGTCATGGTCGTCCATGTGGTTGTCTCATCATTGTCGTCATAGTCGTCCACGAAGAGATACATAAAGAGAGGAGGAAGAAAAGGGCGGGTCAGAGTCAGGGCTGACCCAACCTAAACAGTGGCACGTTCACTTCCTCCCCGTCTATTTCATCTTTCACAAGCACGCACACGCATGCGCACACGCGCATGCACACGCACACACACACACACGCACACACACATACAGACACGCGCACGCACACATACACATGCACACACACACACACACACACACACACACACACACACACACACACGCACGCACGCACGCACAAACACACTGTTTCAGTTCATTTCATGCCTGCAGCACTAGCTGTAAAAAGAAGGAATACCCACTGGAGGTACTGGGCGAGGCAGGCATGGCATACTCTGACGGGGGGCCTGAGCGCTGCCCCTCGGACGACGTCCTACTGCTGTGGTCATAGGGGCTGTGACCTCCGCTCTCCGACATGTATGGGGAACAGTTGGTGTTGTCCTGTACAGCACAGGTATTGCTTGTCTGTGTATTGATTGGTCTGTGTATCTATGGTCAATAAAGATTACCTTGACGACTGAGAGAAGCTGAGACAGAGAGAGAGAAGGGTGTGTGTGTGTGTGTGTGTGTGTGTGTGTGTGTGTGTGTGTGTGTGTGTCTGTGTGTCTGTGTGCCTGTGTGTGTGCATGCGAGCGTGTGTGCGTGCGTGTGTGTGTGTATCTGAGTCTGTGCCTCCGTGTCAATAGGTACATTTCGTGCTTGTGGGCGGGCTTGAAAAAGAAAAACCTGTTGCACTTACGTGTTCCAGTGCGTGAAAGAATTATTAACACCTCTGTGTTGATACATGTATAACACTGAGTCATACATGGACTGTACGTGACTGGACTTTGAATGCGTGTTTTTCATTGTTTTCTTCCCCTGGATGTCTTGGTGTTGGTGTGAAGATGGGAGAGAGAGAGAGAGAGAGAGAGAGAGAGGCGGGGTGTGTGTGTGTGTGTGTGTGGGGAGGGGGGGGGGCGGGGGGGGGGCGGGGGGGGGGGACACGTGGAGACAGATTTGCATGTTTAAAGGAGCGAGAAAGAAACAGACCACACAAACATGGGAGTGCTGTCTGGTGGGAAGTGTGCATTATTATTATTATTATCATCACCATCATCATCATCATAACTTAACCTGAGAAAGACACACAGAGAGACAGAGACAGAGACAGAGAGCATGACTGATCCTACATACCCTAACAGTCACATGTTATCCTTTCAGACCAAATGAGGTCACAGCCACTGCACAAGAACAAGACAAGACAAGTTGTTCATGAACTATTGTGATGGTGAGGGATAGCAGGGAATGTGCTGTTCACCACACCCAGACCGCCCTGTGGCCAGACAAGGAAGGGCAGTACACTCACCGCTATCCTCAGCACTCAGCAGGCCCTGTGGCCAGACAAGGAAGGGCAGTACACTCACCGCTATCCTCAGCAGGCCCTGTGGCCAGACAAGGAAGGGCAGTACACTCACCGCTATCCTCAGCACTCAGCAGGCCCTGTGGCCAGACAAGGGAGGCAGTACACTCACCGCTATCCTCAGCACTCAGCAGGCCCTGTGGCCAGACAAGGGAGGCAGTACACTCACCGCTATCCTCAGCACTCAGCAGGCCCTGTGGCCAGACAAGGGAGGCAGTACACTCACCGCTATCCTCAGCAGGCCCTGTGGCCAGACAAGGGAGGCAGTACACTCACCGCTATCCTCAGCACTCAGCAGGCCCTGTGGCCAGACAAGGGAGGCAGTACACTCACCGCTATCCTCAGCAGGCCCTGTGGCCAGACAAGGGAGGCAGTACACTCACCGCTATCCTCAGCAGCGGGTCCGCAGAGCGGGGCAGGATGTTGGGCTGGGAGCACAGCTGTTTCCAGTGACCCAGCTCCACCGTCATCAGGTCCACGCCCTGATACAGCACCCAGCGGGCAGTCAGGGTGTGTGTGTGGAAGGGGGGGGGGGGGCGAGGAGGTGATGGAACTGTGTACGATGGCGATGATGATGATTTGATGATGATGATGATGATGATGATGATGACAAAAACAAAAACCCCCGCCCCCTCCAATGCAACAACCAAACTGCAGCAACAGTAGTAGCTGTATGATAGCTGTGTTAATACTAGTGTTAATAAGAATACAAACGCTAACAATACTTTTTTGTTATTTGATTCAATTTTTTTTATAACTGTTATTCTATCATTTTTGGTGCTGTGGGAATGGAAAAAAATATACTTAGATCTTATTTAGTATATAAGGTCTAAGCTGATTTTATTTATTTACCTATTCATTTTTTTTTTACTATCTCGGTTTGCATATTTTCATGTGCATATAATAAAGATTTTTCACCTTTTTGCATATATATGTTTGTAATGCGAACGATGTTATTCAAAACACCTGTTCAACAAATCGGTCAGAAATTATTTATGTTCATCTGGAGAAAAAGACAGAAACACAGGTCAAGTCGTAACGGATCTTACTGCAGACACGACCACCCAAAGGACTGACTCATGCACAGACATTGCACAGACACACTGGCCAACCAACAAAACAGATCAGTGGAAAACCAATACGGTGCAGTCCAAACAGCCCACAACGGGGCTATCGATAATGGTTCAGTATCAACCAGTCAGGTGTGTGCGGGTGAAGGTGTCAGCAGGTCTATGGTGATAGTCTGACAACTCCTAATTCTCTGACACATGTCAGACAGCCACTTGCCTCGTTTCAGTTGCGACTGAAAGAAAACCTCTGTGTGTGTGTGTGTGTGTGTGTGTGTGAGGCAGCCAACACTCACCCTGTCGTGGTAGTACAGCTGTGTGGAGCTAACAGAACACAGCCGGGCCAGGATAAAACAGTAACACTTGCGCTCTTCTAGTAACGCCTGCAACAAAAGTCATCATTGCTTTGGGAATGTTTTCCAACCATTTTTATTCAGACAAACGTTTACGGAATCAAATACATCTGATACACTGCGAAGTGGAAATAGAATACCGCTCTGAAAATGGACTACTCAACATCAAAAGAACACTGGCTGAACAATAGATAAACATGAACACACTGATCCCATTTCAGAGTTCAGCCCTGTCCAACATTTTACGTATGGTGCCCACTTATGAACAAATATGTTACACTGCATATTAATTTCAAAACCGTAGCTGTCTATTCCATGTGCCTGTTTAAGGTCTACTGTAAGATCTGCTGTGTTGGCTTTACTTTGTTGATTCTATTTTTGTATGCAAAGAATTCAGCTAACTCTGTCCCAAAGTTTTGAACATGATTACATTCCCACAAAGTATGTAGGATCGTGTTTTTATCTTGACAAAAATTACACTTGTTATTTGAGGGCACTCCCATATTCATCAGCATAGACTTTGTTACAAGAACACGATAACTTACCTTAATCTGAAACCATTTTGATTTTATCTCTTTGATCTCTGTTGTATTCAAAAAGAAATATTATTCAAGTATTTTCAAGAGACTTGGATCACAAGATCACAAGATAATTTATTGTCCTTAAAAGGAGATGCTTGGTGTGGTGGAACACAGTTAAATTCTATATAGCACAAATATAGACATGCATAAGCCATTCAGCTCATTTGCATACGCTCAGAAGCACACAATCTCAGCTGCATCAAATATCCATGCGCCCGCCATCAGTCTCCATTTCACACTCGTTATAAGAAATTACTAAAAACAAATATAAACAAGTAGGTTACAATAATAAATAAGCCCGTCAGTAAATCAAGCAGAGTTTATAACGTATATAAACAATTACATAATCAAATATATAAATAAATGACAACAACAATAACAATGATAATAACAGTAATAATGATAATGATGATGTTGATAACTACAACAGCAGTAATAATAATAACAACAACACTGAACATGATACTATTACTACTACTACTCCTACTAATGTATGAATAAATAAATTAAAGATTCCTTGTCCAATACTAGAAACTAGGCACAGCCTAGGATTAAAATACAACACTCAATACCTAAAAACTGACAATAATATTAAAACTGCAGTACACACACACACACACACACACACACACACACACACACACATATATATATATATATATATATATATATATATATATACATACATTCACACACATACGCCCACACTAGACATTATCTAAATTTTAAATGGAGAAAAATCAACTGATAAAACGCGATGAAAAATATAAAATATGCACAGTCGTACACACACACACACACACACACACACACACACACACACACATACATATGTAGCATTTCCTAAACGAAGTAAGAACAGATTGATAATACACGATGAAAAATATGAAACATAAGCACAGTCCGTATAATATAAGACTTACAGTTATAGAAAAAAAAGCTGTATCTAAAAATAAGCGTAATCAGCATCACAGACTTACTGTTAACTTATAGGTGAAACCGGAGATTAGAAAAGAGAGATAAACCACTCGCGGCAGGCCCCTTCTTACTGTCTATAACAGTGCTGAAGCCGTTTTGGGGCACACACGCAGTGCGGAAGGGTGGGGGTAAATCACCCTCTCCTTCCCCACCTGAAGGAAACTGGTCGGTTCTGACGGTTCAGCTGCAGTAAAGCGAAAGTTAAGTTATGCCTGGAATTTCCTACGTGTAGTAAGATTCGCTGTATACAATGAAAACCGATTCATTTTTGCTTGGTTTTTAGCACGTTAGCATCTGCTTGAATGTAGATAATATAAAAAGAAAATAAAGCAGCTCCCCCCACCACCAACTCCACCCCCCCCCCCCCTCCAGCGCAATGTTGCACATGAGAGAGACAGTTATACATTATTGAACTGCGTTTTCGTAACGCTACTTTTTCTTCACACTTTCTGGTTTACATCACCATTTCTTAAAAAAAAAAAAAAAAAAAAAAAAAAAATCAGCTCTGTCTCTCTTCTAACATCTGTCTATACATACATACATGCATACATGAATACATACATACATAATTTCATATAGAGCTATCAGTATGTAAATCTAAATCTATCTATATGTACATAATCATATATATAATTCATATATATACGAACGCTTCATGTTGCCCGAGCAGACCGTTGTATTGTGCTCTATCTCTCTCTCTAAGTCTCTGTCTCTGCCTCTGTCTCTCTCTCTCTCTCGGGAGTTTTACATGGCTGTTAAAAGCATCTACGATTCTGTACTTGTATGTGTTCATGACAAAGGTATTTATTCAGACTTTTTTCAGTGTCCAAGAGGGGTTAAACAAGGTTGTATGCTAAGCTCACAGCTGTTTTCCTTTTTCATCGGTGAATTGGCAGTGGAGTTATCAAAGAAGGGGAGACATGGAATACAAATGATACCTGGCGCAACAGATTTGCTCTTAATGCTATTTGCTGATGATGTTGTTCTCTTGTCTGACACACCCATAGGGTTACAAAATCAATTAAATGCCCTTAAGCAAGAAACAGACAGACTACAACAAACAGTGAATCTCGATAAGACCAATATTATAGTTTTCCGCAATGGAGGTCATCTTTCAACTCGTGAAAAATGGTGCTGTGGTGATAGGGAAATAAAAGTAACCAATACATATAAATATTTAGGAATGTTATTCACAACAAAATTGAGTTTGACATCTGCGTGGGATGAAGCAAACAGAAAAGGGAAAAAAGGTGTAATCCAAATGATAAAATCACTCAGGAGACTGCGTTCGACTGACGCTTTCCTTTAGTTTGGGCGGGGCAAAGGCAGCTCATGAATAATGAATGCGTGTCGTGGCGCAGGCTGCCTGGCTTCAGCAATTTCTGCAAGTGGTTCATCTCTCTTTTCTAATCTCCGGTGAAACATAATTAAGTGAAATTGCTCTCTACATCACAACATAATAGACCAGACCCAAGTTTATGATTTCCCAACCAGTAAAACATCATCAACAACAACAACAACAACAACAACAACACACACACACACACACACACACACACACACACACACACACAAACACACATACACAAACTCGTGAACGAACGCGCTGTGTCGCTCTCTGCAAGCCCAGTTGTGTACACTGTGCAAGCGCACTGATTTTACTTCCAGTGTTTCACACGTTTCCCGTTCAGACCTGCTCTCGGTTACTTCTTCGCCAACTCCTTTTGCGCGTCATTGACATTCTGTTACAATGGTTATTTCTTTTTCCACCGTCAGTCCCGTTTTTTTGAAACACAAAGACATTCAGGACGTGGACAACAACCGGCCGAAGGTTCTAGAGATTTGCCGAGTGTCGGGTCAAGGCTCCGTCTTGGGCGACAGCTGATAGGGAACTGCGACAAAGGAGGCACGAACGGAAATC